>NC_069502.1:249829249-250429249 GCF_027579735.1 Bombina bombina
AAGTGTTGCTGAGATACATTCAATAACTAAACAACGTGCTGCTATCACACTTCTGAATCTGCAAGCGTTTCCCTTTTTTATAATTGTCTGAACTTTTAACAAGTGTAGTGCATTAATTATATCCTATTTTGTCATACTAAATATTGTATTCTGCACTATATGATGGGAATAAACTAAATTCTTAAAACATTTACTGTTATTAAAAATAAGATGGGAAATATGAGCCATTATTTGAAGTGATTTCAAAACTATGTGCAGTTTACTTTAAACCTTATATATAGTTAATGATTTAGGACCGTTATGAGGTGTTCCAGTTCTAGAAACCAACGAGAAAAAGGCCATTTTGTGAAAGATTTACTCATGTGCACTGCTTTGAGTGGAAGAGGATAGCTAGGTCCATCGACCCAGTACTAATTAATTTGCATTTCTGTCACCATTTTGAGCAAAATTAGCGAACCACTGAAGAAACAAAATTGTATAAGCAGACCCCCTTTTGACTTGAAATTATAAAATTGGCAGCAGGAACAACACCTCCTCCAGCTTTACACATTCATTTCAAGGTGTATATATATATATATGAATATATATATATATTATATATATATATATATATATATATATATATATATATATATATATATATATACAGTATATATGTGTATATATATTATATTTATATACATATATGTATATATGTGTATATATATATATTATATATGTATATATATATATATATATATATATATTATATATATATATATATGTAGATATAGATATATACTGTATGTGTATGTATATATATATATATATATATATATATATGTAGATATAGATATATATGTGTATATATATATATAAATATATATATATATATCAATAAAGTTATTTATATTGTCAGCATTGCTTTATAAATCGCTTGTTCCTTATGAAAAATATCCATATTTGTTATTAAACAAGAAAGAAAAATTACAAACTGAAATGTTTTTGGTTAAATTTGCTGGTGTATAACATTAATAACAGCAAATAAAAACTATACTGTATGTCCTATCGGGTTAGGAATTTTCAAGTGAAAAAGCAATTGATATATAACTGGACCCAAATTGCACAGACTTATTGTTATGTAATAGCAAATATTATTAACCCCTTAAGGACAAGGCCATTTTTCAATTTCTTACTCTTAAGGACCAGGGCTATTTTTACATTTCTGCAGTGTTTGTGTTTAGCTGTAATTTTCCTCTTTCTCATTTACTGTACCCACACACATTATATACCGTTTTTTCTCGCCATTAAATGGACTTTCTAAAGATACCATTATTTTCATCATATCTTATAATTTACTATAAAACATTTATAAATAATAATGAAAAAATTGAAAAAAATTTTTTTTCTAACTTTGAACCCCAAAATTTGTTACACATCTACAACCACCAAACAACAACCATGCTAAATAGTTTCTAAATTTTGTCCTGAGTTTAGAAATATCCAATGTTTACATGTTCTTTGCTTTTTTTGCAAGTTATAGGGCAATAAATACAAGTAGCACTTTACTATTTCCAAACCATTTTTGTTTTCAAAATTAGCGCTAGTTACATTGGAACACTGATATCTGTCAGGAATCCCTGAATAACCCTTCATATGTATATATTTTTTTTAGTAGACAACCCAAAGTATTGAAAAAAGACAAAGTCTAGGAGCTGCAGTTAAAACTTCCTTTACTTTATTAATTCTTTAAAAGCGGTACATATACAGACACAAAAACATGCCCTTAGTGTCCAAAGCTTACGCGTTTCGGCTGAACCGCCGTACTCATAGCTTCCTGACCACCCTCTCACTAATGGGCTATTTAAGAGGAGTAAAAACATTTGATTCGCTAGGGTTCCATGTTTATATTTAACTGTTTCATTGCTGTCCAGTTTAGCTAGAATATTAATTGACTTATTAGCCCTAAGCTCTGAACTCAGCTAAACAATAGACCATAGCAATTTACATGACACACTTATACAACAATTGCAACATATTGAATTTACATTTAATAGAAATAGCTACAATGTGTAACACATAATCAAAGTGCAACTTGCAAGCTGCTTGATTCAATTTCAAAAGTAATTACTTAAATATATCAACTGCAAAATCCCAAGAAAATAAATATTTCTAAATGGGATTTTTTTCATTTACTGCAGTTGAAAGATATGTATAATTTAATTTGTTAATTTTTTTCAGTGTTATATTGTACAGTGTAGCTAAATCTAATTATCTAATTAAAATGAAAAATGTAACTTTTTTTTTATTTGATCGCATTTGGCGGGGAAATGGTGGCATGAAATATACCAAAATGGGCCTAGATCAATACTTTGGGTTGTTTACTACACTACACTACACTAAAGCTAAAATGACCCCAAAAAGCTCCCTACATGCTCCCTAATTAACCCCTTCACTGCTGGGCATAATACACGTGTAGTGCGCAGTGGCATTTAGCGGCCTTCTAATTACCAAAAAGCAATATATATCTGCTATTTCTGAACAAAGGGGATCCCAGAGAAGAATTTAAAACCATTTATGCCATAATTGCACAAGCTGTTTGTAAATAATTTCAGTGAGAAACCAAAAATTTGTGAAAAAATTTGTGAAAAAGTGAATCATTTTTTGTATTTGATCACATTTGGTGGTGAAATGGTGGCATGAAATATACCAAAATGGGCCTAGATCAATACTTTGGGATGTCTTCTAAAAAAATATATACATGTCAAGGGATATTCAGGGATTCCTGAAAGATATCAGTGTCCCAATGTAACTAGCGCTAATTTTGAAAAAAAAAAAGTGGTTTGGAAATAGCAAAGTGCTACTTGTATTTATGGCCCTATAACTTGCAAAAAAAATCAAAGAACATGTAAACTATTGGGTATTTCTAAACTCAGGACAAAATTTAGAAACTATTTAGCATGGGTGTTTTTTGGTGGTTGTAGATGTGTAACAGATTTTGGGGGTCAAAGTTAGAAAAAGTGTGTTTTTTTCATTTTTTCCTCATATTTTATAATTTTTTTATAGTAAATTATAAGATATGATGAAAATAATGGTGTCTGTATAGAGTCCATTTAATGGTGAGAAAAACAGTATATAATATGTGTGTGTACAGTAAATAAGAGAAAAATTACAGCTAAACACAAACAATGCGAAAATGTAAAAATAGCCCTGGTCCCAAACGGACAGAAAATGGAAAAGTGTTGTGGTCATTAAGGGGTTAAACTAATTATTTTCAAACTACTTATTGCTAACAAAGTATGAATAATCTGCAAACAGCTTGTTTTTGACATATGTTTACAATATAAATAATAAAATCCATACCTGGAAATGAGATCCGTCTTACTTGGCCAATGAGATCAAGTCTGGATGGGGTACTCTGAGAAAATAAGTTCAACTTTTGTGGCATAATACGAAATATTTCTGGATGTTTAGTAGACGTTCTCATTCTACCCTAAGAGAGAAGAAAGTTCTCAAGTTAGACACATGTGCAATGCATATTCTCCTTGCTTCCAATGTCTGGTTAATGCCAATTGGAAGTGAAATAACTTGCAGCCATTATTTTGGGATTGCTTAAGATTTAAGAAAACTAATGTCCACTGGCCAGCTTGAAATATACATTAACTTATTTATTTTTTATTTTGGTTAAGGAGTCATCAAAGTCAAAATTAAATTTTCATGAATCAGATAAGGAATTCAATTTAAAAAGCAAAACATTCTAATTTACTTATATTATTAAATTTACCTGAAAGGTAGCATTGAGTACTATATGGTATAATGTTTATAACAATGTTATGTATATAGTACTTAAGGCACTTGCATGCTCCTGAGCCTACCTCAATATGCATTAATGGAAATAACCTACATTTCAGGTTAATTTTCTAATAGAAGCAAACTTTTTATTTTATTATTATTATTATCAGGTATTTGTAGAGCGCCAACAGATTCCGCAGTGCTGTAAACATAGTCGGTGTACAGGATAGCTTTTGTAGGGGTCAAGTGGGTAGAGGGCCCTGCCGAGAGTTTCACTGTTGTAGTCGGCTCTTATGAAGCGGTCTGTAAACAGCTGGGCCCATAGGCTTACAATCTAAGGGGTTCAAGGGGAAAGCAATGGCGTTAGGAAAGGTTAGTGTTGGTTGTATGCATCCCTGAATAGTAGAGTTTTTAGGGAATGCTTGAAGCTGTTAAAACTATGGGGAGAGTCTTATGGAGCGAGGCAGGGAATTCCACAAGATGGCGGCCAATCTGGAGAAGTCCTGTAAACGCGAATGTGAGGAAGTAACAAGAGAGGAGGAGAGGAGGAGATCCTGAGCTGATCGAAGGGGACGGGAGGGAGAGTATCTGGAGACAAGTTCTGAGATGTAGGGGGGAGCATTTTTTTTTTGTGAAAGTTTGTTACAATTATATACTCTGAAATTATGAAAGTTTAATTTTGTCCCTTCTCTTTAACAAAAGTATTTGTGCTCAGTCAGAGACACTAGTGAAGCATCATGTCACACTCACATGATATCAGTGCAGGCAGTGGCAGGCCAATGTTTTTTTAATGTAGTTTCGCCCCTATGTGCTTTTATTTCATTAAAACACAATAGTAGTTATCATCATTGATATTAATGCTAGATTACTGAATTATTTATTATATACACTTTTGAAATTTTTTTTCTCATGCCTGTACTTCCTAAAATGGCTTTAACATCATTAGTTATTTCTTTATACATTAAAAAATTATTCAGTTTATAGATGTCCACAGACATTTTTCCAGGGGGAGGGCAAGAAAATAAATGATCTAAGCATAATAGCATAATAAAATTAGTGACAAAATGTGCAGCAGCAGCACATGGTGTCTAATTGATATTAAAAGTGACTAAATTGTGTATATTGTGCTTGGGTATAAAGAACACATTTCTAAGGGGAAGGCAATTAGAGAGCTCTCCAGGGGGGAGGGGGGAAATCAATTTTCGATTTTATTCTATTAAGAAGATTCTCAAAAGACAGTCAGTCTTCCACTATTAACGAATTTGCTCCCTAGTATAAGATTGCACAATTGAAACAATTAGATTGTGGGTGTTTATATGTTTTAGTGAAATTGGGACAAGGTCAGATTTATATCTCAAATGTTTCTATACACAGGCTACTTTGATGGTACTTATATTGCTCTATTAAAGGAACAGTACTGAAAAATATTTTGTTTATTTTTTTAAATTGATATTCCTGAGCGGAATAAATAAACATTTTATACTGTGAGCTTAAAGGGACGCTAAACTCAAATTTTTTCTTTAATGATTCAGATAGAGCTTGCAATTTTAAGCAACTTTCTAATTTAGTCATATATCAAATTTTCTTCGTTCTCTTGCTATCTTTATATAAAAAACAGGAATATAAAGCTGAAGAGCCAGCCCATTTTTGGTCGAGAACCTGTATTATGCTTGCTTATTGATTTGCTAAATGTAGCCACCAATAAGCAAGCGCTATCCAGGGTGCTGAACCTAAATAGGCTGGCTCCTAAGCTTTAAGTTCCTGCTTTTTAAATAAAGATAGCAAGAGAACAAAGAAAGGAAATTAGAAAGTTGGGTTTAGTATCCCTTTAAGCAGCTTCCACAAAGCATTTTTAATGCAAAAATATAATTTTAACATAATGGTGTTTCAGATACAGTACATAAAATCTAATAAATAGTACAACACCCCTTTAAGCAGATGCTAGAAGTATGCATAATGTATGATTAAGAGAGGCTGTGATTCAAGATTCAATCTCTATCTTAGGTAGAGGATAAATTATAGGAAATCCATCTAGTCTTCAGACTTGCTGCTGGTCTTCTCACTTACTGAATCATGAGTCATGATTTATAGTTTACACAACTCCCTACAGAATCAGACAGATAGCGCTACGACATTAACATACAGAGCCACAGGGAGAAGAGAATTGGTTATATTTCAAGAAATGTCAGCAAAATGTGTCTTAAGCTTTTAATGCATTTTAATAGTCATTTATCTTTTTTGACCCCATGGTCTTTAAAAATAATGTCAATAGCTAGAAAACATGAATTACTATTATTATGATGATTATTATTAAAATAATAATAATAATAATAATAATCCCATCCTTTTGTTTCTAGGGAATACATATAAATGTTACAACTGCCATTATATATTATCTAAACAGAAGTCACATTAGCCAGTACAAAGCTCATAGCCACTGTCAATTGAAATAAATGAATTATAAAACATTCTTAAATCTATGATAAGAAGCAGAAAAAAAGTCAGCTCTTCTATATCAGTAGATAGTAACTGCAGTGCTCTCAGTCCCTATATTCTAATTACCCCATTCTGTATCTCTAGCCTTTCAGATTCAGTCACAAATAATCTGAGAAGACAAATTGTTCCAGAATTTTATCTAATCTCAGCTGGAAGTGGAACCTACTCTACGTTCCCACCATGAAATTGCTTATTATACATTATCAAATGACAAAAGCATCCAATGAAACATTTTAAAAATTAACTCAATAACTGTAAAATTGTGCATAAAAAGAAAATTAAACTTATGAAGATTGGATAATTATTTTTCTAAAAATGATTAAAACATCTTAAAAAGTATTAGTTGAGCAAGAAAAAAAGTGTGTTAAAAGTGCAGAGAAAAATTAAAAAAGCATTAATAATTAGTATCTTTTTCATTCTTTATTATATTATTTTAAATAATATACTACTTGTTAATGGCAAATGACAATTGGACAGCAAATTCATCAAGGTAAACATTTTTGTAAGAGATATAAATTTAACCTGAAACTAAAACAGCCAAATAAGAAACATATTTCTATAAAATATCTATAATATTTTATAGATTCTTCCAAGATCATTTGTAAACACAAAGGGACATTGGTTAGATGTGATCTTATATTCTTAGTTGGCTTTAATTAGTTGTCACTTATAATGTTCTGTGATGTGTTTAATAGTTTATCACTGCTTACTGGATATATATATATTTATGAATAAATAGAACATATTCTGCTATGTGAAGTACATTGGAATGTGACATTTTCTAAGTTGTCTATAATATAAATATATATATATATATATATATATGTATATATATATATATATATATATATATTATATATATATATATATTATATATATATATATACAGTCATGGCCAAAAATATTGGCACCCCTGCAATTTTGTCAGATAAAGCACCACTTTGCCCAGAAAATTGTTTCTCATGTTTATTTCTTTTGTTTATATTGGTAAGACACAAAAAAGTGAAGAAAAAAAGCAAAATCTGACACATTCCACGCAAAACTCAAAAAATGGACTGGACAAAATTATTGGCACCCTCAATTTAATATTTGGTATCACACCACTTGGAAAAAATAACTGAAATCAATTGCTTCTTGTAACCATCAATGAGTTTCTTAAACCTCTCTACTGGAATTTTGGACCACTTCTTTCGCCAACTGCTCCAGGTCTCTAAGATTGGAAGGGTTCCTTTTTCTAACTGCTGTTTTGAGATCTCTCCACAGGTGCTCTATGAGATTGAGAATTTGACTCATTGTCGGCCAGTCCAGTACTCTCCAGCGCTTTGTCTTAAACCATTTCTGGGTGCTTTTTGATGTGTGCTTTGGGTCATTGTCCTGCTGTCAGACCCACCTTTCTGACACTGGACCCTACATTGCACCACACAATTCTTTGGTAGTCTTCAGATTTCATAATGCCATGCACACAGTCAAGACATCCAGTGCCTGAAGCAGCAAAGCAACCCCAAAACATCAAAGAACCTCCACCATGTTTGACTGTAGGGACTGTATTCTTTTCTTTAAAGGCCTAATTTATTTTTCTCTTTCGTCTACGTCCAGGAAGATTAGCTACAGTGCCATGGGCTGTAAAACTTCTTGACAATGTTGCGCACAGTGGACACAGTAACATTAAGATCTCTGGAGATGAACTCGCAACCTTGACATTGTCAACTTTAACATTGTTCATGCTTTCCCACAATTTTTGTTCTCAAATCCTCAGACAATTCTTTGCTGCTCTTTCTCTTCTCCATGCTCAGTGTGGCACACAGAGACACACTACAGAAAGGTTGAGTCCATTGTTCACCATTTTAACTGGTTGCCGGTGTGATTTCTGTATTGTCAGCACCTGTTAATTGATACAGGTAATCTTAATTACAAATTACAGTTGCATTACCAACTTGGAATGCATTTATTTCTTAACATTTTGAGAAGGTGCCAATAATTTTGTCCAATCCATTTTTGGAGTTTTGCACAGAATGGGTCAGATTTGGCATTTTTTTCTCCACTTTTTTGTGTCATAGCAATACAAACAAAAGAAATAAACATGAGAATGCCTGAACATTTGTAAGTGCAACCATTTTCTGGGCGAAGTGATGCATTATCTGAAAGAAATGCAGGGGTGCCAATAATTTTGGCCATGACTGTATGTATATATATATACAGTATATATATATATATATATATATATATATATTATATATATATATATATATATATATATATATATATATATATATATATATTTGTATGATGGTATTTTGGTACAATATATATCAAGTGATCATGTTTACTTTCAAATTGTAATAGTAGCGGTAAACCCAACGCGTGCAAACAGCCGCAATAAACTCCTTTTGCTTGCACATAACTGTTAAAGCAACATTTGTAATCTGGCCCTAAATTTTTAGCTGCACCATTATATGGGCATCCATTCCCAACTCTCCCCCATCAACCTATAACTCATCCGCATTATAGCTCTGATTTTATTTCAACTCAGGCACAGATATTTTCACAAGCATCTAAATAATGTTACCTAAGTTTATGGTAATTCTAATAAAAACCTTTTCCTACTTCATCCCAACAACTAATCTCCTGCTTCATTCCCACCATTAAATTACTCAAGCCCTACCAAAATGTACACTTTTCCTGTCACTAATTCTCCCATAATCCTTAGCCTTTCCCTTATACTACTCCTAGTCCTTCCAACCTCAACCTCTATTTCTGTACTCTTGTCCTAATATTATTATATTAACACTATATACCCAGAACTACCACACTCCTTCCCTATAATGTACAACTACCTAACTCTTACTTTTTCTACCATTTTCTTAACCTACTTTATCTTTATTAATGTCCCTACAGAGAACTTTCTGTGATTAAACTAATGTGGGAACTGTGTGGAGAACTTTGGAAATCGTCATCTTTAATTCATATAAGCTAAATTGCACATTTTCTAATTACAGGTGCCATATATTTGCATCTGTAGAAAATAGCTCATATGTAGTCATAAGATTATGCTCCTTATTTAAATGTCTGACTATCCCATCATTTATTTTAAAGGGACATGAAACCCAACATTTTTCTTTCGTGATTCAGACAGGATACAATTTTAAGTAACTTTCCAATTTACTTTTGTTATCAATTTTGCTCCATTTTTGTAATATCCTTTATAGAAGGAGCAGCAATTCACTACTGGGAACTAGCTGACAGGAGGTATATATGTGCAGTTTATATTTTAGTAAGAGGGAAAGCAGGCATTATGTTGGCACACTTATAGGTTATATTACCAGGGAAGGTAAATGGTAAAGTGCGGTATATATATCGGATATTCAACCATAAGTTTATAAAATATAACTTTTATTAGTAATTAAATTGTAAAAAAAAAATTTGTGGACCATGCCACCATTAAAAACATGTTTTCGTGTAGTATGTTTGTTAGTGATTTAAAAGCACAGAAAGGAAAACAAAAAATTAAACACTGCTAATCCTCCAACAGTGGCAACAAATGCCTAGCAATTTAGAGTTGAGCACTTAAAGTATCTGTGTGGGAAATACTGTTTATATATATCAGTAAAAAAGCTCAATACAAATGGATTTTTAAGGTGAGCAAATTCCCAATATCGTTATTTATCAGTGTGGAGGTGATAGAGAAAGTTTCTCACCCCAGAGAGTAGTATATTAGGGAAATACACTGATCACCTATTCAAACACTATATAATGTGTAAGGTACTCCAAAGGCATTAAAACTGTGTAACAATAATTTTTGTAAGGCTATTCCACAGTGTACAAATAGGTACCGTGATACCACTTAAATAAGTAAGGAGTAGGTATATGAGGATAATCCCCTCTATATTAGCTTTGATCTGTACACTGAGATAGTTCTATATCTGGCTGCGCTTGGCAGCAACAGTTTAAATATGCTTGTGTCTAGGTACACTGATATATTCCACAGAGTCACCACCAACGGCTAACGTAATTAAAGTCCAAGTATTTAAAGTATTCTATACAATTACCCCTAAAGGGGAATTAGCTAGCTTTCACAATTAAATATATCCTATTGATTATCAGCTACGCTAGTGATAACCCCACATATTTAAATTAATTATATAAACAGTTAGCCGTAGGAATTCAACAAGTGTCTATAATTTTAAACAAAATACCAGGAGGAGAAGCAGTGCGAACGCCTGACGCGCGTTTCGCATCTGCTTTGTCAAAGGCAACACGCAACTTCACCCGGGCTTCCTTAAAAAGGCCACACAGCCAATCAGATCACTTCATAATCTCTCAGCCAATCGCATTATCTCTTCCGTGATAGGCTGGGTGTGGAGGGTGTGTAGTATTGTAGCCAATCAGAGGTATGTGAGTTCCATGACGTGTAAACACATGCTTGTCTTGTAAGGTATTTTGTAAACAGAGCAGCCTACTTATATCGAGTTTCATCAAAGATATCGTTTGTATCTTAACTGCTGTAATCAGAATTGGCCTTATTAAATAAATATTATCTTAGGATCGAAAAGTCAGTTTTTGTAATCATTTGTATGTTACGATACACATATAATTCATCACTTGTTATATATCTACGTACAGTTATAAAAGGATCTCAGATCTGATTTATCTTGTAATCGCTTAAATATATAAGTCATATTCTTCAGACATTCGTTTTAGATACTTATAACTTTTTATAGACACACTATGTAGTTTACAAAGAATTGTGGTCAGAGAATATCTTAGATCCCTGTGTTATATGTTAACTCTAGACATGTTAGGTTTGCAATCGTGTACCAGTGATATAGAAGCGAAAGGCACGCTCCTATACTATGATGTTTTAATTCTTCCATATTCTACAATGTATTAACATTGCGGTTTTCTTGATGAGGGAAATTACTCCTCTAGTCGATTATCAAAGTTTGTTTTCTCATTTAAAAAGGCGGAGGGGGGTAAAATGTGATCCTTAATTAAAGCAGTATAAGTATATGCTAAGTTCACAAATGGGATGTATGGATATAACTTGTGTACGGTATGGTCCCATGTTAAACCAAAACATTTATTATATATGGTAGGACAAAAATATACATGTAAGGCACACCTATATGGGGTATTATTTCTATAATCAATGATTCCCTACAGATTGCAATAAGGTGTATGTATGGAAAAACAAAAATTTGGGTAGTTTATTCGATATATAACCATGGCAAAATCCATATCAGTAGGGAAATCTATTTTGATCACGTTATAATTTATAATCGTGTACATGATGATATGACGATCAAAGTGTGAGTCACCAACTCCTATAGATATCTTGAATACTATTAATTTTTGATGTTATCATTTCTTGTTATTTATGTTCTGTTATTGTTTATTTGTAATATGTCCTTAGCAGTACTTAATGAGGTTAGTTCTAGCATACCCAAATAGTCCATAATTTGTAGCTTTAGAGATCAAATTCGTTATATGTTAACATGAATATTAGATAAGGTCGATAGATGTAAGGAGATTAATTTCTTTATATATATCATATCATCATATACACAATTATAAATTATAACGTGATCAAAATAGATTTCCCTACTGATATGGATTTTGCCACGGTTATATATATCTGACATTGAATAAACTACCCAAATTTTTGTTTTTCCATACATACACCTTATTGCAATCTGTAGGGAATCATTGATTATAGAAATAATACCCCATATAGGTGTGCCTTACATGTATATTTTTGTCATACCATATATAATAAATGTTTTGGTTTAACATGGGACCATACCGTACACAAGTTATATCCATACATCCCATTTGTGAACTTAGCATATACTGATACTGCTTTAATTAAGGATCACATTTTACCCCCCCCCTTTTTAAATGAGAAAACAAACTTTGATAATCGACTAGAGGAGTCATTTCCATCATCAAGAAAACCGCAATGTTAATGCATTGTAGAATATGGAAGAATTAAAACATCATAGTATAGGAGCGTGCCTTTCGCTTCTATATCACTGGTACACGATTGCAAACCTAACATGTCTAGAGTTAACATATAACACAGGGATCTAAGATATTCTCTGACCTCAATTCTTTGTAAACTACATAGTGTGTCTATAAAAACGAATGTCTGAAGAATATGACTTATATATTTAAGCGATTACAAGATAAATCAGATCTGAGATCCTTTTATAACTGTACGTAGATATATAACAAGTGATTACTTATATGTGTATCGTAACATACAAATGATTACAAAAACTGACTTTTCGATCCTAAGATAACGTTTATTTAATAAGGCCAATTCTGATTACAGCAGTTAAGATACAAACGATATCTTTGATGAAACTCGATATAAGTAGGCTGCTCTGTTTACAAAATACCTTACAAGACAAGCGTGTGTATACACGTCATGGAACTCACATACCTCTGATTGGCTACAATACTACTACACCCTCCACACCCAGCCTATCGCGGAAGAGATAATGTAATTGGCTGAGAGATTATGAAGTGATCTGATTGGCTGTGTGGCCATTTTAAGGAAGCCTGGGTGAAGTTGCGGGTTGCCTTTGACAAAGCAGATGCGAAACGCGCGTCAGGCATTCGCACTGCTTCTCCTCCTGATATTGTGTTTAAAATTATAGACACTTGTTGAATTCCTACGGCTAACTGTTTATATAACTAATTTAAATATGTGGGGTTATCACTAGTGTAGCTGATAATCAATAGGCTATATTTAATTTTGAAAGCTAGCTAATTCCCCTTTAGGGGTATTTGTATAGAATACTTTAAATACTTGGACTTTAATTACGTTAGCCGTTGGTGGTGACTCTGTGGAATATATCAGTGTACCTAGACACGAGCATATTTAAACAGTTGCTGGCAAGCACAGCCAGATATAGAACTATCTCAGTGTACAGATCAAGGCTAATAAAGAGGGGATTATCCTCATATACCTACTCCTTACTTATTTAAGTGGTATCACGGTACCTATTTGTACACTGTGGAATAGCCTTACAAAAATTATTGTTACACAGTTTTAATGCCTTTGGAGTACCTTACACATTATATAGTGTTTGAATAGGTGATCAGTGTATTTCCCTAATATACTACTCTCTGGGGTGAGAAACTTTCTCTATCACCTCCACACTGATAAATAACGATATTGGGAATTTGCTCACCTTAAAAATCCATTTGTATTGAGCTTTTTTACTGATATATATAAACAGTATTTCCCACACAGATACTTTAAGTGCTCAACTCTAAATTGCTAGGCATTTGTTGCCACTGTTGGAGGATTAGCAGTGTCTAATTTTTTGTTTTCCTTTCTGTGCTTTTAAATCACTAACAAACATACTACACGAACACATGTTTTTAATGGTGGCATGGTCCACAAATTTTTTTTTTACAATTTAATTAATAATAAAAGTTATATTTCTTTCATGTAATTAGCGCAAGAGTCCATGAGCTAGTGACGTATGGGATATACATTCCTACCAGGAGGGGCAACGTTTCCCAAACCTCAAAATGCCTATAAATACACCCCTCACCACACCCACAAATCAGTTTTACAAACTTTGCCTCCTGTGGAGGTGGTGAAGTAAGTTTGTGCTAGATTCTACGTTGATATGCGCTCCGCAGCAGGTTGGAGCCCGGTTTTCCTCTCAGCGTGCAGTGAATGTCAGAGGGATGTGAAGAGAGTATTGCCTATTTGAATTCAATGATCTCCTTCTACGGGATCTATTTCATAGGTTCTCTGTTATCGGTCGTAGAGATTCATCTCTTACCTCCCTTTTCAGATTGACGATATACTCTTATATATACCATTACCTCTACTGATTCTCGTTTCAGTACTGGTTTGGCTTTCTACTACATGTAGATGAGTGTCCTGGGTTAAGTAAGTCTTATTTTTGTGACACTCTAAGCTATGGTTGGGCACTTTTATATAAAGTTCTAAATATTTGTGTTTAAACATTTATTTGCCTTGATTCAGGATGTTCAATATTCCTTATTTCAGACAGTCAGTTTCATTATTTGGGATAATGCATTTGAATAATCAATTTTTTTCTTACCTTAAAATTTGACTTTTTTCCCTGTGGGCTGTTAGGCTTGCGGGGGCTGAAAATGCTTCATTTAATTGCGTCATTCTTGGCGCGGACTTTTTTGGTGCAAAAAAATTTCTTTGTTATTTCCGGCGTCATACTTGTCACCGGAAGTTGCGTCATTTTTGAAGTTTTTTGCGCTAAAAGTGTCGGCGTTACCGGTTGTGGCGTCATTTTTGGCTAAAAAATATGGGCGTCATTATTGTCTACACATTATTTAAGTCTCATTGTTTATTGCTTCTGGTTGCTAGAAGCTTGTTCACTGGCATTTTTTCCCATTCCTGAAACTGTCATTTAAGGAATTTGATCAATTTTTCTTTATATGTTGTTTTTTCTATTACATATTGCAAGATGTCCCAGATTGACCCTGAATCAGAAGATACTGCTGGAAAATCGCTGCTTGATGCTGGATCTACCAAAGTTAAGTGTATTTGCTGTAAACTTGTGGTATCTGTTCCTCCAGCTGTTGTTTGTAATGAATGCCATGACAAACTTGTTAATGCAGATAATATTTCCTTTAGTAATGTTACATTACCTGTTGTTGTTCCATCAACATCTAATACTCAGAGTGTTCCTGTTAACATAAGAGATTTTGTTTCTAAATCCATTAAGAAGGCTATGTCTGTTATTCCTCCTTCTAGTAAACGTAAAAGGTCTTTTAAAACTTCTCATTTTTCAGATGAATTTTTAAATGAACATCATCATTCTGATTCTGATAATGATTCCTCTGGTTCAGAGGATTCTGTTTCAGAGGTTGATGCTGATAAATCTTCATATTTGTTCAAAATGGAATTTATTCGTTCTTTACTTAAAGAAGTCTTAATTGCATTAGAAATAGAGGATTCTGGTCCTCTTGATACTAAATCTAAACGTTTAAATAAGGTTTTTAAATCTCCTGTAGTTATTCCAGAAGTTTTTCCTGTCCCTGATGCTATTTCTGAAGTAATCTCCAGGGAATGGAATAATTTGGGTAATTCATTTACTCCTTCTAAACGTTTTAAGCAATTATATCCTGTGCCATCTGACAGATTAGAGTTTTGGGACAAAATCCCTAAGGTTGATGGGGCTATCTCTACTCTTGCTAAGCGTACTACTATTCCTTCGGCAGATAGTACTTCCTTTAAGGATCCTTTAGATAGGAAAATTGATTCCTTTCTAAGAAAAGCTTACTTATGTTCAGGTAATCTTTTTAGACCTGCTATATCTTTAGTGGATGTTGCTGCAGCTTCAACTTTTTGGTTAGAAGCTTTAGCGCAACAAGTAACAGATCATAATTCTCATAGCATTGTTAATCTTCTTCAACATGCTAATAATTTTATTTGTGATGCCATCTTTGATATCATTAGGGTTGATGTCAGGTATATGTCTCTAGCTATTTTAGCTAGAAGAGCTTTATGGCTTAAAACTTGGAATGCTGATATGTCTTCTAAGTCAACTTTGCTTTCCCTTTCTTTCCAGGGTAATAAATTATTTGGTTCACAGTTGGATTCTATTATTTCAACTGTTACTGGAGGGAAAGGAACTTTTTTACCACAGGATAAAAAATCTAAAGGTAAATTTAGGTCTAATAATCGTTTTCGTTCCTTTCGTCACAATAAGGAACAAAAGCCTGATCCTTCCCCTACAGGAGCGGTATCAGTTTGGAAACCATCTCCAGTCTGGAATAAATCCAAGCCTTTTAGAAAGCCAAAGCCAGCTCCCAAGTCCACATGAAGGTGCAGCCCTCATTCCAGCCCAGCTGGTAGGGGGCAGATTACGATTTTTCAAAGAAATTTGGATCAATTCAATTCACAATCTTTGGATTCAGAACATTGTTTCAGAAGGGTACAGAATAGGCTTTAAGATAAGGCCTCCTGCAAGAAGATTTTTTCTTTCCCGTTTCCCAGTAAATCCAGTGAAGGCTCAAGCATTTCTGAAATGTGTTTCAGATCTAGAGTTGGCTGGAGTAATTATGCCAGTTCCAGTTCTGGAACAGGGGCTGTGGTTTTACTCAAATCTCTTCATTGTACCAAAGAAGGAGAATTCCTTCAGACCAGTTCTGGATTTAAAAATATTGAATCATTATGTAAGGATACCAACATTCAAAATGGTAACTATAAGGACTATTCTGCCTTTTGTTCAGCAAGGGCATTATATGTCCACAATAGATTTACAGGATGCATATCTACATATTCCGATTCATCCAGATCACTATCAGTTTCTGAGATTCTCTTTCCTAGACAAGCATTACCAGTTTGTGGCTCTGCCGTTTGGCCTAGCAACAGCTCCAAGGATTTTTACAAAGGTTCTCGGTGCCCTTCTGTCTGTAATCAGAGAACAGGGTATTGTGGTATTTCCTTATTTGGACGATATCTTGGTACTTGCTCAGTCTTCACATTTAGCAGAATCTCATACGAATCAACTTGTATTGTTTCTTTGAGATCATGGTTGGAGGATCAATTTACCGAAAAGTTCATTGATTCCTCAGACAAGGGTAACCTTTTTAGGTTTCCAGATAGATTCAGTGTCCATGACTCTGTCTCTGACAGACAAGAGATGTCTAAAATTGGTTTCAGCTTGTTGAAACCTTCAGTCTCAATCATTCCCTTCGGTAGCCTTATGCATGGAAATTCTAGGTCTTATGACTGCTGCATCGGACACGATCCCCTTTGCTCGTTTTCACATGCGACCTCTTCAGCTTTGTATGCTGAACCAGTGGTGCAGGGATTATACAAAGATATCGCAATTGATATCTTTAAAACCGATTGTACGACACTCTCTGACGTGGTGGACAGATCACCATCGTTTAGTTCAGGGGGCTTCTTTTGTTCTTCCAACCTGGACTGTGATTTCAACAGATGCAAGTCTGACAGGTTGGGGAGCTGTTTGGGGGTCTCTGACAGCACAAGGGGTTTGGGAATCTCAGGAGGTGAGATTACCAATCAATATTTTGGAACTCCGTGCAATTTTCAGAGCTCTTCAGTCGTGGCCTCTTCTAAAGAGAGAGTCGTTCATTTGTTTTCAGACGGACAATGTCACAACTGTGGCATATATCAATCATCAAGGAGGAACTCACAGTCCTCTGGCTATGAAAGAAGTATCTCGAATACTGGTATGGGCGGAATCCAGCTCCTGTCTAATTTCTGCGGTTCATATCCCAGGTATAGACAATTGGGAAGCGGATTATCTCAGTCGCCAAATGTTACATCCGGGAGAATGGTCTCTTCACCCAGAGGTATTTCTTCAGATTGTTCAAATCTGGGGACTTCCAGAAATAGATCTGATGGCTTCTCATCTAAACAAAAAGCTTCCCAGGTATCTGTCCAGATCCAGGGATCCTCAGGCGGAAGCAGTGGATGCATTGTCACTTCCTTGGAAGTATCATCCTGCCTATATCTTTCTGCCTCTAGTTCTTCTTCCAAGAGTAATTTCCAAGATTCTGAAGGAATGTTCGTTTGTTCTGCTGGTGGCTCCAGCATGGCCTCACAGGTTTTGGTATGCGGATCTTGTCCGGATGGCCACTTGCCAACCGTGGACTCTTCCGTTAAGACCAGACCTTCTGTCGCAAGGTCCTTTTTTCCATCAGGATCTCAAATCCTTAAATTTGAAGGTATGGAGATTGAACGCTTGATTCTCAGTCAAAGAGGTTTCTCTGACTCTGTGATTAATACTATGTTACAGGCTCGTAAATCTGTATCTAGGAAGATATATTATCGAGTCTGGAAGATTTACATTTCTTGGTGTCTTTCTCATCATTTTTCCTGGCATTCTTTTAGAATTCCCGAGAATTTTACAGTTTCTTCAGGATGGTTTGGATAAAGGTTTGTCTGCAAGTTCCTTGAAAGGACAAATCTCTGCTCTTTCTGTTCTTTTTCACAGAAAGATTGCTAATCTTCCTGATATTCATTGTTTTGTACAAGCTTTGGTTCGTATAAAACCTGTTATTAAGTCAATTTCTCCTCCTTGGAGTTTGAATTTGGTTCTGGGGGCTCTGCAAGCTCCTCCGTTTGAACCTATGCATTCACTGGACATTAAATTACTTTCTTGGAAAGTTTTGTTTCTTTTGGCCATCTCTTCGGCTAGAAGAGTTTCTGAATTATCTGCTCTTTCTTGTGAGTCTCCTTTTCTGATTTTTCATCAGGATAAGGCGGTGTTGCGAACTTCTTTTAATTTTTTACCTAAGGTTGTGAATTCTAACAACATTAGTAGAGAAATTGTGGTTCCTTCATTATGTCCTAATCCTAAGAATTCTAAGGAGAGATCATTGCATTCTTTGGATGTAGTTAGAGCTTTGAAATATTATGTTGAAGCTACTAAGAATTTCCGAAAGACTTCTAGTCTATTTGTTATCTTTTCCGGTTCTAGGAAAGGTCAGAAGGCCTCTGCCATTTCTTTGGCGTCCTGGTTGAAATCTTTAATTCATCATGCTTATGTCGAGTCGGGTAAAAGTCTGCCTCAAAGGATTACAGCTCATTCTACTAGGTCAGTTTCTACTTCCTGGGCGTTTAGGAATGAAGCTTCGGTTGATCAGATTTGCAAAGCAGCAACTTGGTCTTCTTTGCATACTTTTACTAAATTCTACCATTTTGATGTGTTTTCTTCTTCTGAAGCAGTTTTTGGTAGAAAAGTTCTTCAGGCAGCTGTTTCAGTTTGATTCTTCTGCTTATAATTTCAGTTTTTTTCATTATAAGATTTAAACTTTATTTTGGGTGTGGATTATTTTCAGCGGAATTGGCTGTCTTTATTTTATCCCTCCCTCTCTAGTGACTCTTGCGTGGAAGATCCACATCTTGGGTATTCATTATCCCATACGTCACTAGCTCATGGACTCTTGCTAATTACATGAAAGAAAACATAATTTATGTAAGAACTTACCTGATAAATTCATTTCTTTCATATTAGCAAGAGTCCACGAGGCCCACCCTTTTTGTGGTGGTTATGATTTTTTTTGTATAAAGCACAATTATTCCAATTCCTTATTTTTTATGCTTTCGCACTTTTGTCTTATCACCCCACTTCTTGGCTATGCGTTAAACTGATTTGTGGGTGTGGTGAGGGGTGTATTTATAGGCATTTTGAGGTTTGGGAAACTTTGCCCCTCCTGGTAGGAATGTATATCCCATACGTCACTAGCTCATGGACTCTTGCTAATATGAAAGAAATGAATTTATCAGGTAAGTTCTTACATAAATTATGTTTTTATAAACTTATGGTTGAATATCCGATATATATACCGCACTTTACCATTTACCTTCCCTGGTAATATAACCTATAAGTGTGCCAACATAATGCCTGCTTTCCCTCTTACTAAAATATAAATTTCAATATTTGGCATTAGGCACTACCTCCTGTTGCACCTAGGTATACACCAGGAGGTCAAGGTTGTATAGCCTCCTTCCCACCTTCCCTATAGGATAAAAGGGTTTTTTTTTCTAAAATATATGTGCAGTTACCAATCAGCAGCTATCTCCCAGCTTTTGAACCTATCTAGGTATGATTTTCTAAAAAAGATACCAAGATAGCGAAGCAAGTTAGATAATAGAAGTAAATTGAAATGTTTTTTAAAAATAGATGTTCTATCTGATTCATGAAAGAAAAAATTGGGTTATATATCCCTTTAAGAAAACAAAATCAGGGAGTAAAAGTGATCTCTTATTAAAGACATCCATAGCAATTATATTAGAACTGCTGCTCTTGAAATATTTCTTAAAATTAATACAGTCTGACTATTAGTTATTCATTAGTTCCTTTATAGTATGTTCATTTATCTGTTATAGATAACCTATCTGTACAACAACACAATTAAGCTGCACACACGTACAAATAATAGATATAGAACAAATTATAACTGTATGTGATCAGTTATAATAATTAATTGTAAATTCTTGAGTCACATTAATATATTATTATAATATTGTATCAATAATTATGCCAGTGCTAATGATGGTGCTACCAATACAAATCCTTGAACCAATTATACTTGTAATGATAAAAATAATGATAATAATAAAAATACTGATGAAAACCCACTTTGTTAACTCACATTTATGACTCAGGGAGTATTAGTAGATACTTTATAAGTAGAGTCAAAGCTCCTGTAGTCTGGATAACTTCTCCCTTAGTGACACATCTTAGGTGCAGCTTCCCAATTCACTGAGCACAAAGGAGTGCTCAGGCTTTAAATACACTGTAAGATAAGAACACAAAGCGCATCCACGATTCAAGGTAAAAGCGTTTATGACTTTTGTTAGTGCACACAGCTTGCTAAGGCCAAATGAAACGCGTAGACAGGATGGTCTACCTCTAACTACAAACTCTGCACTTTAAAAGGAGGATTTGAGATTTGATACAGGTATATTCGAATCTGCCAAGTTGGTATACAGAAACACAAGAGGAGCAATGGTCGCTACCTGCTGATTCATGTGGAGCTGAACTCTTGGATAGAGTGTACCAAGGTTTTATATAAGGCATTTAACTGTTTTATCTCTTGTAAGTGCAATAGATTGTGTGCACTAATAAAAGTCATAAACGTTTTTACCTTGAATCGTGGATGCGCTTTGTTTTCTTATCATACAGTAGATACCCTATCAGACTTAATATTGATACATAAAGCCACAGGTATAGTTCCTGTAGTTCATTTTATTATTTTGTTATAAAGATTATATTAAGCATATGAGACAGTTGACTAATTTTGTGGAAAAATCCATTTGAAAATGTATTTGTTAATGCTTTTTTAAAATGGATTTGAATAGAGTTTAGGATGTGCCCCAATCTTAAGTTTCTGTTCTAATAATAAAAAAAATAAATTAGGACAGTGCTATGGAATTTTGTTGCGCTATACAAATACATATTAATAATGATAATAATAATAGGACTTGTGCAGCATTTTTAAAAATTTGTACATGACTTTCAATTTGAAATAAAAAAACTGACACCAACCAATTAGAATAAAGGACAAACTTAACTTTGACAGTTATGTCTACCTGTTCTTATTACTGATTACTAAAAATAAACAACCAAAATAGGCTCCCTCTTTTTATAAAACAAAAAGAGGAGCTACTCTCAAGAGGAACAAGACTGGACCATGAGGTCATAAAGAAATAACCTCTATTGCTGAGTTTATGGGGTCACCATTAGCGTTAAAGGGATATTACATTCAAAAATAAAATCCATGTTAAAGGGACATTGTAAACTAGGTTTTTCTTTGCTTAAATGTTTTGTAAATGATCCATTTATATAGTCGATCTGGGAGTGTTTTTGTAACAATATATAGTTTTCCTTATTTTGTAAAAACATTGTGCTGATTTTCAGACTCCTAACCAAGCCCCAAAGTATCAGATGTAGACTGAAGTCTACAGATTACTGCTGGCTCCTGTTTGTGTAATGGTTCTTCTGATAAGCAGGGGAGGGGGGGAGGGGCTGCTCTTCCTGCATTATCAGCCCCTTTCAATGGATGTCCCAGCTTAACATCATCAACAGTGCTAAACTGGGAGCTTCTAAGTAAGTTTTTAAAAGGTTTTATACTGGATTTTTAGATCAGTATCTGTGCATATTCTTCTTTATAGTAGTGTATATAAAATTCAGTTATATGAAAATTGGTGTATACTGTCCATTTAATTATTTAATTATGCTTACTGACTGCAGAGGCTGGAGTAAATTCTGTGGAATTCAGGAGCCTGACTACATACTTCACAGAGATTGCTTGTCCCTAATTTCCTATAGTATAGTAGAAAATAAATATACCATATACGAGGCTTTTCTATTGATGTGTTTTGAACTAAAGACCAATGCAAATTATGCTAAAAAAAAACAAGTTTTGAATGTTTTTAGCATTTTTATTTTGCACTGCAGTGATTTATTTCAGATTTGTTTAAAAATAGTTTTGAGTTGGGTGTTCTGGGTCACAGTTAGATTTATCTGTATCTATTAATAGTAGAGAACTCAGTATGATCTGGTCACTAAAAATCAGCCACTACACAAAACTTGGTAATGCTAATATTTTGTGTAGTGACCCCTTTTTAGTGATTTACATAGGATCTAGGCCAAAGCCAGAGAAAAACACCTCACCTTTTTAAAGCTGGAGGATGTTATTAAATATATCTAGACCTAGATAAGTATAGATAGACCAGCCTCAGACGTTCCACAGGCTCAAACTCAGAGAAGCAAGAGTGCCCTCTGGTGTATGTTGTGAGCAGTACAGTATTTTATTGCCTGTACCAATCACCCATTATTTACTGGAAAAAATATAGAATTATTTACTTTTCAAATAGGAACTACTATATAGTCATGATATTTAGCTACATTTATATAGAATACTACAAAAAAATCCAAATTATTAGCAATTTTGGGTATTGCTGTTCATATTTAATAATACGTCTCCATAGTGGTTTATGTATAAATATGAATTTGAAAATACACACTGTAGATAAAATACCAACTCAAAGTAGCACATTTCAAATTTAGCTTACTAACTCTTCTTTTTTTTTGCTATAAACTGTTCTGCCACTATTTTTTTCTAAATAATTGAATGCTTTCAGTACTCATAACTTTGTTTTCATTATTAACTTATGCTGCTTAAATTACTAATAAATAAGAACCTTGTGTAAAAGCTAAAATTATGATCAGTAATCAGCGTTAGGCAGAACTAATGTGTCCACATTTTCCTCCCCATTTTCTCTCTCCTGCAAATCTAGTTTGGACTTTTGAGCTGGTGCACACAAGTAACAGTTCATTTAAAATTGAAACTATAGATCATGACAGAAGCCACAGTAAGCAGAAAATGTTATTTAAACCATAAATAAAACTATTTTAAGTTAATTGTTTAAAAGGATGTTGCAGTCAGAAAATCAAATGCTGAAAGTCAGTAAAGAAGTTTATTTTATTATATAATTCTTCAATAAAACAATATTAGCTCTTCAATGTACACTAAATATAAATACAGTACAGATAGACCAGCCTTAGATATTCCACAGTTCATCCAGTGTTGGGAAAAATAAGCGCTCCAAGCCCAAAAAGATCCTTAAAGTTCTTTTTTAACTTTAGTCTCCAACATAAGAATAACACTAATTATTATGCATCTATTCACAAGTAGTTTATGAAAATTTCAGTGTCTTGTCATAGGCTCATGTAATGCAAATCATAGTACAAATCTGTTTAAAATGTATGCTCTAATTTATTAGTCAAAATCAAATTTAAATAAGAGAATAGGCCTTGATTATATACAGGCTTTGAAATAATGTTTCATAAAATAATATGTATACTTTTTCCAACAAAAGAAAAAAATGAAAAACATGAATTATATTTGGCTTAGGATATATTTTTCCCAGGTTATAGTAACAAAATACTCAATATGAATCAATTTGCCTATCTTTAATATTTTATGTATAGAAAATAAAAAAGGTTTCTTGTCATAGGCTCCCTTACAGAATGGCAAAATACAGGTGAATAAAATGTGTGATATCACTTTAAGGATCTTTGGTAATAAAAGGAGCACTGAACAGGTGCATCAATTAGCAGTGACCAAGTGCGTGGAGCACGAAACGTTTGCTGTTTTTTGCACCTGTTCTTCAACTTGTTTTTGCACAACAGTGCTTACCACTTTTTATTCAATTTTGTATGGTTTTAATCAGTCTGGAATAAAATTTTAATTTTTTACACATTTTTGGGCTTGGAGCGCTTATTTTTCCCAACACTGGATGAACTGTTACTTTTTGTGCGTGTGCAGACGCACTGGGAACATTTGTTTGCCGCCCGAGAATATAATTTACATGCTTACTACCCTCTCTCCATTAGTGCCTATTACAACTTTGGATTTATAATTATATACCCCAGGGGCGCTCCGTTGAGCAGGTTTGTTTGTATTTTAGATATTCCACAGCCTTCAGCTCAGAGCAGCAGGAGTGCCCTCTGGTGTATGGTGTGGGCAGTACAGTATTTTATTCACCTACTCTTAAGGGAGAGTATACACCAATTTTCATATAACTTCATGTAATAGACTATAAAGAATAATATGCACAGATACTGATCTAAAAATCCAGTATAAAACCGTTTAAAAACTTACTTAGAAGCTCCCAGTTTAGAACTGTTTAAAAGGTAGCTGAAACACTCACTGCAAGTGGAAAATAGCAGACATTCCCCCCTATTCCTTTGCATATGAAAAAATCCCTTTACACAAACAGGAGCAAGCTGGAGTAGGTATACATCAGTATTCTCCAAAAACTTTGGGGCTTGGTTAGGAGTCTGAAAATTTAGAGCAATGTTATTAAAAATAAGCAAAACTATACATTTAATAAACAAACAAAAAAAAACCCTGTATAGGCTATATAAATATTTTTCATTTGTTTAGTGTCCCTTTAAATAATGTACAAAATAAGTATAATAAAATCCTCTCACTGTCATCCTGCATAAGCTTTACACCATGAGCATGAATAAGGACATGTAGTCCAAAACGTTGCTGTTGTCTTGCTTGCTGATGCAGCAATACATTGGTAATTATTTACTGGATTGGAGTGCTGCTGTTCTTTTGATATTTTTGGATGTTACTTCAGGGTTTGTTGTGCAGTTCCCTGTTACAGCTTGTGCACCCTACTATACAGTGTGTGCTGGACTATCTTCTTGTTCTTTAAGCTTTACACCAACACAGCCAATGAGCTGCCTGCGGCATGTACTCTGACATATGCTGTGGTCACATAAGCAAAGAGTTGCTTTATAAGGGAGTGTGTTACTGGTCATGATGGGGCTAAGTTTATTATCTATATGTTTACCTTATGTTAGTACTAATAAAGTTAATTTGTAAGTGTGGTCTACAATAAACTCTTACAAAAGTAAGACACTTTCAAACTTTGATTTCCCTTTAATATTTTTTCCCATTGTAATATATTAGATTGACTTTTCTATAGTCATTAATTATTAAATAATGACATCTTGGCACTGGCTAAATGAAGACACAGCCATCACTGTTACATACTGTTCCTTATTGTAATTTTTATTGAATCTTGTCTTTCATCTCTACCTGTGTCTTCTCGTTTATTCGTATCATCATTTTTAATTTTAGAGCACTCTCATGCTTTAAATATTTGTCCTATATATCTTGAATGCAGTGATCCTATATATCAGACATCTCCTCCCTCATGCATTTAAGACACACCTTAGATAAACTGATGTGTCAGATACAATCTATTGACTTATGTTTTGTACTCACCAATCTAAGCTCATGTCTTTATAATTCTGGTTTCCCCTACCTATTTGCTAACGTAATTAAAGGGACAGTAAATACCTTGCAATTACAAGACATTTTTGTTGTGTTGCTATAGAATAACATATCAGCCACGTCTTAGTGGTTTTAAAACAAATTAACATCCTTTTTACTGCACTCATTTTTCAATAGCCAAATCCACCAACCTTTGCCTTATTTGGAGGAGCCACTCAGGGCTTTAGTCCACAGACAAGGCTAGCCACTGTCATTAAGTTAGTATAAAATGTATTGCTTTGCAGTTGTTATCATTGGGAGCACAGTGCATTTCAAGTTCTGAGAATTAGAAATTGCTCAATTTTGCATGAAAAGGGGCAAAATAAATAATAAAATATATTGCACATAACTAAACATTTGATATAAACATCTTGAGGTGCTTACTGTCCCCTAAATATGACTTATTGTAAAACAATTGTCCAGCTGTCACACAGAGGTCTCAGCTACAATTCCTACCAAGAAGAAAAAGCAGAAAGTCTGACTTCCATTTTGCAGAATCTTGTGGAAACCAACAGGTTCTGTATGGTTGTTTAGAAATATGAGTGAATGACGACAAAATTGTAGTTTGTGCATTTGATTTAAAAAAAAAAATGAAATGGCAAAAGGAACATTTGAATGCTGATTCTCCCAGACTTATATGGAATATCAATATGCTATGTCTGCTACTTTTTTTTTTTCTAAAATAGAATGGTAAAGGTATATGTTATACTGTAATGTTGTTCTCCCCTTTACTGCTGGAGTTTATTTAACTGTTAATAAATAGCTTTTTTAACTTTACTTTGATATCTGAAATAGCTGCGTTTGCTTGTTAAAACCGCCACCTATACTGAAAATTTCGATATTGCAGTGTTTGCTATAGTAAAGCTATGTAAGCAATATGCAGCAAAATAAATCAACCTTTGGGGTGGGAGAGAGAGAACCTGACCCATTTTTAAATGGTGCTTCTGCAGCTGCTTTAGATTAATTATAGGGACATGAAGCCAAACATTTTATTTCATGATACAGATAGAGATTACAATTGCAAACAACTTTCCTATTTCTTCTATTATCTAATTTGCTTTGTTCTCTTTATATACTTTGTTGAAAAGAATATCTGGGTAGACTCATGAGCTGGGAGCTAGCTGCTGATTGGTGGTCATTGGTTTACAGGTGTGTTCAGCTAGTTCCCAGTAGTGCATGATGTCCCTTCAATAAAGGATACCAAGAAAATGATGCAACGTTGATAATAGAAGTGAATTGGAAAGTTGTTTAAAATGGTATTCTGTATCTGAAATATATAACCTCTCTCCTCAGAGGCCACTCTCTTTGGGTCCTATGTCCTTTTTATTAGCTGTTTGCCTGAGTACATTGCCCCTTTAACATTTGAAATAGAAAATATATAACTATTCCATAGAAATGCACTCAAATATAATTTTTAGTAAATGAGCTCAACAATTGTATTTTGCATTTTAATAGAGTTTAGTGTCCTAATTCTGTTTATAGTATAGTGAATTACATTACCCTTAATTTACAACATTGTTTTGTTTTCTATCTTCAGGAAGTTATACTCTTTTTTTTCTTGAAGTGTCTAAGTGATGCCCTTTTTATTATTTATTGCTGTATGTTATATCTTATTTTCCCAGTTGTATCACTATTATCTTAATTAATATGTTTTCATTGCAACTTAACTAAAAAGAGAATCATTTAAAAATTGAGGTAACTCCCGCAACGATATGACTTTAGTTTTAAATTCACCCTAGATGAGTTATGCAAATAACAAACTGTACAAACTTAGAAGACATCTGCTATATACTGTATATGGGACTCTCTAATATACTTGTCTAGATGTACAGTGCTGCAATTAACGTAATACTGAAATCCATCCGTAAGCAATAAAGATGTAGCTGTACAACTGTCCATACTGATAACACAGTATAAGATTGTTGTCTGGATTAATATCCTTAAAGGACATAAATGAGGAATAAATGAAATGCTTTAATGTGCTAAAGTATTTTATCATTGCTTTATTGATTGCATAGAAGTATGTGTTTAATCCTTGCACAGTTGTTAAACACAATGCAGCTCTGGGCTGGCAATGCACTACTTGTCCTGAGCTAAATACAGTTGCTGAGCCAATCAGGAGTGGCATATGTGCATAGCTGCCAATCAACATCCATGTTTGGCTAAGGGTTGGTAATGTATTGTCTGGAGCTAACTTTCACTATGTGTTTAACGGGACAATATGTTCAAAAGTAAACTTTCATGATTCAGAAAGAGCATATGATTTTAATTAATTTCCTTTCATGTGCAGACTTTTAATATGCACACTTTCTGAAGCATCAGCTCATATTGAGCATGTGCAAGAGTTCACAGTATATACTGTACATATAAGTCTGTGATTGGCTGACTGTCACATGATATAGGGGAGGACATTTTGAAATTTGCCACAAAAAAAATCTTTGGTTCATTTAATAGTAATAGCTATTGCATTGTCTTACTTGTATGCACTTTTTGATTATGCACAGGCGTATTTAAAGGCTTTTTAATCCCCTTGCAAGGAATAAACACATAGTTCAGTTAAATTAATTGTGCGATAATAAAATACTCCAGCACATTAGAGCATTTAAACATAACTCCTTCTTTGTGTTCCTTTATTTCTTTAGTATTCACTGGTAATACCTGCAATTAGACAGTTGCAGAAAATACATCTGTTTCAACCCAAAGCTTAAAACCATCACCAAATAAGAAAAAGAGCCACACGGTTCATCTACATAACAAGATGAAACGTTTGTAAACCTCTTTTCAAATATATGTGAAAAAGATGCCAGGAAAGGGCTAAGGAAACTGTAAAACATCAACAATGGATAATTCCACAGTACATTAAAAATACAAGTAGGATGCAGTGTTTCTTTTGTTAATATGTACATTGTTTGTGTGATACGTTAAAGGGACACTAAACTCTACATTTTTGTTTCATGATTCAAACAGAGCATATCATTTTAAACAGCTTTAATATGTATTTATCTCATTTGTTTTATTTTTTAGTATCTTTTGGTTAAAAAGCACATCTAGGTAGGCTCACTACTGGGAGCTAGCTGCTCATTTTTGGTGGCACACATTTGCCGCACATCACTGGCTCACTTGATCTGTTCAGCTAGCTCCCAGAAGTGCATTGCTGCTCCTTCAACAAAGGACACCAAGAGAATGAAGCACATTTGATAATAGACGTACATTAGAAAGTTGCTTAAAATAGTATGCTCTGTCTGAATCATAAAATATAAAAAATGGGTTTCATGTCCCTTTAATATTTTATTTAATGCACAAAAAACTGACATTATGTACATTTAAAATGTTTGTATTTTGGTCAGAGAAGTGAAACATTCAAAAGAATCTCTCATACAAGCAAGTCCAACCATTGATTAACAAGTGATTATCAAGTCTTAATCAATGCATATATGTTGCTAATTTGTATACAGATCCATACTAATATGTGCAGTCAATGTTTTTTAAGGAGTGTAACAGACTGACATTGTTTACCAAACAAGTTAAATTCAGTAAATGTGTCTTTTTATTCATCCTGTGCAAATATAACCTACCTGTAATATTTAGTAACTGTGCTTATATACCCTGCTAAGCCCCCCATATCCACCAAGCAGTGATACACTTTAAAAGACCATCTACTTTGCAAAAGTATGAGGCAGAAAAGGAAAGCTTTCAGAATATAGATGAGCATGGAGAAAATTGCCAAAAGAGAAGAGTGCCAGAGAGGATGGATGACAATCTTACTTTTAACTCGTTCTTCAGGACACTCCCTGCTTGTGCACTCCTGTCTGAATTTTCTAGCTTCATGTGTCGTGTCCTGTCATCTACCCATAGATCATCACAGCTGTGGCTCTTGACCAATGTTTTGAGCTTTGTTTTCTTTGAATCCGTTTTGTGTCTGACTGATATCATCAGGGGTAACGTCATGGTTTTATTTTGATAATCCATAAAAGGGCTCTCAGAAGACAATTCATATGGTCTCCTCTTGGGAAGGAGGGCACGTTTCTCCTTTGGACTCTTTATGGTTTGATTTTGTTGTTTATTATCCTGTTTTACAGGTAGTAATTCAAAATATGAACTGTGTAATAATATGTCAGCTAAAAACACATCTTACAAAATTTACTTACCAAAAGCATCATCAAAATAATATTTTATTGCACAAACAAGTGAAATGGTATAATTAAACTGACACAGAATGCTTCCTTTACAGCCTTTCTCTACATTCCAATAATAAATTTTACCCTTCTCTTTGTATTCCGTGTTTTTTCGATGTGGTTCACTGGATGGTGCAAATCACTTATGCATTCTATGAAGTCCAATTATGGAGATATTTCTGGGTTCAGGAAAATGTCTTGCGCATGCACAACCATAGAAAGATAGATTTTAATTGCAGATCAGAACCAGAAGGCCAAATGAGTCTGCCCATAGGCTTAATGTTGTGTAGGCTAAATTATTTCTTAGCTTACTGTACATTCTTAAAGGGATATTAAGGTCAAAATTGAAACATGCCTGTCAAATTCAAATAGAAGCATTTTGTAATATGCTTCCATAAGCAAAAATACTTCTATAAAACGTTTTTACGCATACGCACATAGCTGTGCAGACCCGTGCACCAGTATTCTTCCCAGAGAGTCAGGGGTGGCTTATATGACTCAAATGCAATACAAATCACTGCCAGCTCTCTGACCTTGAATATTAGCACTCAGGCCCTCACTGCATACGTGCATGTGCTGCTGATAAACATCAATTACTTCTACTAAAAACATTTTTACTATTGAACAATAGCAAACTTGCTTCAATTTAAACTTGAAATGTACCCCTGTAGATTTCACTTTTGACCTTTCTATCCATTTAAAATCCCTGTCTAGTGATACAGGTTGAAATGTGCAGTTCTGTGTCTTCATAGACATATAAATAATATCTATTGATTTGCAGACTACAGTGATGTGTTCAACGTAATAAAAAACAAAGATATATATGGCTAATATAATACCTCTTGATAACTGTTAGCATCTGAAGAGTTAAAAAAATCTTTTTATTGCTGTTTACATTTTTTTTTAATGGCATAGAATTTGTCCATCTAATATGGATCAAAGAAAATGTATAGATCATTGATACAGTAGCTGTTAAATACACCTTTTAATGCTTGTATTTAATTTTTTTGTGATTCTTTTAAATTAAAATTTTATGTAAAATACTATTTTAAGGCAGCATGATATTTATATGTATATGCTTAAATTAAAAGAGATATATAAACATACACGGCTAGATTTTTGCGGCCAAAGGGGTGCGTTAGCTACGTGTGTTTTTTTCCCCCCGCACCTTTTAAATAACGCTGGTATTTAGAGTTCTCTGAAGGGCTGCGTTAGGCTCCAAAAAGGGAGCGTAGAGGCATATTTACCGCCACTTCAACTCTCAATATCAGCGTTGCTTACGGTAGCGGCTAGCTGGAAAAACGTGCTCATGCACGATTCCCCCATAGGAAACAATTTTGGGATGAAAAAAAACCTAATACCTGCAAAAAAGCAGCGTTAAGCTCCCAACGCAGCCCCATTGTTTCCTATGGGGAAAAACTTTCTAAGTCTGCACCTAACACCCTAACATGAACCCCGAGTCTAAACACCCCTAATCTTACACTTATTAACCCCTAATCTGCCGCCCCCGCTATCGCTGACACCTGCATTATACTATTAACCCCTAATCTGCCGCTCCGGACACCGCCGCAACCTACATTATACCTATGTACCCCTAATCTGCTGCCCACAACACTGCCGACCCCTATAGTATATTTATTAACCCCTAATCTGCCCCCCCAACGTCGCTGCTACCTTACATACACTTATTAACCCCTAATCTGCCGACCGGACCTCGCCGCCACTATAATAAATGTCTTAACCCCTAAACCGCCGCACTCCCGCCTCAAAATCCCTATAATAAATAGCATTAACCCCTAATCTGCCCTCCCTAACATAGCCGACACCTAACTTCAAGTATTAACCCCTAATCTGCTGACCGGACCTCGCCGCTACACTAATAAATGTATTAACCCCGAAAGCGAAGTCTAACCCGAACCCTAACACCCCCCAAAGTTAAATATAATTTTAATCTAACGAAATAAATTAAATTTTATTTACTAAAGTCTTCCTATTTAAAGCTAAATACTTACCTGTAAAATAAACCCTAATATAGCTACAATATAACGAATAATTATATTGTAGCTATTTTAGGATTTATATTTATTTTACAGGCAATTTTGTATTTATTTTAACTAGATACAATAGCTATTAAATAGTTATTAACTATTTAATAGCTACCTAGTTAAAATAATTACAAAATTACCTGTAAAATAAATCCTAACCTAAGTTACAATTAAACCTAACACTACACTATCATTAAATTAATTAAATAAATTACCTACAAGTACCTACAATTAAATAAACTAAACTAAATTACAAAAATAAACAAACACTAAATTACAAAAAATAAAAAAAGATTACAAGAATTTTAAGATAATTACACCTACTCTAAGCCCCCTAATAAAATATCAAAGCCCCCCAAAATAAAAAAATTCCCTACCCTAATCTAAATAAAAATAGTTAACAGCTCTATTACCTTACCAGCCCTTAAAAGGGCTTTTTGCGGGGCATGCCCCAAATAAATCAGCTCTTTTGCCTGTAAAAAAAACAAAATACCACCCCCAACATTACAACCCATCACCCACATACCCCTACTCTAACCCAAACCCCCTTAAATAAACCTAACACTACCCCCTGAAGATCTCCCTACCTTGAGTCGTCTTCACTCAGCCGAGCAGCGATGGACCAAAAGAAGACATCCGGACCGGCAGAAGTCTTCATCCTATCCGGGCAGAAGAGGACATCCGGACCGGCAAACATCTTCATCCAAGCGGCATCTTCTATCTTCATCCATTCGACGAGGAGCGGCTCCATCTTCAAGACCTCCGGCGCGGAACATCCTCTTCTACCGACGACTACCGACGAATGAAGGTTCCTTCAAGTGACGTCATCCAAGATGGCGTCCCTCGAATTCCGATTGGCTGATAGGATTCTATCAGCCAATCGGAATTAAGGTAGGAAAAATCTGATTGGCTGATTGAATCAGCCAATCAGATTCAAGTTCAATCGGATTGGCTGATCCAATCAGCCAATCAGATTGAGTTTGCATTCTATTGGCTGTTCCGATCAGCCAATAGAATGCAAGCTCAATCTGATTGGCTGATTGGATAAGCCAATGCGATTGAACTTGAATCTGATTGGCTGATTCAATCAGCCAATCAGATTTTTGCTACCTTAATTCCGATTGGCTGATAGAATCCTATCAGCCAATCAGAATTCGAGGGACGCCATCTTGGATGACGTCACTTAAAGGAACCTTCATTCGTCAGTAGTCGTCGGTAGAAGAGGATGTTCCGCACTGGAGGTCTTGAAGATGGAGCCGCTCCTCGTCGGATGGATGAAGATAGAAGATGCCGCTTGGATGAAGATGTTTGCCGGTCCGGATGTCCTCTTTCACCCGGATAGGATGAAGACTTCTGCCGCTCCGGATGTCTTCTTTTGGTTCATCGCTGCTCGGCTGAGTGAAGACGTCTCAAGGTAGGGAGATCTTCAGGGGGGTAGTGTTAGGTTTATTTAAGGGGGATTTGGGTTAGAGTAGGGGTATGTGGGTGGTGGGTTGTAATGTTGGGGGGGTGGTATTGTGGTTTTTTTACAGGCAAAAGAGCTGATTTCTTTGGGGCATGCCCCGCAAAAAACCCTTTTAAGGGCTGGTATGGTAATAGAGCTGTTAACTATTTTAATTTAGATTAGGGTAGGGAATTTTTTTTATTTTGGGGGGCTTTGTTACTTTATTAGGGGGCTTAGAGTAGGTGTAATTAGCTTTAAATTCTTGTAATCTTTTTTTATTTTTTGTAATTTAGTGTTTGTTTTTTTTGTAATTTAGTTTAGTTTATTTAATTGTAGGTACTTTATTTAATTAATTTAATGATAGTGTAGTGTTAGGTTTAATTGTAACTTAGGTTAGGATTTATTTTACAGGTAATTTTGTAATTATTTTAACTAGGTAGCTATTAAATAGTTAATAACTATTTAATAGCTATTGTATCTAGTTAAAATAAATACAAAGTTGCCTGTAAAATAAATATAAATACTAAAATAGTTACAATATAATTATTCGTTATATTGTAGCTATATTAGGGTTTATTTTACAGGTAAGTATTTAGCTTTAAATAGGAAGACTTTAGTTAATAAGATTTAATTTATTTAGTTAGATTAAAATTATATTTAATTTAGGGGGGTGTTAGGGTTAGGGTTAGACTTAGCTTTATGGGTTAATACATTTATTAGAGTAGCGGCGAGGTCCGGTAGGCAGATTAGGGGTTAATACTTGAAGTTAGGTGCCGGCGATGTTAGGGAGGGCAGATTAGGGGTTAATACTATTTATTATAGGGTTTGCGAGGCGGGAGTGAGGCGGCTTAGGGGTTAATACATTTATTAGAGTAGCGGCGAGGTCCGGTCGGCAGATTAGGGGTTAATAAGTGTAGGTAAGGTAGCGGCGATGTGGGGGGGGGGCAGATTAGGGGTTAATAAATATTATGTAGGTGTCGGCGATGTTAGGGGCAGCAGATTAGGGGTATATAGGGATAATGTAGGTGGCGGCGGTGTGCGTTCGGCAGATTAGGGGTTAAAAAAAATTATTATAGTGGCGGCGATGTGGGGGGACCTCGGTTTAGGGGTACATAGGTAGTTTATGGGTGTTAGTGTACTTTAGAGCACAGTAGTTAAGAGCTTTATAAACCGGCGTTAGCCCAGAAAGCTCTTAACTACTGACTTTTTTCTGCGGCTGGAGTCTTGTCGGTAGAGGGTCTACTGCTCACTTCAGCCAAGACTCTAAATACCGGCGTTAGGAAGATCCCATTGAAAAGATAGTATACGCAAATGGCGTAAAGGGATCTGCAGTATGGAAAAGTTGCGGCTTGGAAGTGAGCGTTAGACCCTTTCCTGACTGACTCTAAATACCAGCGGGCGGTAAAAAGCAGCGTTAGGACCCCTTAACGCTGCCTTTGACGGCTAACGCAGAACTCTAAATCTAGGCGACAGAAATTAAATGTATTTTTCAAAGAATATATGGGAGATGCAATATTTTTTGTAAACAAATTGTATGTATTATCACATTTTTTATTTATTTAATAACATGGCCAAACTTTTTTTTATTAATACAAACTGTCAGTCATATTTTACTACTCCTGAAAATAATGCAGCATAATTAATATTTGTATTTTACAATCAATTATATGCACATTTTATAAAATAACATTTTTTTATAAAATAAAATTTGGAGAATAAAAAAAATCAATAAAAAAAAATCAATTAACTGACCAAAAATGTTTTATCAGTAAATAAAATACTTAAAGGGACATGATACTCAAATGTTGAAGCACTTGTAAAGTGATGCAGCATAACTGTAAAAAGCTGACTAGAAAATATCACCTGGACATCTCTATGTATTCACACTCCACTGTAAAGAGACTTTAATCAGCCAATCAAAATGCTAGTCCCAGGGCACAGTCATGTTATTTTCCTATTCAGTTTAAGGAGGTTTACTATGAAATCTTACAAGATTTCAGTGAAATGTCATGAGATCACAGCAAAGCAAAGCTTGACCTCAGCACTGCTGATGCTGATTGGCAATGTTTTTTCCCAAACTGCAGCTGGACAGCAGCTGAAGTATAACTGTTCACAGAGCACTTACTTCTGTGAGTTGAGGAAATTGTGTGGTAAAATATCTTTCCGTTTATATAGAGGTGTCCAGGCGATATTTTCATGTCAGCTTTTTACAGTTATCACTTTAAAGGGACAGTTTACCCAAAAATGTTCTCCCTTTTAATTTGTTCCCAATAATCCATTTTACCTGACTGAGGGCCAGATTACAAGTTGTGCGATAATTAACTCTTCCGCTCGAGTATTAAATGAGTTAGAAGTTAGCTTCTTGCATGCGCTGGTTTGAGCTCGTATTATGAGCTTGTGCGCTAACCAGACCAGCGAAAAAAGCTGCCCTTACAGTATTGCATTCATGTATTCCCCCATAGAAGTCAATAGAGAAAAAAAGTTGGAAAAAAACCCCACTCTTGCTCAAACCCGATCACATATTCTCATGTGCACTAACCCAACATGAAAATATAAATATTTCCCATTCCAATGTTCTTCACATACAAGAATATCTTCTATTTATTCTTAAATAAATATTTCTTCATACTTCTGATGTTTTTTTTGTACAATATATATCTATACATGATTATAAATAGATATAGATATATACAGATATATATAGGAATATCTATTTATAAATACTTAGAACATATTCTTCTATGTGCAGAACATTGGAATGTGAAATATTTACACTAAATACATAGTTAAAACCTTTATTAAATATGAATATTGCATAAATATGTTTATATTTGTATATATGTCTGTAAATACATATAAATATACATATAAATACATAAATACATATGTATACATCTATAGACCTATAAATATATATATGAATACATATTTAGACATCTATACATATGTATCTCTATGTTAAAGTCTTTTGTCTGCCTTTTTTTTCCTAACACCTTAGACCCCATATCTTTGAGCCCTGATAACTTTTGTGTGCAATATTTTTTCTGAATATTTTTTTTTATTAGATAGTGTTATCATGAGTATAACTGTACTTTGTAAAGTATTTTTGATGTGTTTTGTGTAACTCTTTTGTTAGTAATACCGTCCCCCGGTAAGCCTAATGAGCACAAACATTGCTCCACTTGTAATCTGGCCCTGAGTGAATTATATTGTTTATAAATAGCTCCTTTACCCTTTTTTGCCATTTGAAATAGCTGATTTAGCCTGTGGTATCCCTACCTATACTGAAAGTTAGGTTATATAAGCACAGCCAGAAGATGAAATTACACTCCCAGTGGGCTGTAGGAGAGATAAGTAATAGAATGTTCATTTTCCATTGTTCTCTCTAAGGGGCGATGATCTAAAGGTCTCTGAGCTGACGAGATTATTAAAGAAAGCTCGCCAGTTGTTTTATTTCCCTGGTTGAATGATCTAAAGCCACTTTTACCCTGAAAACAGGGTGTATCACTAAGGGGCATATACTGTATTTTTGTATGGGATGGAGATACATACATTACAAAAGTGCACAATTAAATTCATAATTTAAAAATCATACAACATGAATAATTGATCCATTCATACAAAAATACAGAGGAAAAAATTGTATTGTTAAGGTGCATCAAAAATACTAACAAAACTGTTCACCAAAAAATCATATTTTATCAAAAATGTAAAATTTGTATGTAAATCACACAGGAATAAATCATATTAAATGTGCACAGCACAAATCACAATTTAAGTACAATGGATGTGGAAAAAGCACATAGAAATGTGTGCTTATAAGTTCAAAATACACAGAAATGTGTGCTTATAAGTTCAAAATACACATAGAAATGTGTGCTTATAAGTTCAAAATACACATAGAAATGTGTGCTTATAAGATCACAATACACATAGAAATGTGTGCTTATAAGTTAAAAAAAACAGAAATGTGTGCTTATAGGTTCAAAATACACATAGAAATGTGTGCTTATAAGATCACAATACACATAGAAATGTGTGCTTATAAGTTCAAAATACACATAGAAATGTGTGCTTATAAGTTAAAAAAACAGAAATGTGTGCTTATAGGTTCAAAATACACATAGAAATGTGTGCTTATATGTTCAAAATACACATAGAAATGTGTGCTTATATGTTCAAAATACACATAGAAATGTGTGCTTATAAGTTCAAAATACACATAGAAATGTGTGCTTATAAGTTCACAATACACATAGAAATGTGTGCTTATAAGTTCAAAATACACATAGAAATGTGTGCTTATAAGATCACAATACACATAGAAATGTGTGCTTATAAGTTAAAAAAAACAGAAATGTGTGCTTATAGGTTCAAAATACACATAGAAATGTGTGCTTATAAGATCACAATACACATAGAAATGTGTGCTTATAAGTTCAAAATACACATAGAAATGTGTGCTTATAAGTTAAAAAAACAGAAATGTGTGCTTATAGGTTCAAAATACACATAGAAATGTGTGCTTATATGTTCAAAATACACATAGAAATGTGTGCTTATATGTTCAAAATACACATAGAAATGTGTGCTTATAAGTTCAAAATACACATAGAAATATGTGCTTATAAGATCACAATACACATAGAAATGTGTGCTTATAAGATCACAATACACATAGAAATGTGTGCTTATAAGATCACAATACACATAGAAATGTGTGCTTATAAGATCACAATACACATAGAAATGTGTGCTTATGAGTTAAAAAAACACATAGAAATGTGTGCTTATAAGTTCCAAAACAAAGCATAATTGTTTTTTGGTAAAATGGGCTGAACATGGAAGTGAATGAAATTGTCTCTCAAATCCAGAGTAATTCTGTAAAAAATTCTGCCAGCTAAAAAGTCGCAATCTTTTATCAAAATACTCACAACACTAATTACTCTGAAAGAAAAACCTATGCACACGAAAATAACAGCAAATTTAGTGCACTGAAAATAGTGTATTTTGATTTGCATTAGGTGTAAAATTCAAGTTTAAACATACACCGGTTTGTCCCTATGTACTTCATCCTCCATTGTGAACATTCACATAGCAGAGAGCTCTCATTAGTTCTATGGCATCTCGCCATTCGCAGGACAGCGCATTTTCTTTGATAATTGCACCAAGACTGTCTCTGGGAGGCTAAACCTGGCTTTTCAAGTCTTTGGTGGCAAACTTTTGATCATCGGGCCCTAAGTATTGGGATTGGTATACAGACAGACATAAGAAAAGGAAACGTGTTAACATAATGAGATCTGATTTTACCTGCAAGCTCAACCCATTTTAAATGGGTTGTGGTTTCAAAGAACAAAAACAGCTATTTCATATATACATAAAAACATAAAGAAGCAATTTAGTATATATTTTTTTATATTCTGCAAATGGTATAACAAGTCCTTAGAAATACACGAAGTGAAACATTTTATACAGTACACTGTCAGTTTAAAGAAAATTAGTTTCTCAAAAACAAAATTGCAATATCCCTAAAAAAATGAAATGCAGTTTGAAATATTATTTAAACATACCATTAACTTGATTGAGTATATAACTAATTAAAAGTAAGTATATTTGTGTTCTACATTTGAATTATTAAGGAAGCTAAGTGTATCTTAACATGTACAGTATATAAACAAATAATTTTAACCTAAGGTCAGAATTCAGAATAAGAATTTAATAATTGTTTTGAAGTTGTTGTTTTTTTCTTAACAATCATACGGGTAGATTATGAGTTTTGCGTTAGGTGAAAAAGCAGCATTAACAGGTCCTAACGCTGCTTTTTTATGCCCACTGGTATTTGGAGTCTTGCAGGTTTGCACACTTTTTTGGCCTTACCGCAAAACAACTTACGTAAACTTCGTAAACCCTTTTTTCTATGGGACTTCGATAGCGCCGGTATTACAAGTCTGTCCTGGGAGGCCAAAACGTGAGCGGTACACCCTCTACCATCAAGATTCCCACCGCATTTGAAAGTCAGTAGTTATGAGTTTTATGGTACAACGCTGTAACATAAAACTCATAATTTAAGTACTAAAAAGTACACTAACACCCATAAACTACCTATTAACCCCTAAAGTGAGGCCCTCCTGCATCGCAAACACTATAATAAAAATTTTAACCCCTAATCTGCCGCTCAGGACATCGCCACCACTATAATAAACATATTAACCCCTAAACCGCCGCACTCCCTCCTCGCAAACACTAGTTAAATATTATTAACCCCTAATCTGCCGCCCCCAACGTCGCCGCCACTATACTAAATGTATTAACCCCTAAATCTAAGTCTAACCCTAACCCTAACACCCCCTAACTTAAATATAATTAAAATAAATCTAAATAAAATTACTATCCTTACCTATATTATTCGTATTTAAAACTAAATACTTACCTATAAAATAAACCCTAAGCTAGCTACAATATAACTATAACTATATATAACAATATAACATTGTATCTAGCTTAGGGTTTATTTTAGGTGAGTTATACGCTGCTTTTTTGCAGGTGTTAGACTTTTTTTCAGCCGGCTCTCCCCACTGATTCCTATGGGGAAATCGTGCACAAGCACGTTACACCAGCTCACCGCTGACTTAAGCAGCGCTGGTATTGAAGTGAGATTTGGAACTAAAGTTAGCTCTACATTCACTTTTTGTCTTTTAACGCCGGGTTTTTAAAAACTCGTAATACCAGCGCTGTATGTAAGTGAGAGGTGAGAATAACGTGCAAGTTAGCACCGCACTCCTGTTACCGCAAAATTCATAATTTAGGTGATAGTTTTAAAATTTTGATTCAATTAAAAATAATGTATTTAATTTCCCCTTCTGTGTAATAAGCTATCAATCTCATGCATTAAATACAGTAATTGAGAAATACTTACATCATCTGTTAGTATGTCACTTAGTGAAGAGGCAGTGTTTAAGTTGGCTTGTGACCGCCCAGTAGCACTGCTGCTTTCCTTTTGGCATGCCATATTCAAAGAATCTTCAGCCCACGGTGACAATGTTATAAGTTTTCCTGGTGAATCTGTATACCCGTCTACGGGAGAGAGGTTTCCTAGAGATGTCATAGATATGGCACTAGTAGAATTACGAAAACCCTTGCGTTGAAAGACAGACAATTGGCTCTGTGGTTTTGGGCTCATTGGTCTACTGGGCATTAAATTTGTATCATAATTTGATAATGCATGAATAGGAGACATTATTAGAGGCTGTTTATGTGTTATCTGCTCCACATTTAGATTTTGGGTAGAAACAGTTAATTCCTTACAAGTCGTTTCCATGATAGCGCCACAAGTAAGAGCACAATTTATATCTACTTTATCAGCCACTGGACTGTCCGTATTTACTTGTACACAACTCTCTTCATTAGAATCTGTGCCGTTATCATTTTTACTTTCTGTAAAAGAATTGTTATGTCGATCCAAAACTGGTGACGTGTTACTATTTTCACTAACATTTTCCTGTTTCTCCTTGGACGGTCTTTTTGACCTGTTTTGGTTCTTAATGTGTGTTGATAAAGTCAGCACACTTAGTCTTCTTGAATCTTTGTCCTTGATTTTTCTTGGTGGTCTTAGTGAAGAGTTCGGTGTTTTTTGATATTTCTTTTCATCTTTAGAAGGACTTTCTAAACTCTGAGTTTTGTTTTCCAGATTTATGAAATCAAAGAGACTAGAGAAAGACTTATGTGCCCGTGATAACCTCTCCTTTAATGGTTTGCTTTCTCCAGGTTTACTACTTCTCAGTTCATTATTTTCTGAGTGTTCTTTGTTCACATCATGACCATGTGTGACTTCTGTTATATCAGGCACAGTTAAATTTGACACACTGTTTCTAAACCTTGTAAAATTGTCTAAGTCAATTCGTCCAGGTCCTGATGCCTTTCTCATACTCCTGTTATATAAAAAACTTTTTTCATAGAACTCATCATCAGAGAGATCTGAACAAGTCTCATCTTTGTATACATTTGCTAAATGTGTACCATATGATTTAATGTTATTTCTATTTGTTACAGGCAATTTACATGATGGTAGATATTTGCATTCTTTTTCAATAGTTTCTGTTTGCAAGATTTTGGTTTGTTGTTTTTCCTCATCTTTGGAGACTTTCGCCAAATCCAATGATCTGTCATTATCCGTTAAATCTTTGTCTGTATCTACTAAACTAAAATTATAATTTGTCATAGAATACGCCGTATTGTGCTGTATTTCTTTAATGTTGGTACTAATACAGGTGCTTAATAAGTCCTGTTCCAGGATTTCAGTGTCTGCATTTTCTGTTTCATTCTGTGCAATGGATCCATTTGATTCATCCTGGTTTTCCTCACTGAATGTATGCATATTATTTGATACCATTACACATATATTGTCACTGTTTTCTTTCCTGGGTGATTTTTCACTAGCTATTTCGCCATTTTCAGACTGGACTTCATTGCTGCTGATAATTTCTTCTGTGTAAATGTTAACATTTTTAGGGGTATTTATTAGGTCCATAATCTCTACATTGTTGTGTTCATCTAACATTCCATCTTTTATTGGCTGCAATTCTTTTTTGCCAGAAATAGGTGCTTTGTAAATATTGTTCTTCTTCCCTTCTGCCGCATTATTTTCTGAGCGAGTCCTATGTAACATTGTATCTAACAATTGACTACTACACACTTCTTGTGGAATGCCTATATGCTTCTCTTTGTTTTCAGTTGATGATAGAGAAGGTATTGTAAGAGTTATGATTTCAGAAGTTTTGTTCTCTGTATTGTCTTTAACGTCTAACTCTTCCATTTGATTCAGTTGATTTATGATTTCATTAGATTTGTATGCATCACAAGATAACTCTTGGTTCAATTTTTCATTTTTGGCAATGTTGTCATCTTCAAAGGTAATTGATGCAGGGCAGACTTCTAACCGTTCTTCCTCTATTGTAGAATTATTTTTCCTTTTCTTCTTTGTTGCTTGGACTCCTGACTGCTCAATGGAAATTATAATAAGAGAAGGTTTAGAGTTCAAATTTTGAGTCATATGTTTTGTTGTAGAACAAGGATTCACCTTTTCAAAATTATTGGCTCTAACAGGCTCCTTGTTGATTATATGTGTCTTTGAGGTGTCACTGTCACCTGTTAAAAGCATTTTCTGCTTCTCTGATTTGTTTTGGCACGTTTCTGAACTGTAATTATTTGTTTCATGAACAGCTTGTGTTACATTTATACCTACCCTATCACAAGAGTCATTTATATCAGATTCTGATGTGCACACATCTTGGTAATTGGTTTTATTATGACAAGAATCTATTCCTTTGCCAAGGGTTTCATTTAAAGCATCTATGTTGGTAGCAGATAATGCATTTTCCCCTAGATTTAGCTGAGGAGTGTTGATGCTGTTTGACGCACCAGATAAATGACTATTGTCCTTGTAAAATCTATTGCTATTAACTTGTTTTTCTGTTTCAACATTTCTGCACATTAAAAATCTTTCATTGGAATGCTCAGGTGTGGAAGATAAGTCTAAACTGAGCCCTTTTTCACACAATGACTTTATAGAAGATCTTGATTGGTTTCCAAGTAATTGCTGACTCAGAACATTTTTATATTGTATGCATGTAATTTCAGAGTTACTATTTTGATTAATATTTGAACAATTGATTTGATGACCATGCGCATTAGAAATATTTTCACAGCATTCAGTTTTACACATGGGAGTTGTTTTTGCTATTGCACCATGAACATTGTTATCAGATTTTGATATGAGATTAGTATTAGTTAATGTAACAGTTCTCCTTTCTCCATTTGCCCTTGAACTGGCCAAACATTCCAGATAATCCTCTTTATTTCTCACGTTTCCATATAATTCTTTAAGTGCTGTTTCACTCTTTAACTCATGTCTTAATTTTGAGTTATCTATTATAGTGTTCCCTTTATCCTGGGCATCCTTTAAACATTGCACTTTAGTTTCAGATGTCAAAATTGGGTGGGTGAAATTTACTTTTGTATGTAGACTGGCGGGAAGCTCTTCCAAGTCTGGCTGGTCATGTTCATTTTCTTTGGAGAAATATGTGATGGTGGGATGAATATTGTCCTTCTGAGGAGTTAAATATGACGTTTCTGCTTTATCCTGGAAAAAGCAAACAGATATTTTACTTGGTCCTTCTGTTTCACTTGAAATTGACTCTGTATCTGAAATGCTTTCGAACACTTCACTCTTTAATTCTGAAGGACTTTCACTAAAATGAGATTGTGTTTCAAAATAATCTTCATCTTGATCTTGGTTTAAAGATCCCAGCTCTAAACCAGCACAATGATCTTCAGTAAATTCTAGTTTATTGCTAGAGTCATCATTGGGTTCAGGGGTCTTTAAAAAAAAAGAGAGAAAGAATTAGGAAAGTCTTTTTAGGCTCAAAATTACATTTCTTTTTAATACATTCAAAATTTCTGTTATCTTTAACACAAAATGAACTAAATATCAAATATGCTACTAAACGCATCAAACAAACCAACAGACCTATTTAGTAAATATGCAAAAAGGTAAATATTCCGTAATTAAATTAATTCACTACTATTTTAGCTTACCTACTGATATATACTTGTGGTTGCAACTCTTTTTAAAATAAAGTATTTTCTCTTAATATATCATGTTGTGATATGTGTATTTGCCCCCTTTTTGGACATTGATATTACAAAATGTTAGTTTAACAATAGCTTGTATTCATAAAAATATCTTGCTGTAAAAATTCACCACAGCTTCACCACTATAAATATTAGTTTAATAAACAAGTTTTTATGAATCTAGACCATAGTTAAATTAATATATTGCAGAAAAAAATCCCCACAGCAGAAAAAAAACACTTCCACTGCATCACAAAAATGTTAAATATCCTGTTTTGGGTAACTTAATAAAGCTATTGAATTTCGAACATGATCTGGCCTGAACAAGACCGCTTGACAGCATAACAAGCTTCCATGAATATAGCACATTATCTCCTTAGCTGTGAACAACTAAGAGCAGATATAAATCAGCTAACAATCTGTAAAAAATGTAGCACAATTTTAAAAAATAAGAAACAATTGATTTTAATATAAAATCTTTAGCTCTGTATAGTAAACAACTTTGCAATATATTTTCATTATTTATTTCAACCCAATTTTCATTGTGGCTTTTTTAATGATCAGAACTGATAAAGCAGGCTGAAGACTTCTAAGAGTGCACTCACAATTGTGTTGGCACTGCAACATGACCAGTGAAAAGCAAACAGGCTGACAATTGCAGTGGCCATCACTGAATCAATTGGCTTAGAGCGTTCTGCTTATTCTCGAATACAGCTCTGGACGTTCTGCTTCTTCTGGTACACTTCCAATAATAGTTCTTGTCTGAGTGAGTTCCTTTCAAGTGCAGTGGCACTGACTGGAGGCAGAATTGCCCAGCACAAGAATTCACTCAGATGAGAGCCGTTACCGGCTCAGAGCTGTGTTGCAGAATGAGCAGAAAACCTGGACGGAGCCAATTGCCAGGTGATTCAGTGAGCTGACCACTGCAATCTAAGCCTGTTTGTACTGTTCATGTTGCAGTGCCAACACAATTTTGAATTGCATTCTTATTATATACACTTTAATTGAAGTGTTACATGATTTTTCCCAAAAGACAGCTCACATTTTTTGGACTTTTAGTACTTTATTTATTTTTTATTCTATGTTATTGTAATTTATAATCATTTCACTTTTTACACATTTTATTTATTGCATATTATAATTAGCATCAGAGAACCCCTATAAGATTATTTTATATAATCTTTATTGCATTCTTGCAGACTTCTAATGACTATGGCTAACTTGTCATCTGTCCATATTGCCTATTCCATATAAGGAATGTGGTTAGTGGAGTTTGTTTATTGAAAAGATATTGTAGCAAACAAAGGGGTTGATCACAATCTATTGGCTATTGGCTCCCGAATTTTTTTTTACTTACATGCCAAATTCGGAGCCTAGTTTCTCAATTCATCAAAGTGCTATATTGTACTGTTTGTTAAAAACCGCTGCTGTTGACCCCTTTCAACAGAAAAGCTCACAAATTTATATATATATTGATAGATCAACAGTGCACAGCCTGCCCATAACTAGCAACCGAAAAAAACTTTTTAAGTGGGTTACAAGTGGTGCTGATTGAAATAGATTGCAATAGTTAACTCTAAAAACTGCGACTAACCAATCTCCTGTAGAAACAAGAAATACGAAATCAATCGGTTTGTAGGTGTCCTGAAGTGAGTTTTCTTGCGTATGCCCTTAGCCTTACATGATATCAAATAGTCATCACATCTACATATGTAGCCACGGAAAACCTGTTTGTGAGTGCAAGAATCAGCCAAAATTGCACTAATGTGATTGCGTTGAATGGCAAAGTAACCTTTTTGTCCTGAAATCACGGCTCCTGATAGATTGTGATCAAGGCCAAGTTATTCGCTAGTTTTAAAGTGTTTTGACTTGGCCGATGTTGAATTCTTTAGGAAGGAAATGTCTTGAAATTACAAGATGTTTTCTGTCGCTTTAAATTACAAGAGAAGGGGATATAAACAATGTAATCCATTTTTGTTATACAAATTTAAACATTTCATTAGGAGTTCAATTTGACTATTATGTCCCTATAAATAAAATAAGTAGCTATGCCTATACCAAAAAGAATTAAAGCAATGTTTCTAAAATCTGTGTGTCATAGACCATCGATAAGATTTTAAAGTGATCCATTCTTATGCACAGGTTGGTCAGTTTGTCTGTCATTGAGATGAAGGCAAAATGCTGATGGTAACCATATCTACTGGTAGCTACTGGAGATAAAATGTGTAAACATTTGCAAATTAATAATGCAATTCAATTTGTGCATTAATTCAAACATAACAAAGTACCTACATTCCCTTTAAAGATTCCATTGTGAAGTTATTAAATCTGTTTTAACAAACAATGGCTAGCGTTTCATCCCTCTAGCTGTAGCCATATGAAAGATTTGTTTTCAAAGGGACATTCCAGTCAAAATTTAAATGCACATAAATTAATTATATCTTTGAATAGAAACATATTTGCAATATACATGTATTGTCAAAAATGCTTCTAGTAAAAGTTACCACTGTTTTAGTGTTAAAAATTTTCTCTGCACGTGCATGTGAAGCATAAATAGATATTGTCACTGCACCCACATTTTAAATATAGCAGCTGCTCAGAGTGCCAGTGGGGCTTGTATCATGTCAGCAATTAACAAATTGAGTCATTACCAGATATACCAGTTATAGCTTTTATTAGAAGCATATTTGATAATGCATGTATATTACAAAATTGCTTCTGTTCAATACCAAAATTCACCCATGTGGTTTCCAATTTTGGCTGGAATATCCCTTTAACTTGGATGTTCTTTTCCTATTCTATTGCTGTGCTATTAAGGGGATATTACACAGTAAATGTTTACTAGTGAGAATGATGTATTCAAAGCAAAGCTTAGCCTTAGAATAATATGTAGCTATATATATATATATATATATATATATATATATATTACCATTATATTAGTTATTTAAATATTGGTGATATAAGGGTTTCTATAACATACTCTAGATAAAGTAATGGGTGCCGCCATGTGTGAACTAGTTTTCTATTTATCTCTGTCTTCTGCTGAGAACAATTAGGGAAACATATATAAACCAGGCAATAAAGTAGAGTTTGTGTAAACAATTCTGTGTGGAAACCCACATAACCTTGTTTTACAGTCTATTTCCTTGCCCTGTTTTATATATTTTCCGAAGTGTTTGCAGCAGGACAGTGAGATAAGGTGAAAACTTAAGTTCAGACATAGCGACATCCGTTACTTTACAGAAACTCACTGCAATTTAAAAAAACAACAATTTTCAAAGTTACAGGTAAAGCGGGTAAAATAAGTAATGCAATCTCATACTGTTTAATCTCTTTTTAACTAGAGGTGCCGTTGCTTAAATTAATTAAGACACTGGATTTTCAAATATGACATTTAATGGTAAAATACATTTTTATTTTACTCGCAAATTAGTTAAACATGCAAAAAAAATATAAGAAACAGACTTTTCTTTCATCTTTTCTGGGTGCTTCCTCTGACCAACACAATTAAAAATATATATACAGCTGATGGATTCTACATTAATAATAATTATTGTAACAATAATTATCTTATGTGCTTTAATGCATTTTTTCCCTAAATGGTAAGCAATGCACCCCCATAGAAGTCTATAATGTGAGGGATTTAGTGCACCCATGCTCTCCGCCATACAGCTGTTAGCACTCACTAGACTATCACTCAAGGGATAAAGATTAACTTTGGACTATGAGAGCAATAAAAAAACTTCAAAACACTATTGATAGAGTTCAGTGATGTTAACGCTTAATAGTGCTAATATTTTGTGCTTCACTTGTAATATAGCCCAAAATGTGATTTGAGCTATGTTTTAACATAAAAATCCCCATAAAATAATCATGTTGCATAAAAATGTTAGAAAAAAAGAAAAGAAAAAACGTCAGCCAGAATTTGCCATTCAAAAGAAGCCAAAATGGCTTTTCAATGGGTCTAGACAACTGGAACAGAAGTGTCAGCAGGGGCAGACTGAGACCAATCAGGGCCCCGGGCAAAAATTAGGGAAGGGCCCCCACTGTCTCACACTGACCCATATGTATTCAAATATATGCAATTGAACATGAAAAGCATCCCTACGCTGCCCCCACCATGGTCCCCAATGTCAAGGGCTTGAGACAGGGCCTCCAACCTCCAGGGCCAGACCCCACACTCCATGGCCCTCACAACGACTTACTCTTGACAGGAACCCCCACACTCTAACCCCCCTGAGCAACAAACCCCACATCCAGACACAAGGGCCCCCACTAAACCCACATGTAACTGCTTAGTTACTGATAGCAGCTTTCAGCCCCAGCTTAAGCAGCACACCAGGAGTCCTAGAGATGCCATTTGTGGGCCCCCTACATGCTGGGCCCTCGGTCCAGGTACTATTTGCCAGGCTTATCAGTCCGCCCCTGTGTATCAGAGACTATACTATAAGTTGTGGCAATAGTGTTTTCTGATGGAATCTGTTGATATTTTACAAATTATTGTTACAGTTTATTCAGTGCAAATATTTTTGAAAACCACATGACTGAGATTTCTCATGGATGGGAATGGTCTTAAATTGAACCCATTTGAAAGCTTGTGCAAAACAGACCCCATTGTAACCTGATGACAAACCGAGCTCCTTACCACAACTTTATTAAAAGCCAGCACTGGAGGGGGAGTTTTGAGTAGTTTGGTTTTATCTATTTGTCAATAGCTGTAAATAATCCTCCAGCTTTAGCTGCTACTTGTATGTGAGAGAGGCATGCACTACTTTTTACTACAGGTGAAACACAAATTTATATTGAATACAAAAAGAATAATAAGGCAACAAAAACTGTAAAGTATTAGACACACACATAGATAAACCTGAAAAGTATGGAGTCTAAAATAGGGAATATCATTGTTCATAGATTCATAGTTGAATTCTGGCAGCTATCAGAGGTGAAGATGACAGGGCAGAGATGGATAGTAAATATAGGATAAAACTCACAAAGAATGCAGAAAAAATGATTCCCACGCAATGCAGTTATGTATCAGAATGATCTGTACAGTTGTTTAGGGAAAGAAATGATGGATGGAACAATAATTAGAGAGTTTTTCACTGGAGTTAAAACAAATAGCTTATCTAGACAAGAGAGAAGATGGACGAGGAATGAAAACAAAAACTTCAAGAACAGAGAAGAAATAATGGCATTTTCACTATCCTATTCCTATATATATTATAAATAGTAGAAATGATGGTCAGCACTGAACAAGTGTAAACATAATTTAATTTATATTTCAAGGCCAACTCACCCTTTCATCAAACATCAAGGAATATACATAACTGCCAACAATATATAAATAACTGAGTAAGAAACTGCATCGAACAAGTAAAAAATAAACACACATACACGCACACACATACACATACATACATACACACAAACATACATATACACACACACACACACATACACACACAAACATACATATACACATACGCACACACACACATACACACACAAACATACATATACACATACACGCACAAACATACACATACATATACATATACGCACACTCACGCATACATATACACATACATACACACATACACACACATACACACACAAACATACATATACACATACGCACACACACACATACACACACAAACATACATATACACACACACAAACACACACACACATACACACACATACATGCACACACATACACACACACATACACAAGTACAAAAGATAGCATACAGTGCCAAATGAAACACAAAAGCTCTCTAAAAGAATGATCACCTAACGTCACTGATATAAGGCTGCCGAGGACAACCCCCTCTCCTCCTGTGGATTATTGTGTTCCCACCAGTTCTCCTTTTATGGTTACTATTATTGCACTTTGCCCTGAAAGAGCTGATCAATGCCCCGCTCTGCCCCTTCCTGAGTTGCCAAGGCCCAGCCAGGATCTTATGGAACTACTCACCGGCTGGGCCTGCTGGAGATCCCTGCTGAACTTTATCCTACGTCGCTCCAGAGGTCCTTTGCCCGAGAGCTCCGCTCTTTTGGGGACGATTTGAACTTCTGACAGGCATGGGTTGGGGTGATTGCTAGGAGGGAGCTTACTCTGGAACCTGGGATTTTGGAAACCTTGCTACCTCCTGCTGGTCCTTAGTAAACATTTGCCAGGCTGCCGCTCTCCAATGAAATCCCGGAATAGCCGCCACTCCCTCAGGATCACCCCGAAGCTATGACCTAGATATTGTGGGATCTATACATTCCTATGGCTCCTATGGAGGCACCAGCCTGTCTGAAGGGGTGGTGATTTCTTGATCAGATAAGGCTCTTATCAGATGGCAAATATGTATATAAGCTGTGTGTCTGTACCAATAAATTCTGTTTGTGTGTCACCTTAATAATGCTCTTGTCTGGTTATTAGGATGGGCTTCTTGCTAAAATCACTTTCCCCCACTCTACAGCTACAGGTTCCTGGAAAAAGAAGGATAATTTGGCAGAGATACCCAGTCGGGGTATCCAGTGTCCGTCACACCTAACAAGATTGCTAATAAGTTAGCAACATACAAAAAAGAGTATTAGAAGTGCCTACCAAGGCTAAAGTGTGCAGGTAAAAAATGATTATTTAATATTTATAATGATAAAATCAAATAAAGTAAAATAAAAACAAATACAGTTATGAATGATAAATTATACAAGTCTGGCAAACCTATAGCATTACTATCGAACCTAGATGATAGTACAGTGTTATAAGTGCAAAATAGTCACACAATCTCCAAAAATCCATATAGTGTCAGAATCCTCAGAAAAAACAGAATTTATGCTTACCTGATAAATTACTTTCTCTTACGGTGTATCCAGCCCATGGATTCATCCTTACTTGTGGAATATTCTAATTCCCTACAGGGGGGTCGATCCGATATAGATCGTAGTTTGCGGCGCAAGCGAGGGAACCCGCGTTGCCCGCAGTTTCAGCTCGCAACTCGAGCTATCCCATATACTGTGCCGTCAGATGCTAAAGTGCCGTAAGTCAGATAAACCAGCGATGTCCAGACATCTGCGCAAGTACAAATTTCTGGCGTAGCCAGTGACTTGCGGCACGTTAGAAACTGCCAGCGCCTACAAAACCTGACTAAAGTCTAAATCACCCGCACTGTCTAACACGCCTCCCTAACATAGCCCGACACGTCTAACACGCCTCCCTAACATAGCCAGACACGTCTAACCCTCTATCCGCTATCCCCCCTCACTATCCTAACAATAACAATGTATTAACCCCTAAACCGCCGCTACCTAATAAAGTTATTAACCCCTAAACCACCGCCAGCTATATTAAATCTATAACCCCCTAAAGTGAACCCCTAACACCGCCGCCATCTACCTTACCTACCCCCTAAAGTGAGCCCCTACCCCGCCGCTATCAATTTTAAAATTATTAACCCCTAATCTAATCCCCCTACACCGCCGCCAGCTATATTAACTATATTAACCCTAATTATATTAGGGTTAATTTAGTTAATATCGTTATTATATTATATATATTAACTATATTAACCCTAATTATATTAGGGTTAATATAGTTAATATCGTTATTATATTATATATATATAAAGTATAATAACCCTATCTAACTCTAGCATCCTAACTAAACTCTTATTAAAATAAATCTAATATTAATATTATTAATTAAAATATTCCTATTTAAATCTAAATACTTACCTATAAAATAAACCCTAAGATAGCTACAATGTAATTAATAATTACATTATAGCTATGTTAGGGTTTATATTTATTTTACAGGTAAATTGTTAATTATTTTAACTAGGTATAATAGCTATTAAATAGTTATTACCTATTTAATAGCTACCTAGTTAAAATAATTACCCAATTACCTGTAAAATAAATCCTAACCTCCGCGGCGGAGGAGCGAACAAAGAAGATTGAAGATGTCGATTTGCTTGAAGACATCGCCGATGGAAGAAGACTCTCTGCCGCTTGCTTCAAGACATCGCCCGGATGGAAGAAGACTTCACTGCCGCTTGCTGGAAGACATCGCCCGGATCGGATGAGGAGTTCTGCCCGGCGGGGTGAATACAAGGTAGGGAGATCTTCAGGGGGGGTAGTGTTAGGTTTATTTAAGGGGGGTTTGGGTTAGATTAGGGGTATGTGGATGGTGGGTTGTAATGTTGGGGGTGGTATTGTGTTTTTTTTTGCAGGCAAAAGAGCAGTTTTCTTTGGGGCATGCCCCCACAAAAGGCCCTTTTAAGGGCTGGTAAGGTATAAGAGCTTTGAACTTTTTTTAATTTAGAATAGGGTAGGGAATTTTTTTTATTTTGGGGGTTTATTATTTTATTAGGGGGCTTAGAATAGGTGTAATTAGCTTAAAAATCTTGTAAATTTTTTTTGTAATTTAGTGTTTTTTTTTTTTGTAATTTAGTTTAGTTTATTTAATTGTATTTTTAGATAGATATTTGTAGTTTATTTAATTTATTGATAGTGTAGGTGTATTTGTAACTTAGGTTAGGATTTATTTTACAGGTAATTGGGTAATTATTTTAACTAGGTAGCTATTAAATAGGTAATAACTATTTAATAGCTATTATACCTAGTTAAAATAATTAACAATTTACCTGTAAAATAAATATAAACCCTAACATAGCTATAATGTAATTATTAATTACATTGTAGCTATCTTAGGGTTTATTTTATAGGTAAGTATTTAGATTTAAATAGGAATATTTTAGTTTATAATATGAATTAGATTTATTTAATAAGAATTTAGTCAGGGGTGTTAGGGTTAGATAGAGTTAATATAGTTTATATAAATACTATAGTAACTATATTAACTATATTAACCCTAATATAATTAGGGTTAATATAGTTAATATATATAATGTAATAACTATATTAACTATAATATACTTAGGGTTAATATAGATAATATAGCTGGCGGCAGGGTAGGTAGATTAAATTAGGGGTTAATAATTTTAATATAGATGGCGGTGGTGTAAGGGGTTCACATTAGGGGATAGATCAGTTAGATGGTGGCGGTTTTAGGGGCTCACAGTAGGGGGTTAGTTTATGTAGATGGCGACGGTTTAGGGGTTAAATACTTTATTATGTATTGCGGCGGGGGATAGCGGTTGACAGGGAGATAGACATTGCGCATGCGTTAGGTGTTAGGTTTATTTTAGCAGATCGCGGTTGACAGGGAGATAGACATTGCGCATGCGTTAGGTGTTAGGTTTATTTTAGCAGCCAGTTTAGGGAGTTACGGGGCTCCAATAGTCAGCGTAAGGCTTCTTACGGCTGCTTTTTGTGGCGAGGTGAAAATGGAGTAAGATTTCTCCATTTTCGCCACGTAAGTCCTTACGCTGTATATTGGATACCAAACTGCGCGGGTTTGGTATACCTGCCTATGGCCCAAAAAACTACGGGCGACGGCAGAAATATACGTGCGTAACTTCTAGGTTACGCCGTATATAGGATACCAAACCCGCGCAAATATTGGCGTCGCCAGCTTTTGCGGGCGATGATTTTTATCGGATCGACCCCAGGAAGTGGCAAAGAGAGCACACAGCAGAGCTGTCCATATAGCTCCCCTCAGGCTCCGCCCCCTCAGTCATTCGACCGACGGTTAGGAGAAAAAGGAGAAACCATAGGGTGCAGTGGTGACTGTAGTTTTACAAAAATAAATTTGAACCTGACTTAATTGCCAGGGCGGGCCGTGGACTGGATACACCGTAAGAGAAAGTAATTTATCAGGTAAGCATAAATTCTGTTTTCTCTTACATGGTGTATCCAGTCCACGGATTCATCCTTACTTGTGGGATACCAATACCAAAGCTTTAGGACACGGATGAAGGGAGGGAACAAGTCAGGTAACCTAAACGGAAGGCACCACTGCTTGCAAAACCTTTCTCCCAAAAATAGCCTCCGAAGAAGCAAAAGTATCAAATTTGTAAAATTTGGCAAAAGTATGCAGTGAAGACCAAGTCGCTGCCTTACAAATCTGTTCAACAGAAGCCTCATTCTTGAAAGCCCATGTGAAAGCCACAGCTCTGGTGGAATGAGCTGTAATTCGTTCAGGAGGCTGCTGTCCAGCAGTCTCATAAGCCAATCGGATGATGCTTTTCAGCCAGAAGAAAAGAGAGGTAGCAGTCGCTTTCTGACCTCTCCTCTTACCAGAATAGACAACAAACAAGGATGATGTTTGTCTGAAATCTTTAGTTGCATTTAAATAGAATTTTAAAGCACGAACCACATCAAGATTGTGTAACAGTCGTTCCTTCTTAGAAACTGGATTAGGGCACAGAGAAGGAACAATGATTTCCTGGTTAATATTCTTATTAGAAACCACTTTTGGAAGGAAACCAGGTTTGGTACGCAAAACAACCTTATCTGCATGGAACACCAGATAAGATGAATTACACTGCAAAGCAGACAATTCTGAAACTCTTCGAGCAGAAGAAATAGCTACCAAAAACAAAACTTTCCAAGATAATAACTTAATATCTATGGAATGTAAAGGTTCAAACGGAACCCCTTGAAGAACTGAAAGAACTAAATTTAGACTCCATGGAGGAGCCACAGGTTTATAGACAGGCTTGATTCTAACTAGAGCCTGTGCAAACGCCTGAACGTCTGGTACTGCTGCCAGACGCTTGTGTAACAGGATAGACAGAGCAGATATCTGTCCCTTTAAGGAACTAACACCACATTCACTTTACCCTCCCGTGGAGATGCTACTTGTTAGAGCGGCAAAGAGAATGACTGGGGGGGCGGAGCCTGAGGGGGAGCTATATGGACAGCTCTGCTGTGTGCTCTCTTTGCCACTTCCTGTAGGGAATGAGAATATCCCACAAGTAAGGATGAATCAGTGGACTGGATACACCATGTAAGAGAAATTGTATACTACACACACAGATACATACACACAGACACACACACACATACATATACACATATACATACATATACACATACACACATACACATACATACACACACACACACACACACACACATACACATACAAACACACATGTACACACATATAAACACACACATACATACACACATACACACACACATACAAACACACATGTACACACATATACACACACACACACATACACACACACATACAAACACACATGTACACACACACACACATACATATACACATATACATACATATACACATACATACACACATACACATACAAACACACATGTACACACATATACACACACACAAATACATACACGCATACAAACACACATGTACACACATATACACACACACACATACATATACATACATATACACATACACACATACACATACATACACACACACATACACATACAAACACACATGTACACATATATACACACACACACACACACAAACACATACATATATAAATATAGTAGTAGTTAAAGATGTCACATTCACATCTTGATTCAGCAACTAAGTATTGCAATGTTTCACCACAAATATGAATATATAAGCTCTGAAGCAGGTATATTTGTGCTGAACGCAAGACACAGGAGTGTAATGACATCTAACAAATCTCACTATGGCCACTAGTGGGCATTTTGATACTGATTTTCATGTTTCTTTGAAATGAGGGATTTTCATACAATAAATTATTATTTTTATTTGTCTAGCACCACAAAATTCTGTAGCTCTGGGTACAGATATAAAGGTACACAATGATAAAGATTTGTCATAAGATACAAATGCATAACAGACTAAAGAAAACCAGTACAGGAGGAGGGGCCTGATTTTAAGAGCTTACAGTGTGTGGGTCACAGTGAAACATGGTTTGGGGTAGCTTGTTACATGGATTTTAGTTGCAGGAGCGAGTCATGGCAGTTCAAGGTTTACTTTGGGTAGGATGAAAATCAACTAGAGAAGGTTCGTTCCAGAGGACATTTGTTGGTAATAATAGATGATACATTAAATTTAATAAATTTAGTTCTAGAAACTAATGTCTTGCTGAAACAACTAAAACAAAACAAAAACAAAATAGTAAAATTCCTAAGGGTTTGTACCCACCCTCATCAAAGCAAAGAATAGAAAGTTCAGCTTACTATGGAGCCTATTCTGTCTTGCAACCATTAACTTGTCTCTGTATAGAAGAGTTCCACTGTTATGGATACTGGCATCACAACATTGCATTCAAACACTTAAAAACAATCAAATCAAAGCTAAAAATAGTGCACCCTCCATAAAACAGGCCATTCCATATGAACAAAAAAAAAACATTTTGAAAAAGTTGAAGAAAAATAAAAAATAATTAAAATAAGACAACAAAGTCAGCTTTCAAAATACAACTGTGAGACAAGATAATCCACAAGGGCAATCACGCTCTTATAAATTCTGCATGCTGAGTTCAGGTTTAGGTAAAAATCTAGATCATACCTAGATATTGCCCATAAACACTCAGGAACCCTCAAAGTCAGCCTCTTGTTGGTATCTGCATGATTGGCAAGACAACTTTTATTCCATTCAGATAAACTACTTAACCATAACAAAGCAGATGTGAATATTTAAGAATTACACCCATTTACAGAAAATGCAAATGTGTTTCCTAAGTGTTGCAGGATTTGTTTCCTGATTGGTAGTGGTTTTTGTTTGATGTGTGAGATATTTTGCATTATGGCACTTACCACTACTTTTGTTGTTAATAATAGGAATGTCTATTGGGTATAAACCAGAAAAAATAGTCAATTCCTTTTGACCATGTTCTCCCATGAGCAATTAGGGTCTTCACCAGCCTAACAGGGTCCATGAATCAAGGTTGTCACTAGGTTTCACTGGGTTACATGGCAAAATCTGTTGAATAGTCCCTAAATTTCATTATCCCTCCCAGAGGACCTGCCCCAAACAGTTAAAATGTGCCACAACTAAATAATAACAAACAACCACTGTCAAACATGAGACAGTATGTTCCAACATTTGTATCTGTAATACTCTGGTACATACCTATGTATGACTGGCTCTACTAAATCTTGTGGTACTGAAATAATTGTGAACCACTGATGTAGTAGACAAGGAGCACATGTAAACTGAAAGACAAATATGTCTTAGGTTCCTGCATTCCTTTTAACACGAGGTAGAGATGCAGTAACTATATGTGGAGATGAGTTATCTGCCGTACAAATGCACATTTCACAGAGCACCCCACAATGATTTAACAAGGCTTACATGTATGCACAGTGTCACAGCCTTCACTATTCCCACTAAGCATTCAGACTGAATAGGAGCATGCAGAGCTCCCCCTGCACATACACATGCCCTGGCGTATCCTCAGCAGTTTCTGTATCCTGAGCAGCAGTAGTATTCAGTTCCAGATAAGGAAAGCCAAGAATAGGGGGATTACTAAAGAAATAATATCTGATATCAGTCAGTAGCATATGACAGCACTTTGCCAATGGTCCCCTGGATGTAGGGGCCCACTCTCGCACAAAACCTCTGAGAAACTTATAGTTATTCCCTTGCCATGAATATAGACCTGTGTCTCAGTATATTGGTTTTGAATAAATTTCTTCATATGTCATGATATATATATATATATATATATATATATATATATATATATATATATATATATATATATATATATATATATATATATATATACATAGAGAGATCTGTGAATATAGCTGTACCGTATGGAAGCCTGAGCCTGTCTTTTCCACCATACCACCTGGATATCCTGGATCACTACATCCGATTGCAGGATCAGTGTAGCTGGGCCACTGTGAATTCCCAGCCTGCGCCATTTAGCACATTTGGTGCTGCTCCTTTTGTGAGTATCATTTCAGATTAAAATCTGCTTTATTCATCATCATATCAGTGTTGCACTAGAAGGCTCCCTCTTTCTTTGTGATTATATTCACAGATCTCTGTCCTTTGTCGATTATCTTACAAGAGGAGCTGCTCATATCCACTAGAATTTATCTGTTTTGGTTCGTTTTGTATCACCGAATTCGGACGTTTTACAACCATTGATGAACACATCAGGACAATCTTGCTCACCTGAACTTGGGTCATAAAGTTCCTTTAAAGACACAGCCAAGATTTATCCCACGACTGGTGATTATAATTGTTTACCTGTTCTTGATGTGTATATAACTGTTTGGTTGTTTTCCATGTGTTTTATGCTTATGTATTAGACTATTGTAGGAATTATTGTGAAAATAGTCTTTTTAACTATATTACACTTTTAGTTTGGTCTAGATTAGATCTACTCACACATTCTTTTATATATAGTGCCCCCTATATATATATCCTGCTTATTACACTCCCCAGCATACTAGATTATAGCAAAATGACACACACTAACTGATACAAAATTAGATTAAAGTGCATGTAAAGTCAATGGTATCGCACAATCTGAAAATGTTTATCAATAAAAATTAACTTAAGTTTAAGTCATCGTTTATTGTAAAAAGTTCAATTATATCGATCTATATACTTATTTAATGTGAATCTTCTTGCTCGCTTCCTCCGCCCGCCATTTTGGACCGCGTTTATAACCTTGATTGACACTGTAGTCAACTAATAATCAGTCATACCCCGTGGCGTCCAGCCCCTTTTCGTGTACGTCACTATTTATTTATGCGCATGCGTCTTTCTGTATGCGCATGCGTAAACAAACTGCTCTTTGATTTAGAAGCGCTGCGCGTCCACGATTAGGCAGTGGATTAGATTAGGCAGTTAGGCAGTGGATTTTAAACGCATGCGCAAAAGAACAATACATCTTGAACGAGCATTTCAAATACGTCATAGAGCGGGTGGGACCGCTCTATACGTTGTGAGGAATAAATAGAGGAAGTAATGGATGGGAGGAGCTACAAGCGAAAACGGAGATAAGTTTTAAAATAAAATATATAGTGATATTTTGCAAATTTGGTAAAAAAAATAATGCGTTTTGACTAATACACTGACTATGAATAAATATATGTTCTTTAAAACTGCAAAATTTACATTCACTTTAACACTTATGGTGACTTCCTGGTATATACATAAGAATCCAATACTCTAGTTCTTTTATATTCAATAATGATACAATGCTAAATATTTAGGTTTACAATACATGATAAGTGATTAAACAGTTTTGTGGGTTTGACCTGTATTGCTCTATTGTAATTAAAGCATTGCACACATACTTCTAAATGACATGCAAATGTATTGTTGTATGCATCTGCTTATGAGTCATACTAATGTTCCACATTCTACTTCACTATATTACTAACTGCTTTGGGATAGACAGAAGCTGAGTTTTAAAGATGCCTATCTATCTATCTATCTATCTATCTATCTATCTATCTATCTATCTATCTGTCTGTCTGTCTGTCTGTCTGTCTGTCTGTCTGTCTGTCTGTCTGTCTGTCTGTCTGTATATTGACTGAAAGGCATCTTTAAAACTCAGCTTCTGTCTATTCTATCAGTTCTTTTTTTAGCCAAAGGTACATGGGTGTTAGACATTACAGGTATGTGATGGAAAGAGTGTATTTTAATATATAAAATTAACATATTATTATTTGCTAATTTCAGTACATTTAATTAATTTCTTTCTTCTGGGCACAACAACAACATAATGGTTATTACTCACCATGCTATTTTTCTATTATGTTCCTGAAGGTCGTTTCAAAGCCATTATTCTATGTTGACACCTTAAAGTTACACTGTACTAAAGAATAGTTATACCTACTGAGGTGTGTTAAATGTATGGGAAATTGTTCCTTCATGTTTATTTTGTATTTTAAACAACTGGTTTTGCTCATTAAAACCATCACTGGTTGTTGTCAAGGACATGCCCATAAAATGGGTTAAACCTGCAGATAAAGCAGACCTGATATTGTTATCTATGTCTAAACACACAACTTAATAGTTAATAATGCTTATTATGGCTGGGAGTTCAGTGAGCACAACCATCCATTTCAGATACACATTTTCCCTTTTCTCCCCCCCCCCCCTCCACTGGGAGATTAATTAGTGCATACCTTGTCTACATAGAATATGTTTCTTGTTCATATTTTCAGTATAGCTGGTGGTTTTTATGGGCAAAAGCAACTATTTCAAATATTTCAAAAATTAAATATACTCCAACAGATAAAATGAACCATTGGAAACACATTAAAGGTGAGTGCAATGTCCTTTTTAAGGTTTCAGATGCTGAAGCGCTTTTTCATATTGGGGGTTGCCATCTTGGATACACACCCTGTGACAGATTTACAGAGAGATGCACATTTACTGTGAGATTACTGTCTTTTTAAAATCTGTATTAAATACTTAAGGCTATCATGCATGATACAGAGCAGAAGCTTTGCATTTTTGCAGCAGATGTATTGCTCTATATTATGGCTATTTTAAAATATATGCAAAATGCAAAACTCACACTCTGTATCATGCATATTAACCCAAGAATATATACATCTGTAAGAAAAACTTCAGGACCTAACTTTGTCTCCCCATAGATATAGAGGAAATGCTTTACACATGAAACGCGTAGGATGCACGCTACTTAGCTACTTATCACAATGGGTGCAATGCCTTGTAAGTTTTAACTTAAGTTTCAAATAAATTATATCCTTTACTATAGTTTTCAAGCTGCCTCCTTGGGAATTATTGCATTTTTAAATTGAATTTAGACTTCAATGTAAAGTGCAGAAGAAAAAAAACTAATACTTATCGCTTGCACATTAACCCAACATGAGTTATTAATATTTTACATTCCAAAGTTCTTCACATACAGGACAAAGTTATAGTTCTTTTAACTACACATATCTATATATACTATATATACACCTGTATATCTAATCCTATAGATATATAGGTATATAAATATACACACTCGCCAGCCACTTTATTAGGTACACCTTGCTAGTACCAGGTTTGAACCCCTTTTGCCTTCAGAACTGCTTTAATTCTTTGTGGGATAGATTCAACAAGGTGTTGGAAACATTCATCAGAGAATTTGGTCCATATTGACATGATAACATCACGCAGTTGCTGCAGATTTGTCGGCTGCACATCCCAAAGGTGCTCTATTGGATTGATATCTGGTGATTGTGGCTTTGTGACATGGTGCATTATCCTGCTGGAAGTAGCCATCAGAAGATGGGTACACTCTAGTCATAAAGGGATGGACATGGTCAGCAACAATACTCAGGTAGGCCATGGTGTTTAAACAATGCTCAATTGGTACTAAGGGGCCCAAAATATGCCAATCAAATATCCCCCACACCATTACACCACCACCAGCAGCCTGAACCTTTAAAACAAGGCAGAATGGATCAATGCTTTCATGTTGTTTAAGCCAAATTCTGACCCTACCATCTGAATGTCGCAGCTGAAATCGATATTTATAAGACCAGGCTTTTTCAACGTTTTTCCAATTGTCCAATTTTGGTGAGCTTGTACGAATTGTAGCATCAGTTTTCTGTTCTTACCTGACAGGAGTGGCACCCGGTGTGGTCTTCTGCTGCTGTAGCCTATCCGCTTCAAGGTTCGATGTGTTGTGCATTCAGAGATGGTATTCTGCTTACCTTGGTTGTAACGAGTGGTCATTTGAGTTACTGTTGCCTTTCTGTCATCTCGAACCAGTCTGCCCATTCTGCTTTGACCTCTGACATCAACAAGGCATTATTGTTCACACAACTACCGCTCACTGGATTTTTTCCTTTTTTGGACCATTCTCTGTAAACCCTAGAGATGTTTGTGCGTGAAAATCAGAGGAGATCAGCAGGTTTATAAATACTCAGACCAGCCCGTCTGGCACCAACAACCATGCCACATTCAAAGTCACTTAAATCCCTTTGCTTCCCCACTCTGATCCGCAATTTGAACTTCAGCAAGTTGTCTTCACCACGTCTAAATGCATTGAGTTGCTGCCATGTGATTGGCTGATTAGCTATTTGTGTTACGAAGCAATTTAACAGGTGTACCTAATAAAGTGTCCGGTGAGTATATATATATATATATATTATTTTTTTACATTAACATTATTATATACAGTATATATTTAATAATAACAATTAAAAAAAAATTCTATGTGAAGAACATAGGAATATAAAATATGCTTAACACGCTTTGGGTCTCACGCTTTAGGTTTAACAGGGTGTCAGGTTAACAAACATGCAAAATTAGTTATCTTAAGGCACAATAACAATAATGATAAAAAATTACAAGTGGTGTGCTAACCCGTCCACGTTAATATATTACTCTGAGCACGCAAGTGAAAAAATTATTTAGTGCGTCACTTGTAATCTGGCCCTAATTTCTTTTTGCACTTTTAAAACATGGTGTCACTTATATACAAAATATTAAAATTTACAAAATATTAATTTTACAAAATATAAAATTTACCAGATTTCTTAATAAAACCATAAACAATCTGAGGCTTTAAATTGTTCCCCCAAAATTCTTTCATATAATCAGTATTTCCGTGGGTTTTCCTCTGTATACTGATTAAAAACTATGGCAATAAAGAAAGAGAAGCACTGCATTCAGTTTCTCTTTTTTTGTGTTCATTTATTAAAAGAGAATTCCCAGATCCAATTATATATAAAATTACTTATAAGTCTACAACTATATATCATGGTAGTATTTAAAATTGTAATTATTTTTTAATTTCATTCATATTTTGCCTGATTTATTAAAGGGACACTGTACCCAAATTTTTTCTTTCGTAATTCAGATTGAGCATGACATTTTAAGCAACTTTCTAATTTACTCCTTTTATCAAATTTTCTTCATTCTCTTGGTATCATTATTTGAAATGCAAAAATCTAAGTTTAGATGCCGGCCCATTTTTGGTGAACAACCTGGGTTGTCCTTGCTGATTGGTGGATAAATTCATTCACCAATAAAAAGTGCTGTCCAGAGTACTGAACCCAAAACAAGCTTAGATGTCTTCTTTTTCAAAAGAACAAAGAAAAAATGATAATTGGAGTAAATTAGAAAGTTGCTTAAAATTGCATGCTATATCTGAATGACAAAAGAAAATCTTTGGGTACAGTGTCCCTTTAAGTGTTAGTCATAATTAAAATGAAGTGTAACAATCTTCTAGCCTTGTTCCTAGGGTGACATAGAAATGTAAATGAATTGCTATTAAAACAGCATCTCATCAGTTTACTGATCCCAGACATGTACAAACAAAGAACAGGTTTAAAAAGTTGCTTATGAAACTAAAATTCTACCACAAGAAAACAAATTAAGCCCAGTACTTATTCTCCTTGTACAATGCTTAACAGCAACTGTAAAAACTAATAAAAACAGCAAAACAAGTACTTGCTGTTCTGCAACACTGAAGTGCATTTCCTCAAATAGCACATTTAATTTAATCTAAGATCTAAATATTTATAATATTTAAAATATCATTAATAATTCAATTCCTGAAGTGCTGCATGAGTTTTAAAAAAAGTGTCTATCTCTCCCCCCAAATTAAATTGGTATAACCCTCATACACTAACCACAAGCATTATAAATACTGCATTCCTTTTTGTTCCTTACCTTATACACATCTGAATATATCTGTATTTTGTTCTTTAATATCTCACAGCCAGTTTAAAAGCAATCAACTCACTCATGCTCTTTACTTTTCCTTTTAGTTAAATGATTTTTTTTTTTCAAATAATATGACAAATTGGCTGTGCATGGTGCTTCTTGTCATGAATGAAGCATGAAAGGTTCTGGTTCAACAAGTTTTACACTAACAGATGATTGGCTGCAGTAATTCTTCTAAAAACAAACCCAGTATCATGAAACACCCATTTTCATATTAAAAGAAATTGATGCTAAGAATGTTGTGTCTGTGCTACAAGATTTTTATTTATCTGTTTTATTAAATAAAAAGACAAACATCAATGAGTGCCATACTGACTATAACACAATGTATAACTAATTCCACTAAGAGTTTAGTTAATGTCTTTGTCTACAAAAAGACTAACATTTATTTTGTATAAAAACATATTTCATGTTTCAGTCAATAGTGTATCAAGCAGTAAAATGCTCTCTGATCTAACTGCCATGTTTTTTTTTATGCTATATACCTTTATACATCAAGGTAAGACAAACAAATCTACTTGGGTAAGTGTGATATTTGTACCAATCTAAACATTTGCCCTGTGCACAACAAAATTAATTGACCAATCAGCAGTATATGTTTAAAAAAGAAATTTCCACATGTAAATTGTAAATATCTCCTAGAAGTACACAATAAAAGTGATGGTTACAGAGTGACATCACAAACATAGCCAGTTTGATGTGGTATATCTGCTATAACTGTGCTTTTTATATATCTATTTTCTTCCTCTAAAAGCAGCTTGAACGTTTTGTTTTTTTTTCATATATAAAGTACATGCTGGTGAATTTGTTAAATATTGGTTTATTGGTTTTGGACTACAGGTACATTTGGAAATGTTATTTTAGAGATCAAAACCAAGATACATATTAAAATTCACTGTGTATAATGTAATTCATAGCATTTAAATATACTGCTTACTGTTGTTAATAGGCCTGATGTTCTGCATTTATAGTAAGCAATTATACCTAAAGGTGGTCTAAACTAGACTGGGTTGGGGAGCACAGTGGAAATTGCCCCCCAGGCCTTCATTGGTGGTTGATTCAGAGCTGGTGCAGGTTAGCGTCCAACAGTTTATTCTCATAGGTCTGTCCATAGATGGAATGTCCCTATACTGCACAGTACAGCGGCATTACAGCACATTTATAGTGTGCACAACCCAATCAACTTTTTACTTTAGCTTTTATCAGTTCCCTTAGTGATCAAAACATGTATATCAATATACCGTAAATACATATATTGTATCTCAGCATTTGTTTGCCTCCTGTAGCTGTAAACTGCCCTGCTTGAGGGCCGCATGATAATTAAGGATCCGCTACCAATGCAGAGTAGCAGTAAAGAATCTGGAATCCCAAAAAAGTTAACAGCCTTAATTTATTATTTTTTTTGGGCCAGATTACAAGTGGCGGGCTAATTAACGCTCCTGCTCGAGCGCATTTACTTTAAACTTGTAATACGAAAGCAATTTAACTTGCGCACAAACGAACACGAAAACCCGATATCGCTTGCTCGCAAACATTTGCACCACACTCGTAATCTGGCCCTTTGTGTTTTGTTTCACATTTTTCTATGTAATAATAAGTGTAAAATGTTTAAATGTATATTGAAATGACATTGTACTTAAAATTATATCATGGATATGAAAAACATAATATAAACATGCTGAAGATATATTTGCCTGAAAAATAGAAGACACGCAAGAAAAAGCCATGGTTGAGTAGGCTGCACAAGAAAATATTGCTTTATTTAAGAATGCCTTCTTTTCGATGTAATAATAAGAACATATAACTACGGGTGGGGCAAAATTACTATGTGGTAGTTCTACAGATTTGCTCCTTAGGGTATATGCTGAATGTACAGGCATATCTATCTAAACAGCACAAGGACTGAAATGTAACCCCCTGTAATTTGTACTAGCCCAGAGGGATCTAGGGATTAGATTCTCAAAGTACATAATCGTTACTCTAGTACTTGTTTTATGCAAATGCCAGTGTTACATTACTGGGTACAGTAATTTATTTAATTTTTTTACTTGGCTACTGTAGTCAAATACTCTTTACAGATAGGCATTACATGTACTTTGAAGACTCCATAATAAATTTAAACTTTACAAAAATACCATGGGTTGGTTAAAGTTCAAGCATCTAAACAGCATGGTGATATAAAGGCACTGAAAAAGGCTGTTATCATACAGATCTATCAGTTACCTTGACATCCAGACCATTTGTCCTATAGTGATGACTGGTATCCTAAAAACATTCAAGGTATCCACTTTAACTTATAGCAAACACAAAGCCAGTTGTCAACATTATAATGGATTCAAGCACACAGCTTGTAAAATGTAGCTGTAATCATGCAGGAATTTTTAGGTGATGTTTTGTTGATTGGTTGCTTGGTTTTGTAAAACTATACATGCAATATAAAAACAATATCAAGGGAAAAAAAGAATCTACCCATAATTGTATCTTAGTCCTTTATACCATATCAAGATAAAAAAATGTATACATTCCTTATTTCTGTTTCATATTTAGAGGGATATTTATCAAGCTGTCAACCGCAAATACGCTGGAATTCCACAGTGTAATTGTGGCGAGCTTGATTCGACCCATTTATCAAAGCCTAGAGACCGGCAAACGTTGAAATTTGTGATGTAACATACGATCCGCCGGTCTCAATCGGACACAGATCAATGCTTACGTCATTACAGATGTTCCGAATACAAATTTGGCACTATCTGACAACTTTTACCATTTATCAAACTTCTAACAGGTACGCTCGCCACTATTCCGGCCCAGCGTACCTGGTTTTCAATCCGCCACCCTGGAGGCCGCGGATGCCATAGGAATCAATGGGAGTCTGAAAGCAGCGAAAGCTTATGTTTGATGCTGCCAGATATCCCATTGATTTCTATGGTAGAACACAAATTATGTTTACACCTAACACCCTAGCCCCGAGTCTAAACACCCCTAATCTGCCGCCCTGACATCGCCGCCACCTACATAATGTTATTAACCCCTATTCTGCCGCTCCTGGACCCCGCCGCAACTAAATAAATGTATTAACCCCTATCCCGCCGCTCCCGGAGTCCACCGCAACTAAATAAAAGTATTAACCCCTATCCCACCACTCCCGGACCCCGCCTCAACTAAATAAATGTATTAACCCCTATCCCACCGCTCCCGGACCACGACGCAACTAAATAAATGTATTAACCCCTATCCCGCCGCTCCCAGACCCCGCCGCAACTGTAATAAAATGATTAACCCCTAAACCCCTGGCCTCCCATATCATTACCACTAACGGAACTGATTAACCTCTAAACTGCCAGCCTCCCATATCGCCATAAACTAAATTCAGCTATTAACCCCTAAACCTAACAAGCCGCTAACTTTATATTATAATTACCTCATCCCTATCTTATAATAAATTTAAACTTACCTTTAGATTTAAAATAAACTATATTAAACTATTAATTAACCTACCCTAACTATTATACTAAAATTACATTAAACTACAAATTAAATTAACTATATTACATATTTAAAAACCTAACCCTACTCAAATTATTTAAATCTACTATTAAAAATTACTAAGTTACAAAAAATAAAAAACACTAAATTACACAAAATAAAAAAGAAATGATCAAATATTTAAACTAATTACACCTAATCTAATAGCCCTATCAAAATAAAAAAGCCCCCCCAAAATAAAAAAAACCCTAGCCTACAATAAACTACCAATGGCTCTTAAAAGGGCCTTTTGCGGGACATTGCCCCAAAGAAATTAGCTCTTTTACCTGTAAAAATAAAATACAAACACCCCTAACAGTAAAACCCACCACCCACACAACCAACCCCACCAAATAAAAACCTATCTAAAAAAACCTAAGCTCCCCATTGCCCTGAAAAGGGCATTTGTATTTAGCTCTTTTACTGCCCAAAGTCCCTAAGCTAAAATTAAAACCCACCCAATACACCCTTAAAAAAACCTAACACTAACCACCGACGATCCCCTTACAGTTTTCGAAGACCGGACATCCATCCTCATCCAAGTAGCAGAAGTCTTCATCCAAGCAGGCAGAAGTCTTCATCCAGACGGCATATTCTATCTTCATCCATCTGGCGCAGAGCGGCTCCATCTTCAAGAGATCCGGCGCAGAGCATCCTCTTCTTATGACGTCTCTTGAAGAATGAAGTTTCCCTTTAAATGACATCATCCAAGATGGTGTCCCTTACATTCCAATTGGCTGATAGAATTCTATAGAATTCTATAGAATTCTGTTGCAATCAGCCAATAGGATTGAGCTTTCATCCTATTGGCTGATCCAATCAGACAATAGGATTGAGCTCGCATTCTATTGGCTGATTGGAATAGCCAATAGAATGCAAGCTCAATCCGTCTGGATGAAGACTTCTGCCCGCTTGGATGAAGACTTCGACCCGCTTGGATGGAGACTTCTGCCGGCTTCACTGAGGACTTCTGCTGCTTGGATGAGGGTTGATGTCCGGTCTTTGAAAACTGTAAGTGGATCGTCGGTGGTTAGTGTTAAGTTTTTTTAAGGGTTTATTGGGTGGGTTTTAATTTTAGCTTAGGGACTTTGGGCAGTAAAAGAGCTAAATGCCCCTTTTAGGGAAATGCCCATACAAATGCCCTTTTCAGGGCAATGAGGAGCTTAGGTTTTTTAGATAGGTTTTTATTTGGGGGGTTGGTTGTGTGGGTGGTGGGTTTTACTGTTGGGGGTGTTTGTATTTTATTTTTACAGGTAAAAGAGCTGATTTCATTGGGGCAATGCCCAGCAAAAGGCCCTTTTAAGGGCCATTGGTAGTTTATTGTAGGCTAGGGTTTTTATTTTTATTTTGGGGGGCTTTTTATTTTGATAGGTGTAATTAGTTTAAATATTTGATAATTTCTTTTTTATTTTGTGTAATTTAGTGTTTTTTATTTTTTGTAACTTAATGTTTTTTATTTTTGTAACTTAGTTGTTATTTCTTTGTAACTTAGTAATTTTTAATAGTAGATTTAAATAATTTGAGTAGGGTTAGGTTTTTAAATATGTAATATAGTTAATTTAATTTGTAGTTTAATATAATTTTAGTATAATAGTTAGGGTAGGTTAATTAATAGTTTAATATAGTTTAATGTAATTGTAGTATAATAGTTAGGGTAGGTTAATTAATAGTTTAATATAGTTTAATTTAATTCTAAAGGTAAGTTTAAATTTATTATAAGATAGGGATGAGGTAATTATAATGTAAAGTTAGCGGGTTGTTAGGTTTAGGGGTTAATAGCTGAATTTAGTTTATGGCGATGTGGGGGCTGGCGGTTTAGTGGTTAATAGGTTTAGTAAGTGGTAGTGATGTGGGAGGCCAGGAGTTTAGGGGTTAATACATTTATTTAGTTGCGGCAGGGTCCAGGAGCGGCGGGATAGGGGTTAATACTTTTATTTAGTTGCGGCAGGGTCCAGGAGCGGCGGGATAGGGGTTAATACTTTTATTTAGTTGCGGCAGGGTCCAGGAGCGGCGGGATAGGGGTTAATACTTTTATTTAGTTGCGGCGGGGTCCAGGAGCGGCGTGATAGGTGTTAATAACTTTATTTAGGTTGCGGCGGGGTCTGGGAGCGGCGGGATAGAGGTTAATAACTTTATTTTAGTATAATGGCGGTGTTTAGTGACAGGGTATAAATAAAAATATCAAACAGAGACAGATGCGCCACATGGCCCAATATTGTAGTTTCCAAATGTATGTAGATTTTACTATATAGTTGAACTCACATGTATTGAAGCACCTCACTTGGTGCAAATGACACAGTCTGGGATCTATAACAGTCACCCAGCAGACCGGCCTCTCGAGTTGTTCAGGGTCTATGTAAAATAGAAAACACAAAAAAGCCTATATGGCCTAGTATTGTATGACTAGAGTGATTCCACACCAGATAGTAGTATAAGATTTTGAACTCACATTTGGTGAAGCATCCCCAATGATGCTATAGAGACAGGCTGGGATTAATTCAGTCACCCAACAGACTTAACTCGTGGCATACAGCATGCAATAGTCCTCTCGGTGGTCTTTAGGTCAGTTATATCCTCAGATAAAAAACAATTCATAGGCAGCAAGTGTTTTTAGTAAAAGTTAAAATCACTTTAATAAAATAATAATAGATTGCGACGTGTTTCTCAGTCTCAGACTGTTTCCTCAGATGCCTGAGGAAACAGTCTGAGACTGAGAAACACGTCGCAATCTATTATTATTTTATTAAAGTGATTTTAACTTTTACTAAAAACACTTGCTGCCTATGAATTGTTTTTTATCTGAGGATATAACTGACCTAAAGACCACCGAGAGGACTATTGCATGCTGTATGCCACGAGTTAAGTCTGTTGGGTGACTGAATTAATCCCAGCCTGTCTCTATAGCATCATTGGGGATGCTTCACCAAATATGAGTTCAAAATCTTATACTACTATCTGGTGTGGAATCACTCTAGTCATACAATACTAGGCCATATAGGCTTTTTTGTGTTTTCTATTTTACATAGACCCTGAACAACTCGAGAGGCCGGTCTGCTGGGTGACTGTTATAGATCCCAGACTGTGTCATTTGCACCAAGTGAGGTGCTTCAATACATGTGAGTTCAACTATATAGTAAAATCTACATACATTTGGAAACTACAATATTGGGCCATGTGGCGCATCTGTCTCTGTTTGATATTTTAGATTGCTTAATTGGATCCTGGTCTGGACCACTACAGATTGCTGCCCTGGTATTCTACTATCAAGATTCTTATAAAGGACAATATAGTGATCATTATAACCCTATAACCACTATCTTTGAGTGAGATACAACTGTCCTATTAACATTGTGTTTATCAATTGTATAGGTTAATATCTATTTACTCTATTCACAATATATATACAAGTTACTATTGAATCAGTGTATCATCACTTATACTGAAAGGTACATTCCTATTGGTAACATATGAGCTACCTCATATATCACATATTATCATTTTTTTATTAGATACTCTCAAGGGCGCCCCCTTTTCTTTTGTTGTAAGGGTATAAATAAAGTTGGGAAAAAGCAGAATAGCAGCGAGATCGATGACTGTTATTTAACAACAGTCCGCTGCTCATCGGCCAGTACTTGGTGCGCGGCTTTTTTTTATAAATATGGAGATCGTTTTGAGGTCCGCGGCCACGATATTAGGCGATGTTAGGCGAGCGTATTGGTGCCGGCGAATGCAGCAGAGTTGACAGCTTGATAGATAGGCCTCTTAGAGAGAACTTTATTATAATTATAAAAGAATTGAATCTGTGCCTCTAACAAAGGGGTAGACCCCAGGCATGTCACCAAAATGGCACTGAAACTTATCGTAGTGGCTCCATATAAGTTAACAGGACACACTTAACCTGCTACTAATTAGTGACAGTTTGCTCCTTGCAGCCACTAAAAAGTAGCAATACCTGGTGTCTGAGCAGAGCAACCAAAGTGCTATAACACTGGTACCAAACTGTGACCACCCCTCCCCCAAGACCAAAAGTGCAATTTAAACCTATTAAAATTCTCTTTAGAAAGGTTGTAAACTCAAAAATCTACATTTAAGGGGGAAAACTGAGCAAACAAATTGAACATTGTAGCAATGGCCATAGGGTAACATCACTACAATGTTGTAGTAGAACCTATATAAATTTTACATCACTAACTATTGCAAGCCATCACTATATTACTATTTTTAGTAACAGTTTGTGAGTCAATGCTTGGAAAGGCTATTGGCAAACAACTGTTTCCCCAAGTAAAGACCAGTGTACATTCTGGGCATACATGTTTTAGACCCAGACATTGCTAAGCATTGAATACATTCTACTCAAAACTAAAAGAAACAAATGTTGAAAAAAAAATTTTAAGCAACAAAATAAACTGCTTATTAAAAATTGTCCCTTTATAGTAGGGGATAATTTTTTACACAGAATGAAGAGTTCACTGTGGTCAAACAATTTGAAACAAAACCTATTTTTGCACCCAGTATGCTATTTTTTTTTTAGAAAAATAAAAAAATAAATACATAACCGGTCTATTGTAAATTAACAATACAAAATATGCAAACCATTTAGAATATATGTTTAACTAAATAAACAAAGTTATATGACAAAAGTAGAAGGTTTTAGAACTCCAGACTGAAACCTAAATGGTATGTAGATTTAATCCCCTTTTCAGACTTCCAGCTGAAAGAGTTTTATTTTTGAAAAATTATAAAACATTATAAAAAATTAAGTAGAAAAACAATGTTAAGCAGAAAAAACACTATTACGGTAAATTGCAGATACATATGAGAAAAAGTAGCAATAATATAAGAATCATTCAAAATATCTTTTACATTTAAATTGCAAAACTTTATTGTACAAATATATGACAATTCACTTCCCCATTAGGCAGGGAAGGCGATAGATACAGGCCTAGGCAGAGACAGTGATCTAGATTCATAGGGCCCCATTTATGAAGCTGCAAAAGCAGCTCAAGGCCCCAGAATTTCAGGTTCACATAAGCGAAGCAGATAGGCTAGTTAAGTAGCTGCAGTATTAAAGGGACATTAAACCCTATTTTTTTTCTTTCATGATTCAGATAGAGAATACCATTTAAAACAACTTTCTAATTTACTTCTATTATCTAATTTGCTTCATTCTCTCTATATTCTTTCCTGAAACGCATATCTTGATAGGCCCAGTAGCTGCTGATTGGTGGCTGCACATAGATGCCTCATGTGATTGGCTCACCCATGTGCATTGCTATTTCTTTAACAAAGTATATCTAAAGAATGAAGCAAATTAGAACTGCTAGCAACAAGGAAAAGCAATAAATACAACCCAAATAATTCAGAAACACTTCTGCAAAATGGATTTTGTAAATGTACATTTTTAATTGTAAGATATTCACTTATACTTTTTATGTAAAGATCTATCTCAGGGGTGTCAAACTCACTTGAGTTGTGTGACATTTTCCATACAAGTGGAACTCATGTGGGCCAAACACTACCTACATATCTCGCTATGGCTAAACAAAGCAGTGGCGTTTGCTGTAACTTTATACATTTAAAAGATTGTGTTGTGTAACTTGTTCTTATGTTTTTAAGAAGATGACACACACGCTCCATCTGGTTGCTCTCCCACTGTTCCGAGGGTGCCCACAGTTTAGCATACGCATGTGCATAGTATAACATTTCCTCTGCATTATAAACAGTGGATCACAATGCTGTTGGCATAGATACCCACTGTTTATATAGTGATAGACATATACCTGTTGTGATAGCTGCTGAAAATCTATTTATCCCTTTGAAAATCACGGAAAGGAATGGGCAAAAATGATGCGGGAAATCAGTGCTGCCATAGTAATGAACACACATAAAGAAGTGCTGCATGTGTCGAATAAATTGTTATGCACTTATCTGTGTTTGCCTTTTTTTAATAACAATGTGGGGTTTTAATGATCTTGTTTCCGTAGCGCAGCTGCTCACTATACCACGAGTGAATCTCAATGCCGGAACAAAGGAATACAGTCATTGTAATGGAGAGTTTAATGGAGGTTGCACACATGCTCAACCCTAACAGTAAGCACACTGGCTCTTTAAGTAATATTTATATTATAATTATTATTTTTCATGCAGGTGTCGCGGGCCGCAAAAAAATAGGTCTACAGGCCACCAGTTAAACACCCCTGTTCAAGATAGAACTGGCTGGCTGTAGGCTTTCTGGAGCATTCTATAGGCATAGTCTGTATTTTTTTTAATTACACTTAAAGTGTCAGTAAACTTTAAAAATAATGTTATATAATTCTGCACATATTGCAGAATTATATAACATTATATTAGCCAAACATTATAAAACATAATTGTACCCTATTAATTTTTTTTTAAAAAAACGCGGTTTTACAGACCCGCTCTCTGTACTCTGCTGAGCGGGTCTGTTATATTCACACAGCGCATCGGGCTAGCTGTATAGTCACAGCCCGGCCCGACCGCGCCATACCACTAAGTGCAGCTCGCTCCTGCTGTCAGACAGAGCAGGAGCAAGCTGCACTTAGTCTTATGGCGCGGTTGGGCCGGCTGTGACTATACAGCTGGCCCGATGCGCTGAGTAAATATAACAGACCCGCTCAGCAGAGTACAGAGAGCGGGTCTGTGAAACAGCGTTTTTTTTTTTAAAATTAATAGGGGAAATGATGTTTTATAAATGTTTGGCTTTTATAATGTTATATAATTCTGCAATATGTGCAGAATTATATAACATTATTTTTAAAGTTTACTGACACTTTAAAGCACATTTTTAAAATGTATATAAAACCATATGCAACTGTGAGATCCAGTTTATAAGGTCCCTTTTGAAAGTCATTTAAGTTAAAGTCCCATTATAATCTCTATAGCTCACACAGTGCCTGATGGTCAAAAACATGGAGAGAACTCTCACAAAATCTTTGGGGGCTTTTTTTAGCATTATATTGCAATGTACATGCCTCTTCTTCACAACTAGAACTCTGCATATCAAGATGAAATCTAACATTCTGTTGCAATACTGACAAGAAATCTCAGATCATCTTGCTAAAACCGAGAGCTTTAGGTTATCGGGTCCTTAGAGAGGGCTTCATTATTTCTATGAAATTCAGCTCATAACTCACTAGCATTGGGTGTGATATTTTTGGCCATGCGGACAGTGTTTAAATAATTGGGACAGAAAATTCTAAATTAATCTTTTATGATTCAGATAGAACGTGCAGTTTTAAACTACTTTTTAATTTACTATTTTCTAAATTGCTTTGTTCTGTATTCTTTGTTGAAAAGGATACCTAGGTAGGCTCAAGAGCTGTAAAGCACTGCTGGGAGCTAGCTGCTGATTGGTGGCTGCACATCAATGCCTTTTCTTATTGGCTCACCCAATGAGTTCAGCTAGCTAAAAATGATTTGTTTTTTTTTATATCCCTTTAAAGTGATAGTAAATCCTAGCGTTTCTGCAACGCTAGGATTTACCAGTGCAACAAATAAAGGGGACTCTCAGTCATGAAGTATAAAATACTTCATGTTCAAAGTTCCTTTATTTGCGTGCAGCATTCGCCGCGCTGAGCACCTCAGGCCACTCACGGCAGAACGCTATTTTGAACTGAGGTACTCATAGTCAATAGTGTGCTAGCTATCCAGCATAATGCCAACTGGCCCACATGGCTATTGGCTAAGAGTACCTCAGTACAAGATAGCATTCTGCCGTGGGTGGCCTGAGGCGCTTCTCGCTGCAAACACTGCAAACAAATAATGGAGCTTTCAGCATGAAGTATTTTATACTTCTTAAAGGGACAGTCAAGTCCAAAAAAAACTTTCATGTTTCAAATAGAGCATGTAATTTTAAACAACTTTCCAATTTACTTTTATCACCAATTTTGCTTTGTTCTTTTGGTATTCTTAGTTGAAAGCTAGACCTAGGAAGGCTCATATGATAATTTCTAAGCCCTTGAAGGCCGCCTCTAATCATATGCTTTGTATTTGCTTTTCACAGCTGGGGAGAGCTAGTTCAGGTAAACCCTATAGATAACATTGTGAGCACGCCCGTGGATTGTGGCAGACACTGCACTAATTGGCTAAAATGAAAGTCAATAGATAATAAATAAAATGTCATGTGATCAGGGGGCTGTCAGAAGATGCTTAGATACAAGGTAATCACAGAGGTAAAAAACATAATTTATGCTTACCTGATAAATGTATTTATCTTGTAGTGTATTCAGTCCACGGGTCATCCATTACTTATGGGATATATTCCCTTCCCAACAGGAAGTTGCAAGAGGATCACCCAAGCAGAGCTGCTATATAGCTCCTCCCCTCACATGTCATATCCAGTCATTCGACCGAAACAAGACAAGAAAGGAGAAACCATAGGGTGCAGTGGTGACTGGAGTTTTAATTAAAATTTAGATCTGCCTTAAAAGACAGGGCGGGCCGTGGACTGAATACACTACAAGAGAAATAAATTTATCAGGTAAGCATAAATTATGTTTTCTCTTGTTAAGTGTATTCAGTCCACGGGTCATCCATTACTTATGGGATACCAATACCAAAGCCAAAGTACACGGATGATGGGAGGGACAAGGCAGGAACTTAAACGGAAGGAACCACTGCCTGTAGAACGTTTCTCCCAAAAACAGCCTCCGAAGAAGCAAAAGTGTCAAATTTGTAAAATTTTGAAAAAGTGTGAAGCGAAGACCAAGTTGCAGCCTTGCAAATCTGTTCAACAGAGGCCTCATTCTTAAAGGCCCAGGTGGAAGCCACAGCTCTAGTGGAATGAGCTGTAATTCTTTTAGGGGGCTGCTGTCCAGCAGTCTCATAGGCTAAACGTATTATGCTACGAAGCCAAAAGGAGAGAGAGGTTGCCGAAGCTTTTTGGCCTCTCCTCTGACCAGAGTACACGACAAACAGGGAAGAAGTTTGACGAAAATCTTTAGTTGCCTGTAAATAGAACTTCAGGGCACGGACTACGTCCAGATTATGCAAAAGTCGTTCCTTCTTTGAAGAAGGATTAGGACATAATGATGGAACAACAATCTCCTGATTGATATTCCTGTTAGAAACTACCTTAGGTAAAAACCCAGGTTTAGTACGCAGAACTACCTTGTCTGAATGGAAAATCAGATAAGGAGAATCACAATGTAAGGCCGATAACTCAGAGACTCTTCGAGCTGAGGAAATAGCCATCAAAAACAGAACTTTCCAAGATAAAAGCTTAATATCAATGGAATGAAGGGGTTCAAACGGAACCCCTTGAAGAACTTTAAGAACCAAGTTTAAGCTCCACGGAGGAGCAACAGTCTTAAACACAGGTTTAATCCTAGCCAAAGCCTGACAAAAAGCCTGGACGTCTGGAACTTCTGCCAGACGTTTGTGTAAGAGAATAGACAGAGCAGAAATCTGTCCCTTTAACGAACTAGCAGATAAGCCCTTTTCTAAACCCTCTTGTAGAAAGGACAATATCCTAGGAATCCTAACCCTACTCAATGAGTAACCCTTGGATTCGCACCAATATAAATATTTACGCCATATCTTATGGTAAATTTTCTGGTAACAGGCTTCCGTGCCTGTATTAAGGTATCAATAACTGACTCCGAGAAGCCACGCTTTGATAGAATCAAGCGTTCAATCTCCATGCAGTCAGCCTCAGAGAAATTAGATTTGGATGTTTGAAAGGACCTTGTATTAGAAGGTCCTGCCTCAGAGGTAAAAACCATGGTGGACAGGATGACATGTCCACTAGGTCTGCATACCAGGTCCTGCGTGGCCACGCAGGCGCTATCAGAATCACCGATGCTCTCTCCTGTTTGATCTTGGCAATCAGTCGAGGTAGCATCGGAAATGATGGAAACACATAAGCCATGTTGAAGACCCAAGGGGCTGTCAGAGCATCTATCAGCGCCGCTCCCGGGTCCCTGGACCTGGATCCGTAACAAGGAAGCTTGGCGTTCTGGCGAGACGCCATGAGATCCAGATCTGGTTTGCCCCAACGATGAATCAGTTGAGCGAAGACCTCCGGATGAAGTTCCCACTCCCCCGGATGAAAAGTCTGGCGACTTAGAAAATCCGCCTCCCAGTTCTCCACGCCTGGGATGTAGATTGCTGACAGGTGGCAAGAGTGAGACTCTGCCCAGCGAATTAACTTTGAGACTTCCAACATTGCTAGGGAACTCCTGGTTCCCCCTTGATGGTTGATGTAAGCCACAGTCGTGATGTTGTCCGACTGAAATCTGATTAACCTCAGTGTTGCTAACTGAGGCCAAGCTAGAAGATCATTGAATATTGCTCTCAACTCCAGAATATTTATTGGGAGGAGTTTCTCCTCCTAAGTCCATAATCCCTGAGCCTTCAGGGAGTTCCAGACTGCGCCCCAACCTAGAAGGCTGGCATCTGTTGTTACAATCGCCCAATCTGGCCTGCAAAAAGTCATACCCTTGGACAGATGGACCCGAGAAAGCCACCAGAGAAGAGAATCTCTGGTCTCTCGGTCCAGATTTAGCAGAGGGGACAAATCTGAGTAATCCCCATTCCACTGACTTAGCAAGCATAATTGCAGCGGTCTGAGATGCAGGCGCGCAAATGGCACTATGTCCATTGCCGCTACCATTAAGCCGATTACTTCCATGCACTGAGCCACTGACGGGCGTGGAATGGAATGAAGGACACAGCAAGCATTTAGAAGTTTTGATAACCTGGACTCCGTCAGGTAAATTTTCATCTCTACAGAATCTATAAGAGTCCCTAGAAAGGAGACTCTTGTGAGTGGTGATAGAGAACTCTTTTCAACGTTCACTTTCCACCCATGCGACCTCAGAAGTGCCAGAACTATCTCTGTATGAGACTTGGCCATTTGAAAGCTTGATGCCTGTATCAGGATGTCGTCTAGATACGGAGCCACCGCTATGCCTCGCGGTCTTAGAACCGCCAGAAGTGAGCCCAGAACCTTTGTAAAGATTCTCAGGGCCGTAGCCAACCCGAAGGGAAGAGCTACAAACTGGTAATGCCTGTCTAGAAAGGCAAATCTTAGGTACCGATAATGATCTTTGTGAATCGGTATATGAAGGTAGGCATCCTTTAAGTCTACTGTGGTCATGTATTGACCCTCTTGGATCATGGGTAGGATGGTTCGAATAGTTTCCATTTTGAATGATGGAACTCTTAGGAATTTGTTTAAGATTTTTAGGTCCAAGATTAGTCTGAAGGTTCCCTCTTTCTTGGGAACCACAAACAGATTTGAGTAAAACCCTTGCCCTTGTTCCGTCCGCGGAACTGGGTGGATCACCCCCATTACTAAGAGGTCTTGTACACAGCGTAGAAACGCCTCTTTCTTTATTTGGTTTGCTGATAACCTTGAAAGATGAAATCTCCCTTGTGGAGGAGAAGCTTTGAAGTCCAGAAGATATCCCTGAGATATGATCTCCAACGCCCAGGGATCCTGGACATCTTTTGCCCAAGCCTGGGCAAAGAGAGATAGCCTGCCCCCCACTAGATCCGTTTCCGGATAGGGGGCCCTCTCTTCATGCTGTCTTAGGGGCAGAAGTAGGCTTTCTGGCCTGCTTGCCCTTGTTCCAGGGCTGGTTAGCTTTCCAGCCCTGTCTGTAACGAGCAACAGGTCCTTCCTGTTTTGGAGAGGAGGAAGTTGATGCTGCTCCAGCCTTGAAGTTACGAAAGGCACGAAAATTAGACTGTTTGGCCTTTGATTTGGCCCTGTCCTGAGGAAGAGTATGACCCTTACCTCCAGTAATGTCAGCAATAATTTCTTTCAAGCCGGGCCCGAATAAGGTCTGCCCTTTGAAAGGAATATTAAGCAATTTAGATTTAGAAGTCACGTCAGCTGACCAGGATTTAAGCCATAGCGCTCTGCGCGCCTGGATGGCGAATCCGGAGTTCTTAGCCGTTAGTTTGGTTAAATGTACAACGGCATCAGAAACAAATGCATTAGAAAGCTTAAGTGCTTTAAGCTTGGCCATAATCTCATCCAATGGAGCTGTGCGAATGGCCTCTTCCAGAGACTCAAACCAGAATGCCGCAGCAGCAGTGACAGGCGCAATGCATGCAAGTGGCTGTAAGATAAAACCTTGTTGAACAAACATTTTCTTAAGGTAACCTTCTAATTTTTTATCCATTGGATCCAAAAAAGCACAACTATCCTCCACCGGGATAGTGGTACGTTTAGCTAAAGTAGAAACTGCTCCCTCCACCTTAGGGACCGTCTGCCATAAGTCTCGTGTGGTGGCGTCTATTGGAAACATTTTTCTAAATATCGGAGGAGGGGAAAAGGGCACACCGGGTCTATCCCACTCCTTGCTAATAATTTCTGTAAGCCTTTTAGGTATAGGAAAAACGTCAGTACACACCGGTACCGCAAAGTATCTATCCAACCTACATATTTTCTCTGGAATTGCAACCGTGTTACAATCATTCAGAGCCGCTAATACCTCCCCTAGCAATACACGGAGGTTCTCAAGCTTAAATTTAAAATTAGAAATCTCTGAATCCGGTCTCCCTGGATCAGATCCATCACCCACAGAATGAAGCTCTCCGTCCTCATGTTCTGCAAATTGTGATGCAGTATTAGACATGGCTCTCACATCATCAGCGCGCTCTGTCCTTAACCCAGAGCTATCGCGCTTGCCTCTTAATTTAGGCAATTTAGATAATACCTCTGTCATAACAGCAGCCATGTCTTGCAAAGTGATTTGTATGGGCCTCTCTGATGTACTTGGCGCCACAATATCACGCGCCTCCTGAGCGGGAGGCGAAGGTACTGACACGTGAGGAGAGTTAGTCGGCATAACTTCCCCCTCGTTGTCTGGTGATAATTTCTTTACAGATATAAATTGACTTTTATTCAAAGTGACATCAATACATTTAGTACACATATTTCTGTGGGGCTCCACATTGGCCTTCAAACATAGTGAACAAACAGATTCATCTGTGTCAGACATGTTTAAACAGACTCGCAATGAGACTAGCAAGCTTGGAAAATCCTTTCAAATAAATTTATAAGCAATATAAAAAACGCTACTGCGCCTTTAAGAAGCACAAAAAATTGTCACAGTTGAAATAACAATGAACCAAATCAGTTACAGCAACCAAATTTTCACAGTAAATGTATTAAGTTAGCAAAGCATTGCACCCACTAGCAAATGGATGATTAACCCCTTAATACCCAAAAACGGATAATCAATTTAACAATTAACGTTTTTATCACAGTCAAACACACTGTCACAGGTCTGCTGTGACTGATTACCTCCCTCAAAATGAATTTTGAAGACCCCTGAGCTCTCTAGAGACGTCCTGGATCAAGGAGGAAGAAGCAGGAAGACTGAAACTGAATTTTTACTGCGCAAAAAAGCGCTAAAATAGGCCCCTCCCACTCATATTACAACAGTGGGAAACCTCAGTTAACCGTTTCTATGTAGAAATAAACGACAGCCATGTGGAAAATCATGCCCCAAAAGATTTATCACCAAAGTACCTCACAAAAAATGAATAACATGCCAGTAAACGTTTTAAACATGCACTTTAAAAGTTAGGTAGTGTTATTAATAAGCCTGCTACCAGTCGCTTCTACTGCAGTTAAGGCTCATACATTACTTCAGTATTAACAGTATTTTCTTAGTCAAATTCCATTCCTTAGAAAATTACTTATTGTACATACATTCATCAGCCTGATACCAGTCGCTACTGCATTTAAGGCTGTACTTACATTACATCGGTATCAGCAGTATTTTCTTAGTCAAATCCATTCCTTAGAAAAATAATTTACTGCATATACAGGATTCCCCACACGCTATTCCCTTTCTGAAAGTTACCCCACTCCTCAGAATGTGCGAGTACAGCCAGTGGATCTTAGTTACTTCTGCTAACATCATACAAAACGCAGGCAGATTCTTCTTCCAAATACTGCCTGAGAACAAACAGCACACTCCGGTGCCATTTAAAATAACAAACTTTTGATTGAAGAAATAAACTAAGTATAAAAAACACCACAGACCTCTCACAACGTCCTATCTAGTTGAGTTGCAAGAGAATGACTGGGTATGACATGTGAGGGGAGGAGCTATATAGCAGCTCTGCTTGGGTGATCCTCTTGCAACTTCCTGTTGGGAAGGGAATATATCCCATAAGTAATGGATGACCCGTGGACTGAATACACTTAACAAGAGAAAGTATATTATTATAACTGTGTTGGTTATGCAAAACTGGGGAATGGGTAATAAAGGGATTATCTATCTTTTAAAACAACAAAAATTCTGGTGTTGACTGTCCCTTTAACTGAAAGTCCCCTTTATTTGTTGCACTGGTAAATCCTATTGTTTCACAAACGCTAGAATTTACTATCACTTTAAACTCTGAGTAATCTAAAGTGAGTTTCATTCTCAGTGGCCTGACAGTTTTATTGCATCTAACACTGTAATTATTTTATGTCTTTATATTTTGTAGCCGTATATAATGCTGCACAATCATTTGGCATGCTACAAATAAAGATAATAACCATGCTGGCTAAATTTTGATACTTTTTCCAGATTCTTTAGAACGGTTTGTTAAAGATACACACAAGATGTTTTAAGGACACATTGTTTAAAGGTCTCAGTGCACATGTTTTGATTAACAATTGACGTACAATGTTAGCATTCTTGTATTCTCCTTAAGAAAAAGCATCCTGTTATTTAGCACAGAGGGGGTGTAAAGTATCAGAAAAACACTGATTTTGTGATTAACTTTTGAAAATGTTGTGCCCTTGTCAACTTTATTATGGTGAATTGAAGGCTTTACATGAAAATTAAGAAAAGTGAATGTGAAAATGTTTGCAATAATACTTGTATATTATTATATGTGAAATATGTATTTATGTAGAATAGATTAAAGGGATATTCTGATGCAGAGTGTTTCATGTTCTATCTAACTGGCCCTTTATTACTGTACATTTAACCCCTTATAAAAAGGTTAAAGGGCAATTATAGTTAAAAATAATTACATGCGAGAAAAAGTCAGCATTTATTTAGATAGTTATATCATGATTTATATTGTGTATCACACTACAAGACATATATTTTTTATATTCTAAATTTTACTTTTATTTATCTTATTAGCCTGATGACAAAACTGATGTAATCTTTTTTATTTTTCTCACTGATATAGCTTGTTTATTACTCCCACTGACCAGGAAATATCAAGTATTTTAATAAAGTCATATATATTATAGGAATACCCATTGTTCCACTTTCTTTTATTTCTTAATTTATTAACATATTATGTAACTAGCAACATCTTTTAATGTGGTAGATCAGTAATTTTGTGCACATTTTGAAAATTCAATACATTTTATGACTCAGTGGGTTCCTCTCGAGTCCCATTCCAAATCAGTGCTAGATTACGAGTGGCATGCTGACATTTGTGCATAAGAGAAAAGAGTTTTAGCGTGGCTCTTTGCACGTGTCGGAAGAAGTGTGCGTATTACAAGTTGAAAGTAAACGTGTTCGCTCCAGCGCAATTTAATTTAACAGCTTGGGTTAACTGTTAAGCGAGACTAAACACATCAAAAATACATTTAAATCACAGTTAAACTCATAATAACACAACCTAATAAAAAAAAACTGCATTCAAAAGTTATAAGGACACAAAGATATGAGGTCTCGGGTTATCTCTTTAATATAGATATACATAAATATACATGGCTATGTATGTATATATACATAATATATATATATATATATATATATATATATTTCTACATATGCATTTATATGTGTATATATGTATTTACAGTCATATATGCACACATGAACACATAAATACATATGTATAAAGATTTTAACTATGTATTTAATGTAAATATTCAAAGTTCAAAGTTCTTCCCATAGGTGAATATGTTATATGTATTTTTAAATATATATTTCTGTGCTCCATTAAAGTCTATGGGGGAATACATTAATGCGGTCATGACATTCGAAGTTCGGCTATTTGCGTGTGCCGGGTTAGTGTACAACCTTTTACTTTTCAACTTTTAATATACTCGCTACCCGTCGCATGCAAAAAGCTAATGTCTAGCAGAGTTAATGCTCAAGCCGGTGTGCTAACTACCGCTGCATTCATAATCTAGCCCTTAGTTAGAAAACCCTTGTGATAACCCATGATTTTCAAATGCATTTGTGCTAAAAAAACACTTCCTATACCTTGTATAAGTGTAATTTGAAATTAATGCAAAACACCTACAACTTTTCAAAATATGGTTGAATTTATTCAAATCTATACTCCTGTTTTTAGTAGCATTTCTTAGCTATTTGCATGGCTTTAATAGTGTTTTTTGTTTAATATAAATGATAAAAATAAAGTTCAAATCTCTACCACGACGCCACCCACTTAGTCCATATTGCTGGCTGGAGTAACACCGCTGAACAACCAGCGTGGCTCCTCCTTGAGGCTGCTTTGCTCCTGAGGGACCTTACGCCAGGTGATTTGATCTGGATACCCAAACACAGGCTGGCAGATCTGTCACTTACGAACACTATCATCCTAGATAACTGTCTAGCCTGGCATCGCCTTAGACACCACAAGGGAATTGCCCCACACCCTTTCCCTACCCATGACCTCAAGGGGCTATTGACAGGCCTTCCAGACATTCACATATCTGAGCTAACTACCTGGAATATTGTAGAAATACGAGATCTTTATAAACAAAATAAGCTTCTTTCCTCCACCCAAATCGTAGACCTAGTACCCCAGGCCCCCAAATGGCTTTCATTTGAAAGTTATAGACTACTTGGCTTTTGTCGTGCATGGGGATTTCCCAAAACAAACTTGAGGGATTGTACTAACTGGGAAAAACTTTGGAAACTGGGAAGCAAATGAATTAAGCCACTCACAAGTCATTATCTGGCTTTGCTCAATGACTATAGTGAAGATTTACCGTGACAAATCAAAGCCTGGAGCCGTGAGATGACTATTTTGATCTCAACCCCTGACGTAGAACATGCAGCTACCTTGACCAAACACTCTCTACACTGCAACACATTCCTAGAGACGTACTTTAAGGTCCTTCTAAAATGGTATCTGACTCCCCAAAAACTGGCCAGGGTATATCCTACGGCCTCTCCACTCTGTTGGAGAGAATGCGGACAATCTGGTTCTGATCTCCATATAAGGTGGTCATGTCCAAAGATTTCTGCCATTTGGAGCAGGGCCTTCAACCTTCTCTCAGACTTAGACATGACTTTGCCTTCTACCCCAGCTCTAGCTCTCCTACACATTGGTCTTCAAGACCTTCAGAAACCCCAAAAAGCTCTAGGAGTCACCATTCTGACAGCAGTTAAGACGTGCATAGCCAGATCCTGGAAACAGGTTGAGGCCCCAAACTTTGATCAGGTTATTCACCTGATTGATTATCTAGATTCCTTGAAGAAGGGATTCTTCAAAACGATTGATCATATGGAGAATTATTGGCAAATCTGGGATATATGGTTTCAATATAGAAATCCTACTTGAACCTTATAGGGTTGTGTATACCCCGTGTTGCCGAACACCTTTCCCTTTTTTTTTCCCTCTCTTCTTTCCCCGTTACTTTCTTACTCCTCCTTTACCCTTTGTCCTTCTCCTTCCCACCTTTCACTTAGATCACAATGCTTCTATGTCATGATTGTTTCCCCAGTGGTGGCGGCTTCTCTTTTTGGCCGCCCTTATTTGGGTATGCTCTGTTAAGTTTCAAACTGTTATGATGTATACTTTTTGTTTCATGCAGAAATGTAAAATTAGGAATACTGTACCCCGTTGTATATTGTATATGTGATACTATATTTACATTATAAAAAAATAAAAATAAAGTTCAATGACCAATTTAAAGCTTTTATGCATTTATGATGATCTAAATGTTTTCTTATGATTTTAAATAAGTAGTAAAAGGTTAAACGTCTATTATAAAATGAATCAAATTGACTTAATCTGCCATGAATATTATTGGTCAAGTAACTACCTTTTCATCATCTTTTTTCTTTCCCCACTTTCACTCCCTGTTATACAAATTTACCCAAATTAGGGACAGATTACGAGTGGAGCGCTAATAGTTACTCGCGATCGATAATGGGTTTTTGCTCTCGTCGGGTTTACTGCTTGTATTATTAAGTTGAAAGTAAAAGTGATCGCTTGAGCACAATCGTGATTTACACTAGAACGATTACTGCTCTGGTTAACTGTTTTGCAAAACAAAAAAGTTGCACAAAACACATCAAAAATACATTAAATGTACAGTTACACTCATATTAACACCAACTAATAAATATTTTTTTTTATAAGGGCTCAAAGATATGAGGTCTCAGTTGTTAGAAAAAAAAGGCAGGCAAAGGGCTTTAACATAGAGATACATACATATACATGTCTAAACTAGATGAAAACATGTAGAAGCATATTTATGCAATATTCATATTTAATAAAGTGTATTTACTATAATTATTTCCCATTCCAATGTTCTGCACATAGCAGAATATGTTCTAAGTATTTCCAAATATATATTCCTATATATATATATATATATATATATATATATATATATATATATATATATATATATATATATATATATATATATATATGAATATATGTATGTATATATATATATTCATGTATGTATATATATATATATATATATATATATATATATATATATATATAATCGCCATAGAACAGGCTAACAATGGTATTGAGCCAGTTGTTCGTTCCTGTGAGTGCACTTCTCTCTGTATGTATTTAGTCTCCCTATGGAAAAAAGGAGCAACCAGACGTGGACTCCTTGCTCAGTGTGCTTAGAGGAATATAGCTACACCTCACTGACGAGGCCCAATGAAGGCCAAAACGATCGTCTGGGGTTGCTGTGTTCCTTGTTCAGAGAGGAATTGCCTGGTATTTCGGCGCTGGACTGACCGTAATAGGCGGGGTCAGACTGATATACTACAGTAAATTTCTTCTCTGTGAAAAGCATTACTGGGCTAAAAAGATGCACCCAGGTGGTAAATCGCCATAGAACAAGCTAACAATGGTATTGAGCCAGTTGTTCGTTCCTGTGAGTGCACTTCTCTCTGTATGTATTTAGTCTCCCTATGGGAAAAAAGGGGCAACCAGACGTGGACTCCTTGCTCAGTGTGCTTAGAGGAATATAGCTAAACCTCACTGACGAGGCCCAATGAAGGCCGAAACGATCGTCTGGGGTTGCTGTGTTCCTTGTTCAGAGAGGAATTGCCTGGTATTGTGGCGCTGGACTGACCGTAATAGGCGGGGTCAGACTGATATACTACAGTAAATTTCTTCTGTGAAAAGCATTACTAGGCTAAAAAGCTGCACCCAGGTGGTAAATCGCCATAGAACAGACTAACAATGGTATTGAGCCAGTTGTTTGTTCCTGTGAGTGCACTTCTCTCTGTATGTATTTAGTCTCCCTATGGGAAAAAAGGGGCAACCAGACGTGGACTCCTTGCTCAGTGTGCTTAGAGGAATATAGCTAAACCTCACTGACGAGGCCCAATGAAGGCCGAAACGATCGTCTGGAGTTGCTGCGTTCCTTGTACAGAGAGGAATTGCCTGGTATTTCGGCGCTGGACTGACCGTAATAGGCGGGGTCAGACTGATATACTACAGTAAATTTCTTCTCTGTGAAAAGCATTACTGGGCTAAAAAGCTGCACCCAGGTGGTAAATCGCCATAGAACAGACTAACAATGGTATTGAGCCAGTTGTTTGTTCCTGTGAGTGCACTTCTCTCTGTATGTATTTAGTCTCCCTATGGGAAAAAAGGGGCAACCAGACATGGACTCCTTGCTCAGTGTACTTAAAGGAATATAGCTACACCTAAATATTAGATGTAAAACATTAAAGCTTAAGGTAACACGGTCAGTACAGTATTACTTTTAACTCTGTGCAAAATCACAATAAAGAAAATAATCACAGAGGTAATAAGTATATTAATATAATAGTGTTAATTATGCAAAACTGGGGAATGGGTAATAAAGGGATTATCTATCTTTTAAAACAGCAAATATTCTGGTGTTGACTGTCCCTTTAAAATCAAATTGTACAAAAAAAAGGCAGCGGAAGCAATCTTTTAGAGCAAATAAAATATTTTTGCAATACAACATAAACAATAAGGCCTTTTTATGGAGATACACTAACTAACACACATACACCTATTATTCCTATATTTGTTGTAATTAAAGCTACACCAAAAATCAATATACACGTAAAGGGACATTAAAACTAAAAAAAATATTTCAAGATTCAGATAGAGAATACAATTTTAAACAACATTCCCAGAATTATTTTATCTAATTTGCTTCATTCTTTAGATATCCTTTGTTAGAGAAATAGCAATGCACAGGGTTGAGCCAATCACGAGGCACATATGTGCAGCCACTAATCAACAGCTACTAAGCCTATCTAGATATGCTTTTCAACAAAGGATATCAACAGAATGAAGCAAATTAGATAATAGACGTAAATTGGAAAGTTGTATTCAACTGTATTCTCTATCTGAATCATGAACAAATAATTTGGGGTTTATGTCCCTTTAACTTAACTCAAATGGCCATACAATTGAAAAACATTATCAAAAATGGATGGAACATTACATATACACATTTTTAAATGTATGTATTGCAGATATCTCTGGTAATTTATTTTGTTTATTTATTGATAGAGGCTCCCAGGACAGGACCTATTCAGCATCTTGGGGTTACATTTTGTACCCCACCCTTACTGAGAGGGGGACAAAAAACATTTTTGTGGTTTAAACCATTTGGATGAGAAATGAACGGTTCACTATAAAACAGTGTGTTTGTTTAGTAATTACTATACTATGAAGCTGACACTGGTCTCAAAGTTTACTATAGGAAGAAAAAAAATGTTTTGCAGAAGGAAAAGTGTTTGAATACATTACTCAGTAATTTACTCAGAGACTCAGACAGACATATTTAAACACTTTTCCTTCTGAAAAACAATGTCCAATTTTTTGATTCCTATAGTAAACTTTGAGACCAATGTTAGCTTCATAGCTTCATAATATACTCTGAGATAGAGAGATGGATTATTCCACACACTACATTTTTTATTTACCCTCTGGAAGCCAGAGAAAGGGGCAAGCAGGCTGTTTGGTTTGCTGCATCACAGACAGTCAGATATTCACTATCACTAATAAATAATCTAAAGCAACTTAGCAAGCAAGCCTACAGACAGAGAAGAGGACTGTCACTCAGTGTCACTACTAGTCTCTCATAGTCTGTCAGACAGCGCTAAGTTGGTCACTCACTTTAACTTAGGCTGCAGACAGGTGTCTAAGGGCCCCAGGGCAGGCGACAGGCTCCACTTTGACAGCATCACTCAGCTCAGCAGCAGGTGGACCGGTGGAGGAGCAACCAGAAATGAGCACGAGTCACAACGCACTCCTCCTCCCTCAGCTCACTGTTGCCGCCATCTCTGACTCTGAGAGGCAATGGGCGTCAGCCGGCAATGCTGGCATCACGTGATGAACGTCACGTGACGTGGGCGTGAAGCCGCCCGGCCAGCCCCAAACAAAATTAGCGGCGAGGGTGCGCATGCTGCGCAGCGCTTACCAAGGCAGCACACTCACCTACCTGGGGACGACTTGACGTGTTACTGCACTGTCTGCCACAGTGCCACTGCCGACTGTCACTGGAGACTAGCGAGGGTGGAGTGAGGGGTGGGAGGGACTCGGGAGTCAGCCTAGGAGGAGTCGGACAAGGAGACTGCACTGCAGAGCAGACGTGCTTACTCTCTACTTGCTAAAGTTGTTGGCTGTTGCTAGTTCTGCGCCTGCTCTGGCTGTCCTGAATATGATAAAGCCCTAGCCAAATTATTAATTAAACACTGTCTACAGTAACAAAACACTCACTCCCAGGCTCAGCAAAATCATAAAAAAACCATTAAAAAAAAAACACTGACTCTGTGGCGCCCCCTGCTGCAATGGCAAATCTGGCACTGGATTTACTCTTGTGATTAGCTGGTCTACTTTCACAAATATGTTGACATAGTTTGCAGAGAGCTTTGTTAGAGCGCTTGGTTCCATTCTGAGTGTACTTTTTATCAAGGGGTAGCTTTCTGTAGACCAGTTTCTGTTTTAGGTTGGGTGGTTGTCTGAGTGCCAGTATAGGGGGTTTGAAAAAAAAAAATTGAGTGTGGGATCCTCTAAGAGTAGTGTCTTTAAGTCTTTTATGATTTTTCATATTTCTTCTACAGCAGGGTTATATTTGACTACTAGTGGGATACGTGATATGTTTTTCTTCTGCCTGTATTGTAGCAAGTGTTCACATGGGGTATTAAGGGCAGAGTTCATTTGTTTGTTTATAACCCTTGTTTTGTAACCTTTTTCTCTGAATGATTGGGACAGTGTGATGAGGTGTTTGTCACGGTCCTTGGTGTCTGAGCAAATTCTGTGATATCTGGTGGCCTAACTGTAGATTATGGATTTTTTATTGTGATTGGGGTAGGAGCTGGGGCTGTGGAGGAAGCTGCATCTATCTGTTGGTTTCCTGTATACAGATGAGTGCAATTTGCCATTTGTGATGGATATTGTTGTATCCAGGAAGCTGACACAGTCTCTAGAAAAGTCAATTTTAAGCTTGATTGATGCATAAATAGATTAAATGATTTATGAAAATGTTCTAGTTTTTTTTTCTCCTTCTCCTTATCATCTATGTAGAGAAAGTATTTGAAGGGTTTGTGAGGGTGAGTAGCTAGGAATCTCTGTTCTAAGTCAGCCATGAAGAGGTTTGCATACTGTGGTGCCATTTTGGTGCCCATGGCTGTTCCCATGGTTTGTAAATAGATGGAGTTATTGAAGATGAAATAATTGTGAGTAAGTATAAATTCTGTAAGTTTACTGACTGTAGAAGCACTATATGTCTGGTTAGAGCTGTCCGAGGAAAGAAAGTTTAAGCAGGCATCAATACAATCTTTATGTGAAATATTGCTGTACAGGGATTCCACATCCATTGTCACAAGTATAGTATCCTCTGGAAATTCTGTTATCTGGTCAGTCAGAGTATACATGCCAGTTATTATTGGTCTCCCAGGGAGACCAATAATAACTGGCATGTACACTCTGACTGAGCAAATATCGCCTAGTGGAGAATATTCTTAAGCCCTTAATTATTAACACCACTAGCTTTATAAAAGACACCAATGATTTCTTAACAAAATCATCCAGATAACAGAATTGCCAGAGGATACTACTTGTGACAATGGATGTGGAATCCCTGTACAGCAATATTACACATAAAAATGGTATTGATACCTGCTTAAACTTTCTTTCCTCTATGTTGATATATAACTTTATGTCAGTATATACTTTGTGTATAGTACGTGGGTTTGACCACTAGGGATGTTTCCTCTAGGATTAGGGAACACCTGTCAACCATTAATGTGGGTAAATCCACTACACATATAGTGCAACATTTTGTCAATAAGCATCATAAAGGCCTAACATCTTTTAAGTGGTGTGTCATAGAAAAGGTGTCTACCCCAAAAGGAGGTGGTAATAGATTTAAATTGCTGAGTAAGCATGAAATGTTTTGGGTGTTCAAACTAAATACACGTTTTCGCCAGGGTCTTAATTCTGATTACGACTTTATTAATTATTGGGAATGAAGTGCAATTTCAATTAACCTATATACATATATATATATATATATATATATATATATATATATATATATATATATATACAGGTGGCCCTTGTTTAACAACTGTTCAATTTACACCGTTTCAGAATAACAACCTTTTTTTCCAGTCATGTGACTGCTATTGAAATGCAATGAGAAGTAGTGCATTTATTAAAATAGCCAGTAGGTGGAGCTGTACGCTTGTGTTACAGCAAAGCCAAGCAAGCTGAAATTAATCAGTTTAACCAGACCTGAGCTATCAAGCAGATTTCAAAGGAACAAGATCTTCCTGTCTATAAATCAGTCCAGATTGGAATGCATAGAAAGAACTGTTTGCAGAAAAATGCAAGTAAAGTCTATGTTGTGTGATTATTTTGTTAGATTTATAATGCTGTTTAGCAAATGTTTTTGTTAATTTAACTTAGTTTAATTATATATTATGTGTTGTGTGATTATTTTATTAGGTTTATAATGCTGTTTAGCATTTAAAGTCTTCATTTCAAAGCTTTAAAATAATGTGTGGTTACTTATGACAATTTACTTAAAAATAATAGGTGTTACTTATGACAATTTTGAGAGGGGCCTGGAAACTATCTCCCTCACTTCACATTGACTTACATTATAAACTGGGTTTCAATTTACAACGGTTTCGATTTACAACCATTCCTTCTGGAACCTAACCCCGGTGTAAACTGAGGGCTACCTGTATATGGTCATGATGAGTAAGGTCTAATGCGTGTGTATATATATATTCATTTTTTCACTGTTAAAAAATATGTATTATATTATATACATCTATCTCTACAATTAGTTTTTTGTTTAGAAATTGTATGCACTATACTGTATATCTATATGTAATATTATGAAGTTAGTTTTTCAAACATTATCAACTGTAATTAATTGTGAATATATATCAATATTGATTTTCATAACATAATATATTGTGCATTGATTTCTGAATTTACATATATTTTGTACAGTTAGGTTTTTAATTCGTCTATTATAAGTGAGAATTGGTACTTGTAGTGAGAGAGGAGTGTTCTCTGTATTAGCCAATAAGCATTGTTTTTACCCTTTTTAATTAAGCACAGGTGACAGGTAACCAGCAGGCTATGATTATGGCCAGGTGTGGCCGAAACGCGTAAGCCGGTTGCTTACATTCCTCCCTCTGCGATTGTTCCCCTTGGTTGTTCTTGAACCATTTTATTTATAATTCGTCTACAATAAAAATGAAGTTTTATTATACACACATTGCATCTCTGGACTAACACGCCTACTCCAATCAACGTATATATATGTATATATATATATATATATATGTATAAATATATATTGTACTAAAATACTATCATATATATATATATATATATAAAAAAATATATATATATATATATATATATAAATATATAAATATGTATTTATGAATACATAGAACATATTCTGCTATGTGAAGAACATTGGAATTCATATTTGGTTAGCAAACAAGAATATGTGATTGTGTTTTCACGCAAGTTAGGTGTTTTTTTCTCCATTGACTTTTATGGGGGAATACATGAACGTGCACGCAATATTCTAAGTTTATTTACTTTCAACTCATAATACGAGTGCAACCCGACGAGCACAAAAAGCTTAAATACCACTCGACTAGCAATCTAGCCCTAAGCCTTGCACACCCTCATTCCCCTTGGTCTATTCTCTCTTCCTCTATTTACTTTTTTTCACTTTTCTTTTTCTCCCTAAATTTGTGTCCTATTCAACTTGGTATCTTCCTCTTTTACTTTTCTCCTTTCTTTGTTTCGCCTTAATTTTCTAGTTTTCTCTTTACTTTTACCAAACAATCGGCTAGATTACGAGTTGAGCGTTAGAGGCTATGCGGTGCTAACGAGCAGTGCTCACCACTCACTTACAGACAGCACTGGTATGACGGGTTTTTACAAACCCGGTGTTAACAGACAAAAAGTGAGCGTAGAGCAAAATTTTGCTCCACATCTCACTCTAATACCAGCGCTGCTTTCGTTAGCGGTGAGCTGGTGTAACGTGCTCATGCACGATTTCCCCATAGGCATCAATGGGGAGAGCCGGCTTAAAAAAGTCTAACACCTGCCAAAAAGCAGCGTTTAGCATCTCAACGCAGCCCCATTGATTGCCATGGGGAAATAAAATTTATGTTTACATGAACCCCAAGTCTAAACACCCCTAATCTTACACTTATTAACCCCTAATCTGCCGCCCCCGACATCGCCGACACCTACATTATTCTTAATAATCCCTAATCTGCCGCTCTGGACATCGCCGTCACTTACATTATACTTATTAACCCCTAATCCGCTGCCCCCAACGTCGCCGCCACTATTCTAAATGTATTAACCCCTAAACCTAAGTATAACCCTAACCCCTCCTAACTTAAATATAATTTAAATAAATCTAAATAAAATTCATATCATTAACTAAATAATTCCTATTTAAAACTAAATACTTACCTATAAAATAAACCCTAAGCTAGCTACAATATAACTAATAGTTACATTGTATCTAGCTTAGGGTTTCTTTTTATTTTACACGCAAGTTTGTATTTATTTTAACTAAGTAGAATAGTTACTAAATAGTTATTAACTATTTAATAAATACCTAGCTCAAATAAATACAAATTTACCTGTAAAATACACTAACACCTAACACTACACTATAATTAAATTATTTCTCTAAATTAAATACAATTAAATAAAATTAGCTAAAGTACAACCCCCCCCCACTAAATTACAGAAAATAATAAACAAATTACAAGATTTTTAAACTAATTACACCTAATCTAATCCCCCTAACAAAATAAAAAAGCCCCCCAAAATAAAAAACCCTACCCTACACTAAATTACAAAATAGCCCTTAAAAGGGCCTTTTGCGGGGCATTGCCCCAAAGTAATCAGCTCTTTTACCTGTAAAAAAAATTACAAATCCCCCCAACATTAAAACCCACCACCCACACAACCAACCCTACTCTAAAACCCACCCAATACTCCCTTAAAAAACCTAACACTAACCCCTTGAAGATCACCTTACAGGGAGAAGTCTTCATCCAACCGGGCCGAAGTCCTCAACAAAGCCGGGAGAAGTATTCATCCAAGCCGGGTGAAGTGGTCCTCCAGACGGGCAGAAGTCTTCATCTAGATGGCATCTTCTATCTTCATCCATCCGGAGCGGAGCGGGTCCATCTTCAAGACATCCAACGCGGAGCATCCTCTTCCTTCGACGGCTAACACTGAATGAAGGCTCCTTTAAATGACGTAATCCAAGATGGCATCCCTTCAATTCCAATTGGCTGACAGAATTCTATAAGCCAATCGGAATTAAGATAGAAAAAATCCTATGCAATCAGCCAATAGGATTGAAGTTCAATCCTATTGGGTGATCCAATGAGCCAATAGGATTGAGCTTGCATTCTATTGGCTGATTGGAACAGCCAATAGAATGCAAGCTCAATCCTATTGTCTGATTGGATCAGACAATAGGATTGAACTTCAATCCTATTGGCTGATTGCATCAGCCAATAGGATTGTTTCTACCTTAATTCCGATTGGCTGATAGAATTCTGTCAGCCAATCAGAATTGAAGGGATGCCATCTTGGATGACATCACTTAAAGGTACCTTCATTTGTCTTTAGTCGTCAGATGAAGAGGATGCTCCGCGTCGGATGTCTTGAATATGGAGCCGCTCCGCGTCAGGTGGATGAAGATAAAAGATGCCTTCTGGATGAAGACTTCTGCCCGTCTGGAGGACCACTTCGCCCGACTTGGATGAAGACTTCTCTCGGCTTCGTTGAGGACTTCGGCCCGGTTGGATGAAGACTTCTCCCGGTAAGGTGATCTTCAAGGGGTTAGTGTTAGGTTTTTTTAAGGGGGTATTGGGTGGGTTTTAGAGTAGGGTTGGTTGTGTGTGTGGTGGGTTTTAATGTTGGGGGGGGATTTGTAATTTTGTTTACAGGTAAAAGAGCTGATTACTTTGGGGCAATGCCCTGCAAAAGGCCCTTTTAAGGGCTATTTGTAATTTAGTGTAGGGTAGGGCTTTTTTATTTTGTGGGGCTTTTTTATTTTGTTAGAGGGATTAGAGTAGGTGTAATTAGTTTAAAAATCTTGTAATTTGTTTATTATTTTCTGTAATTTAGTGGGGGGGTTTTGTACTTTAGCTAATTTTATTTAATTGTATTTAATTGTATTTAATTTAGGGAAATAATTTTAATTATAGTGTAGTGTTAGGTGTTAGTGTAACTTAGGTTAGGTTTTATTTTACAGGTAAATTTGTATTTATTTTAGCTAGGTATTTATTAAATAGTTAATAACTATTTAGTAACTATTCTACCTAGTTAAAATAAATACAAACTTGCCTGTAAAATAAAAATAAACCCTAAGCTAGATACAATGTAACTATTAGTTATATTGTAGCTAGTTTAGGGTTTATTTTACAGGTAAGTATTTAGTTTTAAATAGGAATAATTTAGTTAATGATAGTAATTTTTATTTAGATTTCTTTTAATTATATTTAAGTTGGGGCGGTTAGGGTTAGACTTAGATTTAGGGGTTAATAACTTTAGAATAGTGGCGGCGACGTTAGGGGTGGCAGATTAGGGGTTAATAAATGTAGGTAGGTGGCGGCGATGTTAGGGACGGCAGATTAGGAGTTAATAATATTTAACTAATGTTTGCGAGGCAGGAGTGCGGCGGTTTAGGGGTTAATATATTTATTATAGTGGCAGCGATATCCGGTTCGGCAGATTAGGGGTTAAAAATGTTCTTTTACTGTTTGTGATGCGGGAGGGCCTCGGTTTAGGGGCTAATAGGTAGTTTATGGGTGTTAGTGTACTTTTTAGCACTTTAGTTAAGAGAGTTTTATGCTACGGCGTTGTAGTGTAAAACTCTTAACTACTGACTTTAAAATGCGGTACCAGTCTTGACAGGAGAGGGTCTACTGCTCACTTTTAGGCAGACTCGTAATACAGGCGCTATGCAAGTCCCATTGAAAAAAGAGGATACGCAATTTACGTAAGCGGATTTGCGGTATTTCCAAGTCTGGCCAAAAAAGTGAGTGGTAGACCTATACCTGCAAGATTCGTAATACCAGCAGGCGTTAAAAAGCAGCATTAGGACCTCTTAACGCTGCTTTTTAAGCCTAATGCACAACTCGTAATCTAGCCGATAGTTTGGTTTTCTAATGCATCACTCATTGTTTTGAAATCTTTACTGAATAAAAGCACCTTTATGAAAAAAGCTAAATTGCAACTTTAACTATGTTGCCCTTATACTTGTGTAATATTTAAATTATTTACCTCTTTAACTTTGTTGTGTGAGAATAAACACAATTGCAAATGCAATAAAACAGGTTATTCTTGTAGGTACTTAAAATGGTGAAAAAACAACATACAATCTTCTCAACTGTTTTAGCTTCTTATGATTAAATTATTTATTACCGCCATAATACTCATCAATGGACATAATTTAAAAACAACAATAAAAAACAAAACAAAAAAAAGCAACATAAAGGTGAATAAAAAGTCATTTAACATCTAAGTAAAATGTAATGTTAGTATCATATTCACAAGGCCGGATTGGCCTACGGTAGAGTTCCCAGTGGGCTGCAGCAGCTGGAACTGGAAAGCTGCAATTTAAAGTGGTGATTGATGGATGCAATTGGGTTGTAGGGTGCCTGTATAAACACAATCTGGCACTTTAAATATTACTAACTAATATAATATAATTCTGAAAAAAAAATATTGGGGGAAGGAGTATCCCTGTAATCCCCTTGAGAAAAATAAGGTGTGTGCAATCTACTGACTAAATCGAAAAATAGGGATCCATATTTTCCAGGGCTTCTTTTTACTCCCAGTCCAGCCCTGCATATTCATTAAGGTAAATATTGATTTATTCCTCCATGAAAAACCTCTACAGTTTCTGTATTGTACAAAGACTAGTGAAGAGGTCTGATACACTAATAGTGAATAGATTTTTTCATATTTTACTTAATCTAAGTACATTTTTTCATTACACTATGGCTATGAATAGAGTATTGTATCTCCATTATTTTTTTGTAATTAGATCTTTAATCCAGCAAGACTTCTTCTATCACAAGATGGAAGTGAGTATGGAGCACTTTAGACATTTACAGTGTTTCAAGCATGTTTCAAAGTTGTTGCAGTTGTAATTGTTTAACCCCTTATCAACAGGTTCTTGTTGTGCCCAACAATGACTCTCTAGAAACTCGAGGTGAAGTGATTTTCAATGAATTTCAAACATAGTTTTGCATTCACATTGATGCCCTGAGACAACCTCACAAGCATTTATGAATCTAGCCCTTAGAAATATAATCACAATCTGATATAGATGAATTACTAAGGGCAGCTGCATAGAAGATACAAATAATTGCACTCCCTATATATGTAGTCTATATTGCATTGTATTGTAGTCTGTATTAAAATGGGTGCGCAGGACATAAATATATCAGTGGTTAAATGTGCACCAGAATAGAGTAATTTAAAGCACATATAAGCAGCAAGTCATTTTAAAAATGGGGGCTTTTTGAGAAAAATGTCATGGAGGAACATCCCCCCCCCCCCCCCACACACACACACACACTGTTCCAGGCATCCATGACTATCTAATAATTTATCACATGCTGTGAAATATATAGTGTCACACTGAATGTATGACAAGAATACTCAAGAGACCAGACAGGTTTCAACTAAATTTTACAGGCTACATTGTACTGTAAATCCTACACCTATTATATATAGTCACACAATGCACATAATGTACCTAATGCAAATCAGCTAATGGATCTCATGGAGAAGGTGGATAAACCCGTATAGCAGATGAAGGCTAGGTGTATAAAATATGTAGACTAGTCATTCAAATATTATGCACAGACAAGCAAAAGGCCACATCAACTTAATTTAAAGGAACAATATACTCAGCTAGTTATTGTTTATTGTGTGCAAGTTACTGCAGGAACACAAATTCAAACTGGCTCAGTGCTGTCCTTCTCTCACTCCATCTTGTCTGCATAGCTTTTCTATAGCCAATACTGCAGCACTGACATTTTCAGTGTACATAGAAGTCTCACTAGGTAAAGGCATATTCCAGATGTCAAATAAAAGGTAAATTAGCAATCTGTAAAGAATTCAATACACTTAAGCAGGTAAAAAGGACAATTGAGAACACATTAATGTCTTTGTAATGCATAATTAAATAAATAAGCAATTAAAATGTTAAAGGGACAGTCAAGTCCAAAACAAACTTTCATGTTTCAAATAGAGCATGTAATTTTAAACAACTTTCCCATTTACTTTTATCACCAATTTTGCTTTGTTCTCTTGGTATTCCTAGTTGAAAGCTAAACCTAGGAAGGCTCAAATGATAATTTCTAAGCCCTTGAAAGGCCGCCTCTTATCACAAGCTTTTTTATTTTATTTGCTTTTCACAACAGGGGAGAGCTAGTTCATGTAAACCATATAGATAACATTGTGATCACGTCTGTGGATTGTGGCAGACACTGCACTAATTGTCTAAAATGAAAGTCACTAGATAATAAATAAAATGTGATGTGATCAGGGGGCTGTCAGAAGATGCTTAGATATAAGTTAATCACAAAGGTAAAAAGTATATTAATAAAACAGTATTGGTTATGCAAAACTGGGGAATGGGTAATAAAGGGATTATCTATCTTTTAAAACAACAAAAATTCTGACTGTCCCTTTAATATTTTGTAACTTGCACAGCTGGTTGTAATTTGCTAAAATCATTTAAATATGTAAAGTTCTAACCTTTTCTAAATTTGTCATTTAATTCCACACTCCTTGTTTAACTCATAAATGTGTATTCTGGTACAACTGAAAACTCAGATGAGGCACAATGGTCTCTTTAGGAGATGAAAACAACTTATTTAAAAGAGGGGGATTTCCTTCCTTATATGAGCTGAGTTATGAATCTGTTTATGAGTCTGGTGTATTTTGTCATCTTTCAAAACAAATTACTGCATTAAATTAGGTTGATATTCAATTGTTCAGTTATGCTTTTACAAAAAAATAAAAAAATACCTTCACAAGTAAATCAAATAGAAAAGCAATTGACAATTTACAAAATGGCCCTTTCATAGCATTGAAAATGTACCCAGTGGGCATAAATCCTCCAAATATATTATTGTAGACTAAAGTCTGTGATCTTTATATGGCAAAACGCCATTCATGTAGTCATAACACACTGAATCATTATATAAGCATTACATTATGATTTCTGTAGCACTTAAATGCAAGTTTTAGACAAATTAAAATAGTTTATATTTTATGTTTGACATCCTCTTTACTGAAAGCTTGTTGCTGAAATTCAAATCTCTTGAGAAGCATGAAGTAATTATCGACCAAGTCCAATATGGATTTTTGCCTTAATTAGAGTGTCCTTATGTAATGTATTTCGCTGGCTTCAAATAGTTAGCACACACACTCAATGCACAATACTTATAAGAGAAAATAAAAATGTTGTGTGATTTGGTATTAAATAACAAACAGCTAGATTACGTCAGTACCGCACTTTTTAAAAAGTCCTTTTTCAATGGGACTCCCATAGCGCCAGTATTACGAGATTGCCTGTGAGGCCAAAAAGTGAGCGGTACACTCTATAACCACGTGATCCGTACCGCCATCTAAAGTCAGTAGTTATGAGTTTTACGTTACAAAGCTGTAGCATAAAATTCATAACTAAAGTGTTAAAAAGTACACTAACACACATAAACTACCTATTAACCCCTAAACCGAGGCCCTCCCGCATCGCAAACACTATAATAAAAATATTAACCCCTAATCTGCCACTCCGGACATCGGTGCCACTTTAAACATTTATTAACCCCTATTCCGTCGCTCCCCAACATCATCGCCACTATAATAAACCTATTAACCCCTAAACCACCGCACTCCCACATTGCAAACACTATTTAAAGATTATTAACCCATAATCTGCCGTCCGCCCACACTGCCGCATTAATAAACCTATTAACCACTAAACCGAAAGCCCCCCACAATGAAATATAATAAAATAAACTATTAACCCCTAAACCTCTGGCCTTCCACATTACTAACTCTACATAAATATATTGACCCCTAATCCTAACCCAAACGTAACCCTAACCCTAAGCATAACCCTAAGCATAACCCTAACATCGACTAACTTAAATATAATTAAAATAAATCTAAATTAAACTTATAATTATTACCCAAATAATTCCTATTTAAAACTAAATACTTACCTTTTAAAAAAAAAACTAAGCTAGCTACAAAATAACTAATAGTTACATTGTAGCTATCTTAAGTTTTATTTTTATTTCACAGGTATGTTTGTATTTATTTTAACTAGGTAGACTAGTTAGTAAATAGTTATTTAATAACTACCTAGCTAAAATAAATACAAATTTACCTGTAAAATAAAACCTAACCTGCCTTACACTAAAACCTAACATTACAATAAAATAAAATAAATTAAATTAATAAAATACAATTATCTAAGTAAATAAAAAAATGAACACTAAATTACACAAAATAAAAAACAAAATTATCAAAAATAAAAACGAATTACACCTAATCTAATAGCCCTATCAAAATAATAAAGCCCCCCCAAAATAAAAAAAAACTAGCCTACACTGAACTGAAAAGGGCATTTGGATGGGCATTGCCCTTAAAAGGGCATTTAGCTCTTTTACATTGCCCAAAACCCTAATCTAAAAATAAAACCCACCCACTAACCCCCCACGATCCACTTACAGTTTTCGAAGACCAGACATCCATCCTCATCCAGGCGGCAGAAGTCTCCATTCAAAGCAGGCAGTAGTCCTCCTCGAAGCCGGCAGAAGCCGGTCTTTATTCTAGCGGGCATAAGGCTTCATCCAGACGGCATCTTCTATCTTCATCATCCGGCGCAGAGCGGGTCCATCTTCAAGACATCTAGCGCGGAGCATCCTCTTCTTACGAAATCCGCTGGAAAATGAAGTTTCCCTTTAAGTGACGTCATCCAAGATGGCGTCCCTTACATTCCGATTGGCTGATAGAATTCCATCAGCCAATATGAATTAAAGTGGAAAAATCCTATTGGCTGTTGAAATCAGCCAATGGGATTGAGCTTTCATCCTATTGGCTGATCCAATCAGCCAATAGAATGAGAGCTCAATCCTAATGGCTGATTGGATCAGCCGATAGGATGAAAGCTCAATCCTATTGGCTGATTGCAACAGCCAATAGGATTTTTTCCTCTTTAATTCCTATTGGCTGATAGAATTCTATCAGCCAATCGGAATGTAAGAGACGCCATCTTGGATGATATACCGTAAAATGAAACTTAATTTTCCAGCGGATTTTCGTAGGAAGAGGATGCTCTGCGTCTGATGTCTTGAAGATGGACCCGCACTGGATGGATGAAGATAGAAGATGCCATCTGGATGAAGACTTCTGCCCCGCTTGGATGAAGACTTCTGTCGGCTTCGAGGAGGACTACTGCCCGCTTGGATGAAGACTTCTGCTGCCTAGATGAGGATGGATGGATGTTCGGTCTTCGAAAACTGTAAGTGGATCGTCGGGGGTTAGTGTTAGTTTTTTTTAAGGGTTTATTGGGTGGATTTTATTTTTAGATTAGGTTTATGGGCAATGTAAAACAGCTAAATACCCTTTTATGGTAATGCCCATCCAAATGCACTTTTCAGGGCAATGCTTAGCTTAGGTTTATTTAGATAGGTTTTTATTTGGGGGGGTTGGTTGTGTGGGTGGTGGGTTTTACTGTTGGGGGGTTGTTTGTATTTTTTTTACAGGTAAAAGACTGATTTCTTTGGGGCACTGCCCTGTAAAAGGCTCTTTTAATGGCCATTGGTAGTTTAGTGTAGGCTACGGTTTTTTATGTTGGGGGGGCTTTTTTATTTTGATAGGACTATTAGATTAGGTGTAATTCATTTTATTTTTGATAATTGTCAGCTAGATTACGAGTTTGGCATTATGAGTGAAAAATTATAGCCCATAACGATGCTTTTTCCCTACTGCTGCTATTACAAGTCTTGTCAGAATAGCTGTACCGCACACTTTTTTGGCAGTCACGCAACGTCAGTACTGCACTTTAAGAAAAGTCCTTTTTCATAGGGCCGGTATTGCGAGTTTTGCTGTGAGCCCAAAAAGTGAGCGGTACAGCCTAAAATGACAAGATCTGTGCCGCCATCTAAAGTCAGTAGTTATGAGTTTTACGCTACAAAACTGTGACAAAAAACTCATAACTAAAGTGTTAAAAAGTACACTAACACCCATAAACTACCTATAAACCCCCAAACCGAGGCCCTCCCACATCGCAAACACTATAATAAAATTATTAACCCTTAACTTAAGGTTCCTTTATAAGTATATATGTATAATAAATCACATAGAGTAAGATGTACAAAAATAAATATTTATTTGTACATCTTACTCTATGTGATTTATTATACATATATACTTATAAAGGAACCTTAAGTTAAATAGCATTATTTTGAACTTTAAAGTTTATATTTAAAGTGTGATACATGCTAATTAATATATATACAGACTTATTTAAGACATTTTTATAAAAATTATTTGTACCCTCAGCTTGGTAGCGCCACTCATAAAAAATCAATTTGCTGTCTTATTTTTTGACTGAGTAGAGAGATCTGTCTGTTCGGTCTGTTTTGAGAGGCTAAGAGGGCGAGACCGTGTCCAGATCTTTTTTTCTGACAAGAAAATGATTAACCCTTAATCTGCCGCTCCGGACATCGCCGCCACTGAAAAAATTTATTAACCCCTATTCCGTTGCTTCCCGACATCGTCACCACTATAATAAACCTATTAACCCCTAACCCTAACCCTAATGTAACCCTAACCCTAACACCCCCTAACTTAAATACAGTATAATTAAAATAAATCTAAATAATTCCTATTTAAAACTAAATACTTACCTGTAAAATAAACCCTATCGGCTAGATTTAGAGTTCTGCGGCCGAAGGGGTGCGTTAGCTACGCATGCTTTTTTTCTCCCGCACCTTTTAAATACCACTGGTATTTAGAGTTCACAGAATGGCTATGTTAGGCTCCAAAAAGGGAGCGTAGAGCATATTTACCACCACTGCAACTCTCGATACCAGCGGTGCTTACGGACGCGGCCAGCTTCAAAAACGTGCTCGTGCACGATTCCCCCATAGAAAACAATGGGGCCATTTGAGTTGAAAAAAAACCTAACACCTGCAAAAAAGCAGCGTTCAGCTCCTAACGCAGCCCCATTGTTTACTAGGGGGAAACACTTCCTACGTCTGCACCTAACACTCTAACATGTACCCCGAGTCTAAACACCCCTAACCTTACACTTATTAACCCCTAATCTGCCGCCCCCGCTATCGCTGACACCTGCATATTTTCTTTTAACCCCTAATCTGCCGCTCCGTATACCGCCGCAACCTACATTATACCTATGTACCCCTAATCTGCTGCTCCTAACACCGCCGACCCCTATATTATATTTATTAACCCCTAATCTGCCCCCCACAACGTCGCCGCCAGCTACCTACAATAATTAACCCCTAATCTGCCGACCGGAGCTCACCGCTATTCTAATAAATGTATTAACCCCTAAAGCTAAGTCTAACCCTAACACTGACACTCCCCTAAATTAAATATAATTTAAATCTAACGGAATAAATTAACTCTTATTATATAAATTATTCCTATTTAAAGCTAAATACTTACCTGTAAAATAAACCCTAATATAGCTACAATATAAATAATAATTATATTGTAGCTATTTTAGGATTAATATTTATTTTATAGGCAACTTTGTATTTATTTTAATCAGGTACAATAGCTATTAAATAGTTAATAACTATTTAATAGCTAAAATAGTTAAAATAATTACAAAATTACCTGTAAAATAAATCCTAACCTAAGTTACAATTAAACCTAACACTAAACTATCAATAAATTAATTAACCTCTTAAGGACATATGACGGAATTTTTCCGTCATAAAACAATTGAGCAAACTAAAAGCTGTGTCCTTAAAGGGTTAAATAAACTACCTACAATTACCTACAATTAAACCTAACACTACACTATCAATAAATTAATTAAATAAAATACCTACAAATAACTACAATTAAATAAACTAACTAAAGTACAAAAAATAAAAAAGAACTAAGTTACAAAAAATAAAAAAATATTTACAAACATTAGAAAAATATTACAACAATTTTAAACTAATTACACCTACTCTAAGCCCCCTAATAAAATAAAAAAGCTCCCCAAAATAAAAAAATGCCCTACCCTATTTTAAATTAAAAAAGTTCAAAGCTCTTTTACCTTACCAGCCCTGAAAAGGGCCATTTGCGGGGAATGCCCCAAATAATTCAGCTCTTTTGCCTGTAAAAAAAAACATACAATAACCCCCCAACATGACAACCCACCACCCACATACCCCTAATCTAACCCAAACCCCCCTTAAATAAACCTAACACTAAGCCCCTGAAGATCTTCCTACCTTATCTTCACCATGCCAGGTTCACCGATCCGTCCTCGGAAGTCTTGATCCAAGCCTCCGAAGTGTTGATCCAAGCCCAAGCGGGGGCTGAAGAGTGACGTCCATCCTCCGGCTGAAGTCTTGATCAAAGCGGGCAGAAGAGGACATCCGGACCGGCAAACATTTTCTTCCAAGCTGCATCTTCTATGTTCTTCAATCCGATGACGACCGGCTGATCTTCAAGACCTCCAGTGCGGATCCATCCATCTTCACCGATGACTTCCCGACGAATGACGGTTCCTTTAAGGGACGTCATCCAAGATGGCGTCCCTCGAATTCCGATTGGCTGATAGGATTCTATCAGCCAATCGTAATTAAGGTAGGAAAATTCTGATTGGCTGATGGAGTAAGCCAATCAGAATCAAGTTCAATCCGATTGGCTGATCCGATCAGCCAATCAGATTGAGCTCGCATTCTATTGGCTGATCGGAATTCGAGGGACGCCATCTTGGATGACGTCCCTTAAAGGAACCGTCATTCGTCGGGAAGTCGTCGGTGAAGATGGATGGATCCGCGCTGGAGGTCTTGAAGATCAGCCGGTCGTCATCGGATTGATGGATCGGTGAACCTGGCATGGTGAAGATAAGGTAGGAAGATCTTCAGGGGCTTAGTGTTAGGTTTATTTAAGGGGGGTTTGGGTTAGATTAGGGGTATGTGGGTGGTGGGTTGTAATGTTGGGGGGGGGTATTGTATGTGTTTTTTTTACAGGCAAAAGAGCTGAATTCTTTGGGGCATGCCCCGCAAATGGCCCTTTTCAGGGCTGTTAAGGTAAAAGAGCTTTGAACTTTTTAAATTTAGAATAGGGTAGGGCATTTTTTTATTTTGGGGGTCTTTGTTATTTTATTAGGGGGCTTAGAGTAGGTGTAATTAGTTTAAAATTGTTGTAATATTTTTCTAATGTTTGTAAATATTTTTTTATTTTTTGTACTTTAGTTAGTTTATTTAATTGTAGTTATTTGTAGGTATTGTATTTAATTAATTTATTGATAGTGTAGTGTTAGGTTTAATTGTAGATAATTGTAGGTAGTTTATTTAATTTATTTATTGATAGTGTAGTGTTAGGTTTAATTGTAACTTTAGGTTAGGATTTATTTTACAGGTAATTTTGTAATTATTTTAACTAGGTAACTATTAAATAGTTATTAACTATTTAATAGCTATTGTTCCTGGTTAAAATAATTACAAAGTTGCCTGTAAAATAAATATTAATCCTAAAATAGCTACAATATAATTATAATTTATATTGTAGCTATATTAGGGTTTATTTTACAGGTAAGTATTTAGTTTTAAATAGGAATAATTTATTTAATAAGAGTTAATTTATTTAGTTAGATAAAAATTATATTTAATTTAGGGGGGTGTTAGTGTTAGGGTTAGACTTAGCTTTAGGGGTTAATACATTTATTAGAATAGCGGTGAGCTCCGGTCGGCAGAATAGGGGTTAATGTTTGAAGTTAGGTGTCGGCGATGTCAGGGAGGGCAGATTAGGGGTTAATACTATTTATTATAGGGTTATTGAGGCGGGAGTGAGGCGGATTAGGGGTTAATAACTTTATTATAGTAGCGGTGCGGTTCGGTCGGCGACGTTGGGGGCGTTAATAAGTGTAGGTAGGTGGCGGCGACGTTGGGGGCGGCAGATTAGGGTTTATTAAATATAATATAGGGGTCAGCGGTGTTAGGGGCAGCAGATTAGGGGTTCATAGGGATAACGTAGGTGGCAGCGGTGTGCGGTCGGCAGATTAGGGGTTAAAAATTTTTAATAGAGTGGCGGCGATGTGGGGGGACCTCGGTTTAGGGGTACATAGGTAGTTTATGTGTGTTAGTGTACTTTAGAGCACAGTATTTAAGAGCTTTATAAACCGGCGTTAGCCCAGAAAGCTCTTAACTACTGACTTTTTTCTGCGGCTGGAGTTTTGTCGTAAGATTTCTAACGCTCACTTCAGCCAAGTCTCTAAATACCGGCGTTAGGAAGATCCCATTGAAAAGATAGGATACGCAAATGGCGTAGGGGGATCTGCGGTATGGAAAAGTCGCGGCTGCAAAGTGAGCGTTAGACCCTTTCCTGACTGACTCCAAATACCAGAGGGCGATAAAAACCAGCATTAGGAGCCTCTAACGCTGGTTTTCACGGCTACCGCCCAACTCTAAATCTATGCCTATGATAGCTACAATATAACTAATAGTTACATTGTATCTATCTTAGGTTTTATATTTTTTTTCACAGCAAAGTTTGTATTTATTAACTATTTTCTAGCTACCTAGTTAAAAGAAAAACAAATTTACCTGTAAAATAAATTAAATTAATAAAATATAATTATCTAAATTACAAAAAAAACAAACACTAAATTACACAAAATAAAAAAAGAAATTATCAAAAATAAAAACGAATTATTCCTAATCTAATAGCCCTATCAATATAAAAAAGCCCCCCCCCCAATTTTTTTTAAAATAAACCTTAGCCTACACTAAACTGCCAGTGGCCCTTAAAAGGGCCTTTTGCGGGGCATTGCCACAAATAAATCGACTCTTTTACCTGTAAAAAAAAAATACAAACACCCCCCCAACAATAAAACCCACCACCCACACAACCAAACCCCCCAAATAAAAACCTAGCTAATGAAACCTACACTCCTCATTGCCCTGAAAAGGGCATTTGGGTGGGCATTGCCCTTAAAAGGGCATTTAGCTCTTTTACTGCCCAAACCCTAATCTAAAAATAAAACCCAAAGAATAAACCCTTAAAAAAACCTAACACTAACCCCCGACGATCCACTTACAGTTTTCGAAGACCGGACATCCATCCTCATCCAGGCGGCAGAAGTCTTCATCCAAGCGAGCATAAGTCCTCCTCGAAGCCGTAAGAAGTCTTCATCCAAGCAGGCAGAAGTCTTCATCCAGACGGCATCTTCTATCTTCATCCGTCCGGCGCGGAGCGGTTCCATCTTTAAGACATCCGGCGCGGTGCATCCTCTTCTTCAGATGGTCAACAAAGAATGAAGTTTCCCTTTAAGGTACGTCATTCAAAATGGCATCCCTTACATTCCGATTGGCTGATAGAATTCTATCAGCCAATAGGAATTAAAGGGTAAAAAATCCTATTGGCTGTTGCAATCAACCAATAGGATTGAGCTTTCATCCTATTGGCTGATCCAATCAGCCAATAGGATTGAGCTCGCATTCTATTGGCTGTTTGGAACAGCCAATAGAATGCAAGCTCAATCCTATTGGCTGATTGGATCAGCCAATAGGATTAAAGATCAATCCTATTGGCTGATTGGATTAGCTAATACAATTTTTTTCACCTTTAATTCCTATTTGCTGATAGAATTCTAATGGAATGGATGAAGATAGAAGATGCTGGATGGATGAAGACTTCTGGCCGCTTCGATGAGGACTTCTGCCTGCTTGGATGAGGACTTCGCCGACTGGATGAGGATGGATGTCCGGTCTACCAAAACTGTAAGTGGATCGTCAGGGGTTAGTGTTAGGTTTTTTAAGGGTTTTTTGGGTGGGTTTTTATTTTTAGATTAGGGTTTGGCAATGTAAAAGAGCTAAATGCCCTTTTAAGGGCAATGCCCACCCAAATGCCCTTTTCAGGGCAATGGTTAGCTTAGGTTTATTTAGATAGGTTTTTATTTTGGGGTGTTTGGTTGGGTGAGTGGTGGGTTTTACTGTTGGGGGGTGTTTGTATTTTTTTTTACAAGTAACAGAGCTGATTTCTTTGGGGCAATGCCCCGCAAAAGGTCCTTTTAAGGGCCATTGGCAGTTTAGTGTAGGCTAGGGGTTTTTTATTTTGGGGGGCGGCTTTTTTTATTTTGATAGGGCTATTAGATTATGAGTAATTTGTTTTTATTTTTGATCATTTCTTTTTTATTTTGTGTAATTTAGTGCTTGTTTTTTTGTAATTTAGATAATTGTATTTTATTAATTTAATTTATTTAATTTTATTGTAATGTTAGGTATTAGTGTAACTCAGTTAAGGTTTTATTTTACAGGTAAATTTGTATTTATTTTAACTAGGTAGTTAGTAAATAGTTAATAACTATTTACTAACTAGTCTACCTAGTTAAAATAAATACTAACTTACCTGTGAAATAAAAAATAACACCTAAGCTAACTACAATGTGACTATTAGTTACATTGTAGCTAGCTTAGGGTTTATTTTACAGGTAAGTATTTAGTGTGTTGCTTCTGAATACTGCTGAATCTCTGAGCAGGCATGGTGTTTGCATACTGGTGAACGGGCCTTTACAGGATATGTGTGTTTGCTGCAGAAAACCAGTAATAACTTTTAATAGAAGCATTTTTTTGCTAATAATATACCCTGCTGACTTCACAAGGTTAGCCGTGCTGCATATCTCTCCCTACTTGGCTTGAACTTATAACAACTGCAAAACAATGCATTTTAAACTAACATTATTTACCGTGGACAATAGACAATAGACTTGATTGGCTCTTCCAAATAAGGCAAATGGTGGGCAAGGTTTAGCTTTATAAAAAACAATAGCAAAACAATAAAATATATATATAGCAACAATAAAAATATTTTGGGCCAGATTACAAGTTAAACGCAAAATATCGCTTCTGCAAAAGCAATATTTGCGCTCAATTTAGTAATACCAGCGCATGCAAATGTGCGCTGGTAATAAAAGTGAGGTGCAATGCGAATGCGACCACACAGTGTTTGGCATCAAATGTGATTGAATAAAACATTTAATGAGTTATACATTCTAATTGCCATAAATGGTAAGAATATGTCTCTTTAAGAATCAATTATATAGGTGTCTATTTAAAAGACACACTAGCTTTAAATAGCAGTCTGTTTTGGGATTTAAAACATGCCAGTGACCAAGGCTTAGGGGAAGGCACGAAACATGTTTGGCACTTGAATTTTTGTCCAGACTCTGGATGTTGTGCTAATGATTTTATTGCTTTTTCTACATTTTAAACTGTTGTTTAATCAATAAAATACTTTTTTTTACTTTTATTTTGATGTGCATTGAATGGGAGGTGTGGACTCACTTGAATTATATGTAAGCATATACATATATATGTACAGGGAATACACAGTCCCCATAGACCGCAATGTAAAGGGACCTTTTCAGTGCTGGTTTTTTCTTTTCAAACACCCCACACCCGCCAACTTTAGCCCCCAAAAACTGCTTAGTGCAGTTATTATTAAAAAATTAAAGATACTAAAAAAAATATTTTCAGTGCTGGTTTTTTTCTTTTCAAACACCCCACATCCGCCAACTTTAGCCCCCAAAAACTGCTTAGTGCAGTTATTATTAAAAAATTAAAGATACTAAAAAAAATATTTTACTAAAGGCACACTATTCCATATTTTGGGGCCCTGCAACAGTTAGCACGCCCCTCATAATCTATGGCAGCAATGTTTGAAACTATGTATAACATTGCTATAAACAAGGTTACAGATACTGCTGCCAGATGGATAAAGACATGTGCACGCTCCTGAGCTCACCTATGATTACTCTTTAACAAAGGATAGCAAGAGAACTAGGCAACATTAATAACTGAAGTAAATTGGAAAGTTGTTTAAAATGTTGTGTTCAATCCATTTAAGTTTAATTTTGACTTTACTTTCCCTTTAAGTACTTATTATTATTAACATCCAAATATACCTAAATGATAACTATGAGGATGTGAATTGCTAGTCTTAAAAGGAGCGAGGAGAGGAAAAAAAAAAGGTTTAAAATAAAACTTCCTGCATCATGTATAAATCCAAGAAAATTCCAGAGCACCAGTAAAAAAATATTTAAACTTTATTTCTTCATATGGGTACAGCAAGCAGCATAGCAGAGATGTTTCAGGCTACTTGCCCTTGATCATGCTTTTCTGTTACATATGTGCAATCTACCTTTTAAACCCAATTCATTAGAAACATTTACATACTGCCACCATGTGGCCATTTCGTGAATTTATAAATCTTTTTTATACATATTGGATTTGCCACAGTTATAAAAAAACTATACACATTATTACATCTTACAAAAATAATTCCAATATTATAAATACTCAGAATTATAAGAAAACTGTCATGTCTAGCTCTATATTAATTCCTTAGGAACCATAGTTTCCAATTAATGAATCCAAAAGAATTCTTTCTGCTTCAACAATACCTCTTTATCACCCTTTCTCCTTGGTATTTCCACATTGTCAATAATCTGCCACCTAAACTGGCAGATACTATGACTAGCTTAGATGAAATTACTAGATACATGGGCTGTAATGTCCCTGCATCTTATGTTGGACCTGTGTTTACTAATCCTCTCTAGTAGTTTCGCCCACATAGATCCAAGAACACAGCATTTAATTAAATACACCACATAGGATGATTCACAAGTGTAATGCCTATTGATTCTGAATTTTGTTCCTGTTTGTGGATGAATAAATTCTTTACTCTTAGTTATGAAACTACTACTGGCACATCCCAAACAAGGAAAATTACCATTATTCATAGTAGTAATACATTTTTTATTTACTTTCTTTCCAAGTCCTATATCATTTTCCCCACCAGATCCCTCAAGTTAGAGACCTGCCTAAATGTCACAATGTGGGAAAAACATGTATATCCTTATTACAGTCCCCTAAAATATGCCAGTGTCTAATCACAATTCTGGTTATCTCCCAGCTGTATGTATTAAATTGATAAACAAACACCATATGCTGCTGGTTATTTCCTCTGACATAGTTTGTATTCTTCCTATCTCTTTTTCTATAAGTTCACTGGGATATCCTCTCTCTATGAACTTGTATCCCATTTCTTGTAATCTCAAATTCATTGTCACATCATCACTTGTTATTCTTTTAACCCTTAAATGCTGAATGCTGGGTAAATATTTTTTAGCCTTTTATTATGAAAACTTTCATATCTCAACAGTGAATTTCTATCAGTATCTGTGTAGATCAATACTTAATTGTCCTGTAATGGAGATTTTTTTATACCTCAGTGTCAAAAACTATCCTTTCTTCACTAAAATTAAGAGTAATTAAGAGTAAACCTAAGTTCAATAGAATGCGAGCTCAATCCTATTGGCTGATTGCATCAGACAATAGGATTTTTTACCGTTTAATTCCGATTGGCTGATTGAATTCTATCAGCCAATCGGAATTGAAGGGACGCCATCTTGGATGACGTCATTTAAAGGAACCTTCATTCTTCAGTAGACAGCAAAAGAAGAGTATGCTCCACGCCGGATGTCTTGAAGATGGACCTGCTCCGCGTCGGAAGGATGAAGATAGAAGATGCCGCCTGGAGGACGACTTCTTGCCGCTTGGATGAAGACTTCTCCTGACTTCGTTGAGGACTTCTTGCCACTTGGATGAAGACTTCTCCCGGCTTCGTTGATGATGGATGTCTGGTCTTCAAAAACTGTAAGTGGATCTTCGGGGTTTAGTGTTAGGTTTTATTGGGTGGGTTTTAATTTTAGATTATGGTTTTGGGAAACGAAAAAGAGCTAAATACCCTTTTAAGGGCAATGTCCATCCAAATGCCCTTTTCAGGGCAATGTGGAGATTAGGTTTTTTTAGATAGGATTTTATTTGGGGGTTTGGTTGTGTGGGTGGTGGGTTTTACTGTTGGGGGGTTGTTTGTAATTTTTTTTACAGGTAAAAGAGCTGATTTCTTTGGGGCAATGCCCCGCAAAAGGCCCTTTTAAGGGCTATTGGCAGTTTAGTTTAGGCTAGGGTTTTTTTATTTTGGGGGGGCTTTTTTATTTTGATAGGGCGATTAGATTAGGTGTAATACATTAAAATATTTGATAATTTATTTTTATTTTGTGTAATTTAGTGTTTATTTTTTTGTAATTTAGTGTAATGTTAGGTGTTAGTGTAAGACAGGTTAGGTTTTATTTTACAGGTAACTTTGTATTTATTTTAACTTGGTAGCTAGTAAATAGTTAATAACTGTTTACTAACTAGTCTACCTAGTTAAAATAAATACAAACTTACCTGTGAAATAAAAATAAAACCTAAGATAGCTACAATGCAACTATTAGTTATGTTGTAGCAAGCTTAGGGTTTATTTTACAGGTAAATATTTAGTTTTAAATAGGAATTATTTAGTTATTAATAATAGGTTTTATTTAGATTTATTTTAATTATATTAAAGTTAGGGGTGTTAGGGTTAGACTTAGGTTTAGGGGTTAATATATTTATTTAGTGTTAGTGATGTGGGAGGCCAGAAGGTTTAGGTGTTAATAACTTTAGTATTGTGGCGGCGGCGATGTTGGGGGCGGTAGATTAGGGGTTAATAAGTGTAGGTAGGTGGCGTCGATGTTGGGGGCGGAAGATTAGGGGTTAATAAGTGTAATGTAGGTGGCGGCGATGTGTTATGTTAGGGTGTTAGGTGTAAACATACATTTTCTTTCCCAATAGGAATCAATGGGGCTGCGTTACGGAGCTTTACGCTCCTATTTTGCAGGTGTTAGGATTTTTTTTAGCCGGCTCTCCCTATTGATGTCTATGGGGAAATTGTGCACGAGCACATAAAACCAGTTCAAAGCAGCGCTGGTATTTGTGTGCGGTATGGAGCTCAACGCTGCTATATTGCCCGCTAACGCTGGGTTTTTGTAAACCTGTAATAGCAGCGCTATTAAATGTGAGTGGTGGAAATAACTTGCAAGTTATTACCGAGCCGCTCAAAACGCAAAACTCGTAATCTGGCCGTCTGCTTGGTAAGCATCTAATTGGACTGTGCAAAAAAGCCTGTTCAGCTTTGTTCTGTTACATAAAACACTCAGAAGTTGAGAAGACTGACTCTAAATATTTGTCTCATAGGTGCATGCTCACTAGACATGTGCATGGCGAAAAAATTTGGTTCGGTTCGGATCGATTCGGAATTTTTCGAAGTTCGGTTCGGATCGATTCGAATTCGGAAAATTTCGAATCGATTCGTTTCGGATTCGTTTCGGATTCATTCGGATTTGAAGAAATTCGGCTGGATTCGGTTCGATTCGATTCGGTTCGGAAATTCGGCAATTCGGTAAGTGTTAGGTGGGATTAGACTAGTATTATACTGTATATTAGGTGTTATCCTAACATACTGTATAATACTAGTGTAATCCAATGGCCATCCGAATTTACGAATCAATTCGATTCGATTCGGTTAGATTCGGAAAATTCGGCAAAATTTGAATTCGGAAATTCGGTTCAATCCGAATCGCCGAATTTTCCGAATTTTCCGAATTTCCGAATCGAACCGAACCGAATTGCACATGTCTAATGCTCACTACATTTGAATATATACGTTCATCTCTCCCAACAAACTCTGCAACGTTCACAACTGTGGGATAAAGAATATAATCTAGAGTAATTTATGCTTTTGTTTATTTTTATGAAATGTATTGTTTACACTACTTTTTTATATTCTCAGTGTCACAATAACACAACTTCTACTTTTAAGTAGTTTAAACCTCATTGTGACACTTTTCCTTTGCCTATATATACACATTACCCTTTCAGCTGTTTTCAGTTCTGTTTCTACTTATTTATTATAGTATGGCTGTAGCTATGCAGCTTAGATTCTTTTTTTTGTACCGATTAATAATGGTTTATCTGAGCAGGGCTTTCTTTTACTGAACGTGTTTGTCACCCCTGAACTCTGTTAGTGCTGCCTGTCAGTTTGTCCTGTGTATGTATAAAAGTATACCTAGGTTATTATGTATAGTGATGTCGCAAACCTAAAAATTTCGGTTCGCGAACAGCGGACTTGAACTTCCGCAACTGTTCGCAAACTGGCGAACCGGGCGAACCGCCATTGACTTCAGTAGGCAGGCGAACTTTAAAACCCACAGGGACTCTTTCTGGCCACAATAGTGATGGAAAAGTGGTTTCAAGGGGATTAAAACCTGGACTGTGGCATGCCGGAGGGGGATCCATGGCAAAACTCCCATGGAAAATTACATAGTTGATGCAGAGTCTGGTTTTAAGCTATAAAGGGCATAAATCGCCTAACATTCCTAAATTGCTTGGAATAACGTGCTTTAAAACATCAGGTATGATGTTGCATCGATCAAGTAGTGTAAGGGTTACGCCCGCTTCACAGTGACAGACCAAACTCCCCGTGTAACGCACCACAAACAACCGCAAACAGTCCATTTGCACAACCACGACATAGATTTGATAGATAGATAGATAGATAGATACATAGATTACATAGATCAATAGATGCAATATACATTTGATAGATACAAATTACATAGATCAATAGATGCAATATACATTTGATAGATACGAATTACATAGATCAATAGACCAATATGATTGGTGGCACTAGTTGGCAAGTGGGCCTGGCACACATGCTGGCAGGCAGGCAACTGCAATTAGGTTACAATAGCAGACTGATGTTTCACAGTCAAAAAAGTTTTTTTATTAAATATTTACACTACTGTTAAAACAAATATGAGTGGTGCCACTAACTTGGCAAGTGGGCCTGGCACACACGCTGGCAGGCAGGCAACTGCAATTAGATTACAATAGCAGACTGATGTTTCACAGTCAAAAAAGTTTTTTTTATTAAATATTTACACTACTGTTACAACAAATATGAGTGGTGCCACTAACTTGGCAAGTGGGCCTGGCACACACGCTGGCAGGCAGGCAACTGCAATTAGATTACACTAGCAGACTGATGTTTCACAATAAAAAGTTTTTTTTTTTAACTATTTACACTACTGTTATAACAAATATGATTGGTGGCACTTAGCAAGTGGGCCTGGCACACACGCTGTGTAATGATGTGTTAGTGATATGGATCACAACTGCAGTCTCTAAGATAGTAATAATAGAAATGAGAAAGAATTCAGGAATAGTTGTGCCTGATTATTTGGTTACAGGAGTGAAGACAGTTCCCCTGTTGGTAGAGAGATAAGGAACAATTGGAATCCAAATAGTTAATACTATTGGAATGGTGGTGTAAGTTGGTAATTGTTGAATGTAAGTCCGTTTTTTCACAGAGTCTTTGATATAGCAGAAAAGTCTGTTATCTCCTTATGGAAATTAGGATAAGTAATTCCTTTGCTGACAGTATTCTAAGAAATAAGTGGTATCACATAAAGTATTGCAGTTGAATTAAAGAGGAGTTTACCCGGTGTGGAGAGAGGGAACAACTGCTGTGTGATATCAGATGCAAGCGGTGTCTGAGCGCTGCGGTCAGCGTAGCTGCAAAGGGGGTGTGAGCGTCTCCACCAATCCGGTGCGTGGATTTGCTGACAGGCTGGAACACAGCGTCTGTGAGAGCGGCTCCGGAAGATTGTTTGTAGTAATGCGGCCTGAGAGTTTAGACAACGGTACCTCCAGAGTACTTGTGGTAATTACAGGTAAGCTGTGAATGATTCAGGGGTGAGCCTTAAGAACTGTGTTGTTGTTTGACGAAATAACCTCCAGATGGAGGGGAGATTCATGCAGGGGAATCCGTATCCAAATAAGTAGAATTCTGTAGAAAACACTTCTGTGATATCAAAAATCCAACGAAGCCAAACAGTGTTCTAAGAGCAAGGTATCAGGATCACAATGCTTCTTGTCACACTTGAAAATTAACTGGCAATTGGTGTGAAGGCTCATGGGACTTTTATAACCTCCTCTTAAAAGGGTATGCAGAAATTGGAAAGTCAATGATTTCTGTTAAAGGGACATGGTGCAAAGCTAACTCCATGACACGCTGGCAGACAGGAAACTGCAATTAGATTACACTAGCAGACTGATGTTTCACAGTCAAAAAAGTTTTTTTTAAATATTTACACTACTGTTATAACAAATATGATTGGTGGCACTACTTGGCAAGTGGGCCTGGAACACATGCTGGCAGGCAGGCAACTGCAATTAGATTACACTAGCAGACTGATGTTTCACAGCCAAAAAAGTTTTTTTTTAAAATATTTACACTACTGTTATAACAAATATGATTGGTGGCACTAGTTGGCAAGTGGGCCTGGCACACACGCTGGCAGGCAACTGCAATTAGATTACACTAGCAGACTGATGTTTCACAGTCAAAAAAGTTTTTTTTTTAAATATTTACACTACTGTTACAACAAATATGAGTCGTGCCACTAACTTGGCAAGTGGGCCTGGCACACACGCTGGCAGGCAGGCAACTGCAATAAAATTACACTAGCAGACTGATGTTTCACAGTCAAAAAAGTTTTTTTTTTAAAATATTTACACTACTGTTATAACAAATATGATTGGTGGCACTAGTTGGCAAGTGGGCCTGGCACACACACTGGCAGGCAACTGAAATTAGATTACACTAGCAGACTGATGTTTCACAGTCAAAAAAGTTTTTTTTTTAAAATATTTACACTACTGTTACAACAAATATGATTGGTGGCACTAGTTGGCAAGTGGGCCTGGCACACACGCTGGCAGGCAGGCAACTGCAATTAGATTACACTAGCAGACTGATGTAAAAGTTTTTTTTTTAAATTTACACTAATGTTACACCAGATATGACTGGTGGCACTGAGGAAGTAGGCACAGTATATGCTGTAAGCCTGACACACAGGCTGGCTGGCAGTGGCAGGGTGGCCTGGCAACTGAAATTAGATTACACTAGCAGACTGATGTAAAAAAAAATTTTTTTTAAATTTACACTAATGTTACACCAGATATGACTGGTGGCACTGAGCAAGTAGGCACAGTATATGCTGTGAGCCTGACATACAGGCTGGCAGTGCCAGGCAGGCAACTACAATTAGATTACAAAAAAAAAAAAAAAAAAAAACGACTGATGTAGCCCTAAAAAGGGCTTTTTGGGGTGCTGTCCTTACAGCAGAGATCAAATGAGTCCTTCAGGACTGTAGTGGACACTGAGTACACTAGCCTAGCTATCAATTTCCCTATAAAATCAGCAGCAGCAGCACTATCCCTCCTCTCACTAAGAATGCAGGATCAGAATGAATCTAAAATGGTTGCTGCCCAGGAGCTGGGAGGGTCTGGGAGGGAGGGTCTGCTGCTGATTGGCTGAAATGTGTCTGCAGACTGTGAGATACAGGGTCAAAGTTTACTCAATGATGACGAATAGGGGCGGATCGAACATCCCATATGTTCGCCCGCCACGGCGAACAAGCTATGATCGCCGGGAACTGTTCTCCGGCGAACTGTTCGCAACATCACTAATTATGTATGGGTAGTTTGCACTGCAGTTATGTTTTCAAATAGATTTTCCTCTTTCTAGGTCTAAGGAGGGCCCAGAAGGGACATAATATCCTAGTAGGGAAAAACATACTCTTAACGTATGTTCTTTCCCAACAAGATTTGTTTATTCTGTTCATGCCTTCAATTCCAACCTGTTACAGTTTATCATGCATACGAAAAAATAAACTTAACTTGCCTATATTTCCTTCTAACGCATTCTAAACCATTAGAAGCTTAGCTATGTAAAGCCACACACAGTTCCTATAGGGTTTTTCTACATTCAGCTAGGTAAATACACAACAACTTGTAGCTAACAGGCATTTTGGAGGTGCAAAGCAAAAGTAACCAATGTGAAAATGAAAACGTAGTAACTAATCAACTTGATATTTATAATCAGTGGCAATTCTAGACTTTTCGAGGCCTTAGGCAAAACTTGAACATGAGGCCCCTACTGCAGATTCGCGGCCAATCGGCCCCTAGCAGGGGGTATCAATCAACTCGATCGTATTCGATTGGGTTGATTTCACTCAATCTCTGCCCGCCTCCTCAGAGCAGGTGGACAGGTTATGGAGCAGCAGTCTTTAGACCGCTGCTTCATAACTGGTGTTTCTGGCGAGTCTGAAGGCTCACAAGAAACACAGCCCTTAAATCTCCATACGGAGCTTGATAAAAGTGCCCCACAGCCTCTTTTGCATAAGTGTGATAGAACTTTCATTTTATCAACATGAAACACTAACCTAGTGTGCGTATTTATATGCAGCCAAAAAGAGATTGGTAAAAAATATATGTATATTATGTTTTTATGTATAAAAATGGCAAAACAACTTTGCTTAACTCTGTCTTGCCAGAACAGTACTAAAATAAATCTCCTATCCACTTTAGATTTTTAGTAATTGTGTCTTTTGCCACTAAAAATATTTTTTATGTTTATAAATATATGTAAATTAGCAATCCTCAAATTAACAAGATTACGTTTACAAACATGCTATTTATTTTTTTAAATTTCCCCAATTTTCTGTCATCTACATTGTTGTTAGTGCACATTAACTGCCTGAAGAAAGGTATTGCTACTATAAGATCAAGGTAAAGAAAAGTTCCCCCCTAGTTCAGGCAAACACAATACAAACACTGTTTAGAGAAGTGAAGTGGCAATTAAATTAAAGAAAGAACAGCGCTCTGGCCCTTGGGCCTTAGGTTGGACAGGACTGATCTATACCAATAATTGATAAAACAATGATAAAGCAAAAACATTTAAAATGATCTTCACAATATTGTCTACAGCCAGCTGTTTACATGTTTGTTTGTTTTTATCCAACCTTCTTAGCTTTCATATTACAAATGAGTAAATTACCAAAGCAAGATCATTCCCAATCTTTTTATTGCATATTCACATATAATACTGGAAAGAGACTACTACAGAGTATAAAAAATTACTGAAAACAACTTTAAAAGGGCTAAAAGAGAAAGGTAGTGGAATAAATACAAAGTACCTAACATTAAAATTAGAGAAAGCACCATAGGATACATGTCTTACTATGCTAGATCAGTCAGCCCATTTCCCTGCATCAGGTTTAGCCTAATGACGGTAAATAGTTTCTATGTGTGAAGCCAGAGTGACGGACCACCTTGGTCCCTTTAGCAATGCAAAGGATAGCTGCCATGTCACGCCTGCCCTGCAAGCGCTGGATCACCGCCGCCAGGTCTCCCTAATGCATGCAAACCCGGGTCGGAGCCAGCTGCCTAGCTTGCATAGCAGGAGCACCGGCCATCATACCCCCAGCCCTCCACTGCACACTTGAGCATGCACCATAATGATGCCTGCACAGTGTGCACATCAATAGAGACAGCACAGCATTAAGGTCACCGCACAGGCGCACATCGGATGGAGGGAGGCAAATCTCAGACTCTAATTAAATAAATTAGTTCAGTTGGCCACGAGGCCCCAGTGAGCGAGAGGCCTAAGGCGGCCGCCTAATTACCCTAATTAGAGAGCCGCCTCTGTTTATAATGACTGCCTAATTTGTTTAAAAGCAGGTTTTCTCACTCTACTAATACTATCAAATTATGATGTGTTCAATTTAAATTTTTTTCCTATAATTGTTTGTTTTCAATTAACATATTTATATTGTGCAAACACTTAATTGCAATCATGACCAAACATTAAGATGATTATTTTTTATTTCCTTAATCATTCTTATCATACTTTGACATTGTAATTTGATCACTATATAACAAGGAAACAAACAAGTTTATTCATAAAGAGGTCAAATGGCTTTTAAATAGGTTGCTGAAATAGATTTTTGCAAAGCTAACTTGGTGCAAAGTCACCTGAAAACCAATAGAAACAATTTATGATGGATGAGGTGACCTCAGTTTGAAAACCCTGTGAAAGTCCCTTTAAAATGATCATGTAACAGTCCAGAATAGTTTTTATTGTGTCAAAATAGTTTGTGGATATAAACATATGCTTATGATTCCCTTTTATAAATAATGTTTTTTTTGGGGATAGTCTGGATGTTGCAGGTATGAAAATATTCTTCCTCGTGTTTAAAAAGTCCAGAACGGGTTCAGCTTATTTGAAGCTGAACCTTGTGTGAAGGCACTGTCATGATATCTCATTCTATAAAGACATTGATCGGCTTGTTTAAATGTTTGTTTTATTAAAGGCTTTTAAGAAATAGTTGCATACACAATGGGCCCCGTTTTAAAAGCTCTGCTGGGTCAGACATGGTTTTCTACGCTCGCAGGGGTCTGCCCTGAGGGATTACGAAAAAAATGGTCTGTCCCTATGAGTGGCGAGATGTCTCCCATAAAAAGTAATGAACCTTACTGGAAAGGAAAAACTTTACTGGGGAGAGTGAAATTAGCAGGGAGTAGTGGGCACACTTAAAGGGACACTCAAGTCAAAATAAACTTTCATGAATCAGATAGAGCATGCACTTTCCAATTTACTTCCAATTTCACATTTTGCACAATCTTTTTATATATAAACTTTCTGTGGAACAAGATCCTACTGAGCAGGTGCACAAGCTCACAGGGTATACATATACTAGTCTGTGATTGGCTGATGTCTGTCACATGATACAGGTGGCCGGAAAAAGGGGAACAAAAATAAATTTGTCATAAAAAAATCTACTTCTTATTTAAAAATCAGAGTAGGTGTTAAATCATTGTCTTTTTATTATGCACTTGTTAATTATTTGATTCTACTGCATTGAGTAGTCCTTTAAAGGGTCAGTCTAGTCAAAATTAAACTTTCATGATTCAGATAGGGCAATTTTCCAATTTACTTTTATGATCAAATTTGCTTTGTGCTCTTGGTATTCTTTGCTGAAAGCTAAACCTAGTTATGCTCATATGCTAATTTCTAAGCCCTTGAAGGCGCATCTTATTTCAGTGTATTTTGACAGTTTTTCACAGCTAGACAATGCTTGTTCATGTGGGCCATTTTGCTCACTCCCGTGTAGCTATTTATGATTCAGCACTGACTGGCTAAAACTGAAATAAGGGGACAGTCTGCAGAGGTTAAGATATTATTATTATTATTATTCTTTATTTATAAAGCGCCAACAGATTCCGCAGCGCTGCCCATGGGTACAAGGATAACAGTACAGTGGAGAAACAATACGATAAGACACAAAATTTTACAGACAAATACAGGGGGAGTTGAGGGCCCTGTTCCCGTGGGAACTTACAATCTAGATGGGTAGGAGGATTGGAAACAGGAGGTGGGGACTGCAGAGGTGAGAATGATATTAGTGAGGAGATAGAGGGCAACTGTTAGTTAGTTGGTTAGTTTGTTAATAAGTCGGGTGATAAGCTTCCCTGAACAGAAAGGTCTTTAGGGAACGTTTAAAGGAGGAGAGGTTAGGGGCAAGTCTGACATCTCGAGGAAGTGCGTTCCAGAGGGTTGGTGCCGCACGAGAGAAGTCCTGTAGTCTAGAATGAGAGGAGGTGATGGTAGAGGATGCAAGAAGCAGGTCGTTGTTGGATCTTAGGGGACGGGCAGGAGTATATTTGTTGATGAGTGAGGACAGGTAGGGTGGGGCAGCATTGGTGAGGGCTTTGTAGGTCAGGGTGAGAATTTTGAATTTAACTCTGTTGTGAATGGGGAGCCAGTAAAGGGACTCACAGAGAGGCGCAGCAGAAACAGAGCGTCGAGAGAGGTGGATTAGTCTGGCGGATGCATTTAGGACGGATTGATAATCAAGATAATCACAGAGGTAAAAAGTAGATATAACCATGTTGGTTATGGAAAATGGGCAATAAAGGGATTATCTATCTTTTAAACAATAAAAAGTAGACTGTCCCTTTAAATCATTAAAGCTTGGAGCCAATACAACCAGATTACTCTGCTTTAGTGTGTACTAGCATCTTGCAATCACCTCTATGTTTGTATGCAGGTGTTTTCCTATTAGTGTAGTAAGTGTTTTGTGTATTTTGCCAAGTCTCTCCAGCTTTTTGTTTGCAAGAAAAAACTGCTAGTTCTACCCATTAGCCTAGATGGGGAAACTCATTTTACAATAAGCCACAGCATGTTTGCATGTGCAGGGTCGTTTTATTATGCATTGTTTTCTACCGTGCATCTTAAATAATTTCTTTCCTGCACAATTTCAATACAAATTTTTATTTTTTCATAAAAACAGAAACAATTTGTTATGATTTTTAATGCAATGAAACAATACAATTTATTACTACGCATTTTATAACAATATTTCATTTATTGGTTTTATATGATTTGTGTATTGTATGTATGCATTGCCTTTGTATATTAAGACACAGGGAACACCCCTCTGTGACACACACTGTTCTCAAGGCAAAAACAACCTTTATAGAATTAAGAAAATGGCTTCATAGTATTGTCAAGGTTCCTTAATGAATCTCACAAGCCCAGAAAGCTTTCAAGAATTGGGCCTGAAGAGCTTTAGTTTTAAATGTGTTGGGGGAATTTTTTTTCCAAATCATAGAAGTCGATTATAATCCTTTAGCAAAATGTATCTAATGATTCTTCTAAAAAAATCAGTTTACCATTAACCCCTTTACTACTGGAAATTTCATAGAAAAATGTCCCATAGTACCTGAGATTTTTTTACATTTTTGCTATTATTCCATTTAAACAGAAATAGAGACTATCTTTGGGGGCTTGCTAAAATTATTCACATACAACTACTGCAGTCATAAGACAAACAATTGTAATAGCTGATCTGGGGTCTCCTAAGTTCCTTCCTCCGGTTTTTGGCAATTAGAAGGCACCACACTTCTGAAATTCTGGGCAGTGTAAAGATCACCCTCCTACCTGACACCTCCCACCCCATGATCCCTACCTAACCCTAACACTAACACCACCCTAAGTTAAATATAATTTAAATCTAATGAAATTAATTAACAAATAAATTATTCCTATTTAAAGCCAAATACTTACCTGTAAAATAAATCCTAATATAGATACAATATAAATTATAATTATATTGTAGCTATTTTAGGATTAATATTTATTTTACAGGCAACTTTGTATTTATTTTAACCAGGTACAATAGCTATTAAATAGTTAATAACTATTTAATAGTTACCTAGTTAAAATAATTACAAAATTTCCTGTAAAATAAATCCTAACCTAAGTTACAATTAAACGTAACACTACACTATCAATAAATTAATTAAATAAAATACATACAATTATCTACAATTAAACCTAACACTACACTATCAATAAATTAATTAAATAAAATACCTACAAATAAATACAATTAAATAAACTAACTAAAGTACAAAAAATAAAAAAAGAACTAAGTTACAAAAAATAAAAAAATAATTTGCAAACATTAGAAAAAGATTACAACAATTTTAAGCTAATTACACCTACTCTAAGCCCCCTAATAAAATAACAAAGCCCCCCAAAATAAAAAAAATGCCATACCCTATTCTAAAATACAAATAGAAAAGCTCTTTTACCTTACCAGCCCTTAAAAGGGCCTATTGCGGGGCATGCCCCAAAGAATTCAGCTCTTTTGCCTGTAAAAAAAAAACATACAATACCCCCCCAACATTACAACCCACCTCCCACATACCCCTAATCTAACCCAAACCCCCCTTAAGATGGCGTCCCTCGAATTCCGATTGGCTGATCGGATTCTATCAGCCAATTGGAATTAAGGTAGGAAAATTCTGATTGGCTGATGGAATCAGCCAATCAGATTCAAGTTCAATCCGATTCAAGTTCAATCAGATTCAAGTTCAATCCGATTGGCTGATCGGAACAGCCAATAGAATGCGAGCTCAATCTGATTGGCTGATTGGATCAGTCACTCAGATGGAACTTGAATCTGATTGGCTGATTCCATCAGCCAATCAGAATTTTCCTACCTTAATTCCGATTGACTTATAGAATCCTATCAGACAATCGGAATTCGAGGGACGCCATCTTGGATGACGTCCCTTAAAGGAACCTTCATTCTGTGTTAGGACGTCGGAAGAAGAGGATGGATCCGCGCCGGAGTTCTTGAAGATGGAGCCGCTCGTTGTCGGATGGAAGAAGATAGAAGATGCCGCTTGGATGAAGATGTCTACCGGTCCGGATCTCCTCTTCTGCCCGTATAGGATGAAGACTTCAGCCGGATGATGGACGTCTTCAGCCCCCGCTTGGGCTTGGATGAAGACTTCGGAGCCTGGACCGATCGGTGATACCCGGCGTGGTGAAGATAAGGTAGGAAGATCTTCAGGGGCTTAGTGTTAGGTTTATTTAAGGGGGGTTTGGGTTAGATTAGGGGTATGTGGGTGGTGGGTTGTAATGTTGGGGGGGTATTGTATGTTTTTTTTACAGGCAAAAGAGCTGAATTCTTTGGGGCATGCCGCGCAAAAGGCCCTTTTAAGGGCTGGTAAGGTAAAAGAGCTTTTCTATTTGTATTTTAGAATAGGGTAGGGCATTTTTTTATTTTGGGGGACTTTGTTATTTTATTAGGGGGCTTAGAGTAGGTGTAATTAGCTTAAAATTGTTGTAATATTTTTATAATGTTTGTAAATATTTTTTTATTTTTGTAACTTAGTTCTTTTTTTCTTTTTTGTACTTTAGTTAGTTTATTTAATTGTATTTATTTGTAGGTATTTGTATTTAATTAATTTATTGATAGTGTAGTGTTAGGTTTAATTGTAGATAATTGTAGGTATTTTATTTAATTAATTTATTGATAGTGTAGTGTTAGGTTTAATTGTAACTTAGGTTAGGATTTATTTTACAGGTAATTTTGTAATTATTTTAACTAAGTAACTATTAAATAGTTATTAACTATTTAATAGCTATTGTACCTGGTTAAAATAAATACAAAGTTGCCTGTAAAATAAATATTAATCCTAAAATAGCTAAAATATAATTATAATTTATATTGTATCTATATTAGGATTTATTTTACAGGTAAGTATTTAGCTTTAAATAGGAATAATTTATTTAATAAGAGTTAATTTATTTAGTTAGATTTAAATTATATTTAACTTAGGGGGGTGTTAGTGTTAGGGTTAGACTTAGCTTTAGGGGTTAATACATTTATTAGAGTAGCGGTGAGGTCCGGTCGGCAGATTAGGGGTTAATAATTGTAGGTAGGTGGAGGCGACGTTGGGGGCGGCAGATTAGGGGTTAATAAATATAATATAGGGGTCGGCGGTGTTAGGGGCAGCAGATTAGGGGTACATAGGGATAATGTAGGTTGCGGCGGTGTACGGAGCGGCAGATTAGGGGTTAAAAAAACATGCAGGTGTCAGCGATAGCGGGGCGGCAGATTAGAGGTTAATAAGTGTAAGGTTAGGGGTGTTTAGACTCGGGGTTCATGTTATGGTGTTAGGGGCAGACTTAGAAACTGTTTCCCCATAGGAAACAATGGGGTTGCGTTAGGAGCTGAACGCTGCTTTTTTGCAGGTGTTAGGTTTTTTTCAGCTCAAACGGCCCCATTGTTTCCTATGGGGGAATCGTGCACAAGCATGTTTTTGAAGCTGGCCGTGTCCGTAAGCACCGCTGGTATTGAGAGTTGCAGTGGCGGTAAATATGCCTGTACACTCCCTTTTTGGAGCCTAACGCAGCCCTTCTGTGAACTCTCAATACCAGCGGTATTTAAAAGGTGCGGGGGGAAAAAAGCCAGCGTTAGCTACGCGGGTCATTGCCGACAAAACTCTAAATCTAGCCGTATGTTTGTATGCCAAATTATTTCCTCAATAAAAAAAACTATTGCAAAAAAAAAGAAAAAAAAATAGATTTAGAACTATGGTTTATTGGATCTTTTTTTTTTATTGTAAATTTTTATTTTTATATGTATATATTTGTATTTAAATCCCTCTTTTCCACTTTCTGTCAATCATCTCCTTACTTGTAACATCACAGCACTTCCTACTGTTCTCCCTCCTTCAAATCCTCGTACCAAACCCAACAGAAGCATCAAATCACTAGTTTGACAACATCTTTCAAACTCTCTCAAACCTCTGCTCTCTTCCATCTCCTCCTTTGTCTGCCGTGCCTAATCTATCTGTCACTATAATTTCACTCTTACGTCGCTCAAGATTTTGCCAACAAAATTAATTTCAATAGAAATTAAATCATCTCTCAACACACTACCAGTCTCCAACCCCATCAACACACAAGCCACATATTCATCTCTTTTGTCCCTGCTACTGAGAAAGACGTTTCTGCCCTTATATCCTCCTCTCACCTCACTATCTGTCCCCTTGATCCAATTTCTTCACAACGACTGCCTTCTCTCTCTCCTACTCTTACTCCTATCCTTACACATATTTTTAATTTCTCCCTTAGCACTGGTATATTTCCCTCACCCCTTAAACATGCACTAATCCCACCTATTCTCTAGATCCATCATCCTTATCCAACTATCACCCTATTTTTCTACTCCCCCTTGCTTTAGCACTTCTGTAAAGGCTTATATACACGTTTATCATATTTTCCCACATTAAACTCCCTCCTGGATCTATTGCAATCTGGATTTCGCCCCCAACACTCCACAGAAACACCAATCATTAAAGGGACACTGAACCCAAATTTTTTTCTTTCGTGATTTAGGTAGAGCATGAAATTTTAAGCAACTTTCTAATTTACTCCTATTATCAAATTTTCTTTATTCTCTTGATATCTTTATTTGAAATGCAAAAATGTAAGTTTAGATGCCGGCCCATTTTTGGTGAACAACCTGGGTTGTCCCTGCTGATTGGTGGATAAATTAATTCACCAATAAAAAAGTGCTGTCCAGAGTTCTGAACCAAGAAAAAAAGCTTATATGCCTTCTTTTTCAAATAAAGATAGCAAGAGAACGAAGAAAAATTGATAATAGGAGTAAATTAGAAAGTTGCTTAAAATTGCATGCTCTATCTGAAACATGAAAGAAAAAATTTGGGTTCAGTGTCCCTTTAAGTTTACTAATGACCTAATTACAGCAAAAACAAAAGCCCACTTTTCTCTGTTAATCCTTCTCAATCTGTCTGCAGCCTTTGACACTGTTGACACTACATTAAGCTAAATCTCTCCAAAATGGAGCTAATTATCCCCCCCTCCAAAATCTATACACTGCAACTTTCTATAACTGTTAATAAAAACATCATAACCCCATCCCCACATGCATGATGTTTTGGGGGTAACACTTGGCTCAGATCTTTCTTTTACTCTCCATATTCAGTTGTTGGCCAATTCCTGCCGGCTGCCGCCTCCACCTAAAAAACATCTCCAAATTCGCCACTTCCTCACACAAAGACACAACTAAGATTTTAATCCACTCATCATTTTCCATCTTGATTATTGCAACTCTATCCTCTCTAATGATATCAGTAATGCAAATCTATATAAACAAACTTCAAAATATGTAATGCTTAAGCAATATATACACATTTGTTTAAGTTTGCACAAACTAACATATTCATGAAAAAATTACGTTTGATAGTTTCTAGAGAAGACGAGATGGAAACTGTTTCAGCTGCATAGTTTACTAGTCAGAGGATAAAAATGACTAGTCAGCAGAGAAAAAGTTAGTAGTCCAAAATTGGAAAAAGCATTATTTATTATTCATCTGCTAAAATATCTTACCAATCCAGGACCACTAGACTAGTAAAATTCCCAACCTTGCTTTCAGTCCTGGACCAGTAGTCAAATTATTTCAGGTGTAATCAGAGAGTCTGGGACATTGCTGGGTTGTATGGGGTGAAGCTTGGAATTACTGGAATGGGATAATGTGGCTCCTGGTTTAACTTTGTAAAATGAACAATCCTTTTGCTAAAAAGCTTTAGAATTTCTATGAATTTTTCCTTGTAAGGTTACTGTAGGTAGAAAAAAAAACAACTAAAATTAAAGTTTTTTTTTTAAATATTTTTTTGGAACTATTATAAAAATGATTGCATCAGAATAAGAGGAGCCTACTCCTTTATGACAAAATTATGACTTACACATTTTTATTGTGTAGGAGAGACATTATATTATGAGTCGATAAACAGAGGAGTGTCTGTTCATAAAATATTTATATGATTTAGTTATGGATTTACACAAAAAATAATGTGTTGTCTTTACTGTTCCTTGTACAGGTGTTCTACTTATTAGGTTTGCTGGGAAAAAGCTCACATCATGATGAGTGTTTTCTGGCCTGCTAGAAGAAAGTTCAAAACTACTTTGACAATCTATTAGTTAGTAGAATGTACAGTAGATGGAACATCTGGGTGATACTGGGTATGATATTCAAAAGCTCTAGAGATTTTCTAAGACATCTTGTCAGTACGGAGAGGTCCCTAAAAAGATGTTAGAAACACAAGTTTTAATTTGAAAGATATTTATCTCACTTTGCAGGTTCTAGATGTGAAGGAGAGACACCTACATTACAATATAACAGTCTAAAAAAATACCAAAGATTTTGCATGAGATTTTGAATATCAGGCCCACTGAATGAAGATAATATGCAGATAAAAAAATAGAAATACTTATATATTGCTAGTGCATTTAAACTATTTTACACACTAACTGAAAGTTTTAACTATTGATTCAAAACAATCTATAACAGACTACAGTGCAACCTACCTGGCTACCTATCTGCCTGTGATAAATGCTTTCTCTGCATATAATACCTAAGTTTATAGTGCTTTGTAATCTGTTGATGCTCTACAAATATATGATAATCACTATCAAATAGGAGTCCATCTTCGAAAGCAATAGGTATTTTTTAAAACCTTCGTTACTTTGTTCTAATACATGTTTTTGTTTCTTGGAAATCATTGTACCAGATTACACCTCTAGGGGGAAGCAGCTATAAAGAGCTGGCAATGCTTATGTTAATATGGAAATACATTAGACTAGTAATCTGTTGTAATAGTGAAGAGGACAACCCTTCTATATTACCATTATTTGTGTATTTAACCAAAAGTAAGTCAAAATTTGACCATGACATGAAAATATAATATTACATAATTCGAAAGCCTTTACTAATACAGTTGTAGGCTTTACTTGTAGAATGGAATGCCATACAAATTTAAGACAAAAATCACCCATGCAGTTGATTATTTTTTCTTTTTGAGTCATAAACATTTTTGGAATTTGAGTCATTGAAATCTAAAAGAATCACCATTAAAATTGTATTATTTAAATTTGTATTAAATAATAAAATTCTAATTAGATGTTATATTTGGTAAAGGGAAAGATAACAGATGTCTACAAAAAACTAATGTTGAATGTTTTGTGAACATTAAAGAGAAATGAAAGTGCAAAGGGATTAAACACATAGCTAAAGACAGCTCCAGAGCAGCAATGCACTATTGGGCCATCTCCAACTGCAAGACAGAAATGTGGGTAGCCACAAATCACCAGCTAGCTCCCAGTAGTGTAGGATATTTACATATTCTTTTTTTCCAAGAGAACAAAACAAATTTGAAAATAGAAGTGAATTTACAAGTGTCTTAAAATGACATGCTGTAACTGAATTGTACAAGTTTACGTTTGACTTCCCTATTCCTTTAAACATCTGTTTAGAACAAATAAATTAATCCACCTCTGCCTTTTTAATAAATTTGCCAAAAAGCTGTTTCTGCTTTCCTCCCTACCTTTCCCCTTCCCATTGACCATTAATGTGCCTGTAATGTGAGCTTCTAATTCTGTTTCTTAAAATATCTGATTTTGGGCTAGATTACAAGTGGAGCGCTAATTTATCTCGAGTCAGCAAATGGGCAAATAACCCAAGCGATAAATAACCAGCCTTTACAAGTGGCTGGTTATTGCTACGGTGAGCTTGTGGTAGTAATTATCCCATATAAAATTAACCACAGATCAGATCTCTTCTTAGTTTTATAAATGTCCACCAAATGCCCCCCAAAAAACAAGTGTTTTATACTTTATTTAAAAATAAACACATAGATTACAAGTTCTGCGCTATAGAGGGTACCATTGCGAGTTTTTGAAAAGCCGCCTTGTGCGTGCGATATGGTTGTTTTAAGGTCCATACCGCACAAAATACAATCGCTGCCTTGACGTGCTCGTGCACGCTTTCCCCATAGACATCAATGGGGATAGAGTGTTAGAAAAAAAAACCTGCGAACGCGGAATGAAAAGCTCTGTAACTGAACCCCATTGATGTCTATGGGGAAAAAAAAGTTACGTTTAAACCTAACACCCTAACATAAACCCCACGTCTATACACCCTAATCTGCTGCCCCCAACATCGCCGACACCTACATAGTGTTATTAACCCCTAATCTGCCACTCCCGACATCACCGCCACTGAAATAACGTTATTAACCCCTAATCTGCCGCTCCCGATATCTCTGCCACTATAATAAAGTTATTGACCCCTATTCCCCCGCACCCCAACATCGCCCACACTATAATAAAAATATTAACCCCTATTCCGCCGCTCCCCGACATCACCGCCACTAAATAAAGTTATTAACCCCTAAACCTCTGGCCTCCCACATCACTACCACTAAATAAACCTATTAACCCCTAAACCTCCAGCCTCCCACATCGCAAAACACTAAATTAAACTATTAATCCCTAAACCTAACAACCCCCTAACTTTAAATTAAAATTACAAGATCCCTATCTTAAAATAAATAAAAACTTACCTGTGAAATTAAAAAAAACTAAATTGAAACTATATATTAAACTAACATTACTATTATACTAAAATTAAAATAACATTCAATTAAATAAATTAAATTACAAATTTAAAAAAAAACTAACCCTACTAAACAAATTAAATCTACAATTACAAAAAATAAAAAATACTAAATTACAAAAAATAAAAAAATACTAAAGTACAAAAAATAACAAACACTAAATTACGAAAAATAACGAAATTATCCAAAATAAAAATAATTACACATAATCTAATAGCCCTATAAAAATAAAAAAGCCCCCCCAAAATAACAAAAACACCTAGCCTATAATAAACTACCAATAGCCCTGAAAAAGGGCTTTTTGTAGGGCATTGCCCTAAAGAAATCAGCTCTTTTCCCTGTAAAGAAATATAAAGACCCCCCAACAGTAAAACCCACCACCCAACCAACCCCCCAAAATAAAAAAACCTAACTCTAAAAAAACCCTAAGCTACCCATTGCCCTGAAATGAGCATTTGTATGGGCATTGCCCTTAAAAGGGCATTCAGCTCTTTTTCATTGCCCTTAAAAGGGCATTTAGCTTTTTTAAGAAAGCCCAAAACCCTCAGCTAAAAAAAAACAGCTCAAAAAAGTTTTTTGTACTTTAGTATTTTTTTATTTTTTGTAATTGTAGATTTAACTTTATTTAGTAGGGTTAGGTTTTTTTAATGTGTAATTTAATTTATTTAATTTGTAGTTATTTTAATTTAGTATAATAGTAATGTTAGTTTAATTTATAGTTTAAATTTAGTTTTTTTTAAATTTCCCAGGTAAGTATTTATTTATTTTAAGATAGGGATATTGTAATTTTAATTTAAAGTTAGGGGGTTAGGTTTAAAGGTTAATAGTTTAATTTAGTTTTTGGCGATGTGGGAGGCTGGCGGTTTAGGGGTTAATAGGTTTATTTAGTGGTAGTGATGTGGGAGGCCAGAGGTTTAAGGGGTTAATAACTTTATTTAGTGGCGGCGATGTCGGGGAGCGGCGGAATAGGGGTTAATATCGTTATTATAGTGTGAGCGATGTTGGGTTGCTGGGGAATAGGGGTTAATAACTTTAGTATAGTGGGGGCGATGTCAGGAGCGTCAGATTAGTGGTTAATAACTTTAATATAGTGTTTGCGATGCGAGAGGGCCTCAGTTTAGGGGTTAATAGGTCATTATGAGTGTTAGTGTACTTTGTAACAGTGTAGCTATGAGTTTTGTGTAACAGTTTTGTTGCGTAAAACTCATAACTACTGGTCTCAGATTGCGAAACGGATTGTGTCGGTGTAGGCTGTAACGCAAGCTTTTTAGCCTCACCGCAAAACTTGCAAAACATATTTTGGCAAAACTTCTGTAGACTAAGTTAAAGGTTAAGATAGTAAGGAGCAGCAGCAGAACTTTTCATATAATTCTAAACTCTATTTAAAAAAAATATTTGGAAAATATAATAAAGAGACCAAAAAAGCAGATAAAATATCTCAAGGATTTACGCTCTCATGTCACATAATTCAATTGCATAAGTATGGTTAAAAAAAAAAGCTTTTGTCTTGTTCAGTGCATTTGTTCAGTGAATTTGGATAGAAATCAAAGCTTGTTTCCATGGCAACAGCAAGACACAATTACATCATGGCTAGTCAGGATGTTTTGTAACAAGCGCATTGATTCTGCTCACGATGGAGAGGATCTGGATGAATTGCAGTAAATATAACCACAGTATGCAATCTTTTTTAATAAGAATATAAGAGGATAATACAATCATTAAAAACTTAAATAGCTCTTGAGACTGATATAATGATTTAGGGCTAGATTAAAAGTGACGTGCTAACTGTTGTGTGGACACCGTAACAGGTGTTTGCACGCGGAAATAGCGCACTTATTACGACTTGAAATTAAACACAATTGCGAAAGAACAATCACATTTTACTCTCGACGTGTTTTTTTTTTTTTTTTTTTATATATTTATTTATATATCCAGCAGTTTACAAAAATGTAAAAACAGATATAACAAAACAAAATCTTTTCAAAATTGCGCCACGCAGGGCCAAATCTCATCTGAAAAAACAGTCAAACAGTCATCCTGTGTACCTGCATACTAACGATTTACCTTAGCTTCAAAGGTATGCAAACTGCTGGGGTTTTTGTTTTTTTTTTCATGTTGCTCAACCATTTCAAAAAAAAAATAAAAAATACTAAACATAAACATAAATAAAACAAACATTTAAGCAGACAACCAGTTCATGATACACATCGTAAAAAGGAAAAAAAGAAGAGAGAAAGAGAGAAAAAAAAAAAAAACAAAAAAAAAAAACAAAGTGAATGAATATATTAATGATTTGAGAGTACACATTGATGAATGATAGGGTTTTATAAGACCTAAAGACTTTTTTTTTTCTTTCCTCCTCCCCCCACTCTCTCCCCCTTCCCTTTCTCTTCCCCTCCTTTCCTTTATTATCTTTCAGAAAAAACAAAAATAAAAAGTGGTTACAATCACAGGGAATACCACACAGGGTATACAACAACAATAAAAAAAGAAAAAAAAAAAAAAAAAAAAAAAAAAAAAAAAAAAAATACGAAAGGGATATGCAATGAGAGACTTGCAACCACAGCTCCTGCAGCTGTGGTTGTGAACACAAAATACAGTATCTATGTCATATTGCGTAAAGAAGAAAGCTAGAATCCCTGTGGTTTAAAAAAAAATTGGTTTCAACTAAAGTAGACTAACGAACAATGGTAACAGAACCTCTGATATCCAATTTCTTAAGTTCTTTATTTCTTATTGAAAATCTGATCTAAAAAAAAAAAAAAAAAAAAAAAAAGGGGGGGGAGAAAAAGTTCCTCTTCCCGGGCCCTCCTCACAACCTTAATACAGTACATATCCTCAAATAGAAAGTTCACCTCTAAGGCAAGCTTCTAGAACAGGAACTGAGTTACGGAACGGAAAAATATATTGCTTTTGTATGTCCGAAGATAGACTTTGTAGGAAATTAATCCATTTATTAAGAAATTTTTTTAATCTCCTGTTCTGAGTCAATCGAAGTATCGTATTGCTCAATAGTTAATTTCAGATGCATGTTATTTAAAAATTGCACAAAGCTGGGGGAGCTCTTTGATTTCCAAGAAGCAAAAATAGTATTCCTAGCACATAAAATTGTAAAATTTACGAACGTTATGTTCAAATTGAATGTTGGAAGTGACTTTTCGTATAACAAAATAATATCATCTACTTTGAGGTGGATCTGATACCTAAGAATTTTTGAGAGCCAGAATGAAATTTTAGCCCAAAAGGATGCAACCTTTGGGCAACTCCAAATACAATGGATCAAATTGGCCATTGGGAAATTACATCTCCAGCAGGCATAACATTCATTTTTATTCCAAAGATTTAGTGCATGGGGCGTTATATATGTGCGATTAATCAATTTCTCTTACTCTCGACGTGTTAAGCATGATTGAAATCCCCTCGCCGTAAAGGTAGTTTGTTAAGAAAAGTTCTATTAAACACAACATAAATATATTGTAAATTACAATTTTTTAAAAAGTCATAAGGGTTAAAAGGTATATAGTATATGACAAGGTGTTTGACTGCAAAGGGCTATATTGTATATATACAGTACATACATCTACATGTCTAAATATGTTTATGTATGTATATATACTGTACAGTATATATATATATATATATATATGTGTGTGTGTGTGTACATATATATATATATATATATATATATATATATATATGCAGTATATATATATACAGTATATATATATATATATATTTATTTATGTGTTTTACTATACATATTTAACGTTCCAATGTTCTTCACATACAGTATAATGTCATTTTTATTGTAAATACCTATACATATATATATATATATATTCATATAGATATATAGGTATGGATATCTATTTTACATTAACACTATCAGGGGCGTGATCCGATAAAGATCGTAGTTTGCGGCGCAAGCGAGGGAACCCCTGCCGCCCTTAGTTTCAGCTCGCAACTCGAGCTATCCTATATACGGTGCCGTCAGATGCTAAAGTGCCGTAAGTCGGATAAACCAGCAATGTCCAGAAATCTGCGTAAGTACAAATTTCTGGAGTCGCCAGTGACTTACGGCACTTTAGAAACTGCCGGCGCCTAGAAAACCTGACTAAGTTATGAAATCACCTATACTGTCTAACACGCCTCCCATATATATATATATACACACCCACAGTTGTATGCAAAAGTTTAGGCACCCCTGACAATTTCCATGATTTTCATTTATAAATAATTGGGTGTTTGGATCAGCAATTTTCATTTGTTGATCTATCAAATAACTGAAGGACACAGTAATATTTCAGTAGTGAAATGTGGTTTATTGGATTGTTATTGTTATTGACCTGAAAACAAAGATTGTTCAACATTATGGTTTAGGGGAAGGCTACAAAAAGCTATTGCAGAGATTTAAGCTGTTAGTGTCCACTGTGAGGAACATAGTGAGGAAATGGAAGACCACAGGCACAGTTCTTGTTAAGGCCAGAAGTGGAAGTGGGAAGAAGTGGCAGGCCAAGTAAAATATCTGAGAGGCAAAGGCAAATGATGGTGAGAACAGTCAAAAACAGCCCACAGACCACCTCCAAAGACCTACAACATCATCTTGCTGCATATGGTGTCATATTGTGCATCGATCAACAATTCAGCACACTTTGCACAAGGAGAAGCTGTATGGGAGAATGATGTGGAAGAAGCCTTTTCTGCACACACACCACAAACAGTCGCTTGAGGTGTGCAAACGCACATTTGGACAAGCCAGCTTCATTTTGGAAGAAGGTGCTGTGGACTGATGAAACAAAGATTGAGTTATTTGGTCATAACAAGGGGCATTATGCATGGTGGCAAAAGAACACAGCGTTCCAAGACAAACACTTGCTACCCACAGTAAAATTTGGTGGATGTTCCATTATGCGGTGGAGCTGTGTGGCCAGTGCCGGTACTGGGAATCTTGTTAAAGTTGAGGGTCGCATGGATTCCACTCAATGTCAGCAGATATTTGAGAATAATGTTGAGGAATCAGACACAAAGTTACGCTGGGGCTGGATATTTCAACAAGACAATGACCCAAATAACTGCTCAAAATCTATTCCAGCATTTATGCAGAGGAACAAGTCTGAATATCATTGAAAATCTGTGGGGTGATTTGAAGCGGCCATGCTCGGCAACCATCAAACCTAACTGAACTGGAGATGTTTTGCAAGGAGGAATGGTCCAAAATACCTTCATCCAGAATTCAGACAATCATTACAGGCTATAGGAAGCGTCTAGGGGCTGTTATTTCTGCTAAAGGAGGCTCTACTAAACATTGATGCATTATATCTGTTGGTGTGCCCACATTTATGCACCTGTCTTATTTGGTTTGATGCATATTGCACATTTTCTGTTAATCCAATAAACCTCATTTCACTACTGAAATATTACTGTGTCCTTCAGTTATTTGATAGATCAAAATAAAATTGCTGATCTAAACACCCAATTATTTATAAATGAAATCATGGAAATTGTCAGGGGTGCCTAAACTTTTGCATACAAATGTATATATATATATATATATATATATATATATATATATATATATATATATATATATATATATATACACACACTTTGGAGCCCTTTCCAGACAAATACTGTTAAGGATTAATATTAATATTTATTAAATTTTAATATTTGTATTATGTTATACTGTGATTTTACTGTAAATATTTTACATTCCAATTCACACAGAAGAAAAAAATATTTGTATTTTTAAATATATATATATATATATATATATATATATATATATATATATATATATATAGTATATATATATTTATACCTGTAAATATTCATATAGATATATGGGTATAGATATATATTTTACAAAAAAAGCATTAGATATATAGAAATATATATTATAAAATAAAATTAAAAAAAAATTCTATGTAAAGAACATTGGAATGTGAAATATTCATAACTACCTTCAGGTTTAGCACAGTTGGTCTAACACGGTGTCGGCTTGAAGTCTATGGGGAGAAGTAAACACTGTCACAATATCTGAAGTCCTGAAGTTAGCACGAATAGTTTTTTTTTCCCCTCGCATGCTAACCTTTTACTTTGAACTTGTAATCCACTCCTTAACACTACTCAAAGTAAACTATTAATGCAGGTGGGTTAGTGCACAACTTGTAATCAGGCCCAGAATCAGGTAAAATGGATCATTGGGGACATTAATAGGATAAAGTTTTACAGTACAATGTACCTACAATTTGCCTTTCCCTCTAAGTACTAGAAAGTGCTTAAAAAAGGAAAATGCTTAAACATTTTACTGTCAGACCCTACACCCTACTCTTGCGTAAACTCGATCACATATTCTCAAGTGCGCTAACCCGACATGAAAAAATGAATATTTCACATTCCAATGTTCTTCACATAGCAGAATATGTTATCTTTATTCCTAAATACATATTTCTACATATATCTGATGATATTTTGGTACAAAGTGTGTTAACTTAAATTGCGCTGAAGCGATTGCGTTTAACTTGTAATACGAGCAAAAGAAAATTACGTCTATCTATCTATCTGGGGCCTATCTGCTTGATGCCCCTATAGGCTCACCAGAAACAGCAGTTATGAAGCAGCGGTCACAAAGACTGCTGTTTCATAACCCTGTCCGTCTGCTCTGAGCAGGCGGACAGGAATCGCAACAATTCAACCCAAGAGAGTTCGATCGGGTTGATTGACACCCCCTGCGAGTCTGCAGGGGGCGGCGTTGCACCAGCAGCTCTTGTGAGCTGCTGGTGCAATGCTAAATGCGGAGAGCGTATTGCTCTCCGCATTTAGCGAGGTCTTGCTGACCTGATCCGCACTGGTTTATTCAGGACTTGTTTTCATTATATTTTTGTAGAGTAAACTAATACCAAACAGGAATAGCAGAAGGGATCACGATTCACAGCTGAATTATATATGACAGGATTTTGTATCAGTTACATTTACAATGTTAAATGTTTTCAAAGAAAATATAATGATGCTTATTTTTTTTCTTTTTACATAATTCTTTCTTTTGTAATAAGTTTGTAAATTATAGCATATGTGGATGTTTACACGTGGTCTATGTTAAAGGGACATTAATATAAAGGGCTATATTACAAGTGGCGCACTAACTATTGCGCTAAGGAAATAGCGAGCATATTAAAAGTTGAAAGTAAATGTGATCGCGAGACCTCAATTGCATTTTACACCCGTCGGGTTAGCGCAACTGAAACCCACGCATAGAGGGTAAAAAAGTTGAACTAAATACAACATAAATACATTTAAAAATACAGTTAGACTACCTGATAAAAAATATTCATATAAATATAAAAAAAGTTCTACGGGTTAAAAGGTATATGGTATATGACAAGGTGTTTGTTTGCAAAGGGCTATAATGTATATATACATACATATTGTGTGCATATATATATATATATATATATATATATTTATGTATTTATGTGTTTTACGCTATATTTAATTAACATATTTTACATTCCAATGTTCTTCACATGTAGAATAATGTAATTTTTATTGTAAATATACATTTCTATATAATCTGTATATACCTGTATATCTATTCCTATAGATATTTAGGTATAGATAACTATTTTACATTCTGTGTGAAGAATATAGGAATGTAAAATATGTGTTATATACATAGGGGTTCACGCTTTAGCTCTAAGACGGTGTTGGGTTAGCACACACAAAAAATTACTAATCTTACATCGTGTTATTGAAATAGTAAATATAAAATTAAAAAATGATAATTATTAAAATTTATTATACTTTTAAAAAATTCTAAATAATCCATAGAATATATAAATATATACATAGTATATTTTTTTACAGTATCTATAATATTTTCTAATAATTGTTACATTTTTTTTATTTCATGTATCAGTAACTTGCACTGAGGTTAGCAATTGTTCACGTGCGCTAACTGACACTGTGTTGGACCTAAAGCGCAAAACACGAAGCGCGATACTCCTATTTTACATTCTAATGGGATAATGTAAATGTAAAGTATATATCTATGGGAATAGATATACAGGTATAGGTATATACAGATATAAATAGAAATATATATTTACAATCAAAATTACATTATTCTGTATGTAAAGAACATTGGAATGTAAAATATGAATAACTGCTGTCGGTTTAGCGCGCGAACAATAGGTGTTAGGTTTTTTCTCCTGTGCTCTCCATTGACTTCTATGGGGAGAATACATTAACGCTGTCTCAATATTTGGTTAACGTGCACCGGCTTTTGCTTGTGCGCAAACTTTTTACTTTCAAAGTGTAATACACACACAACCTGACGCAAGCAAAAATATTACTTCTAACAAAGTTTACACTGGAGCATAGTGCGCCACTTGTAATCTGGCCTAAAATGTTTAATTATTTATAGTAAAACAGCAGTATACCTTTATTACTTACTACTTACTAGGTCCGTTTTTTGGTTTTAAGGTTAAAAAGTAAGAATTTTAAGAGCATCTGACCAACTTGACAAGCCTGTTGCATATGTGTCCTTAGCTGGCTTATGCAGAGATTATTAGATAAGGAACTGGATTGTTTCCCTTTTATTTGTGATTAAATAATGCATAATAGTGCAGGATAATGTAAACATAATAGGATCAGTGTTAATGATTAAGTATTTTATAAGAATGTATTTAAATTCCATGCACAGGCACTAAATTGTGCTTATCAGTCAGTGAGCTCCTATCCCATGGAGAAATTCTGCACTTCCTGTTAACCTCAAAAATGAAAATAAACAGCTTTAAATTAATCTTTTTTCAATACATTCAGCCCCCACGCATATGCATGATAGAAATTTGTTGAGTTAAATGTCCCTGCATTTACACATCCTGAATACCTATGTTAGATTTAATAAATGATAGACATCTGTGACCTGTTTCAGTTAACATTTGATTGACCTTACAATATATAATAAAGGACAAAAGATGTGATTTAAATTGTTACTGTCAGTATTAATGTATGTGGTGTGTGTACTTTTTATTATCTAATTTAATTTATTTAGAATGAGAAATTACTTCCATTACTGAAGCTGTATTAGGCAGAGATATGACCACCCTTTAAAGGGACAGTCTACTTAGGGCTTGATTACAAGTGGAGCACTAAGCAGTTTTTGGGGGTGTGGGGTAAAGTGCCTTTACATTGTGGTCTATGGGGACTGTGTGTTCCCAGTAAATATATATAAATATTTATATATGCTTATATACATGTAAATGTATGTGTTAATATTTGTATATACACATATTAGCACATAAATATATACTGTATATATTCATATATATTTATATTTGCTGCCCATCGCTGTGCAACTTACCCCCTTTGCTGTGCTAGTTCTCATGCCATGCCTCACAAAGGATCTGAATGGTCACTCCTAGCATATACTGTGAATTCTTGCACATGCTCAGTTGGAGCTGGTGTCTCAGAAAGTGCACATATAAAAAGATTATGCACATTTTAATACAGGTACAAATTACCAAATCCAGAATTCCAAAATCTAAACTTATTCTAAAATCCAAACGTTTTCACTAATATTTAAAAAAAAAAAAAAAATGATAAAAAATTACTATTTTCCTTGCCTGTAAGTCAGAAAAGTATTAAAAATGATATAAAGTTACCTTTAGTTACATATATTTAAGCTGCATTGTTGCATGTAAATATTGCCTCAACGACATAAGATATTGTTGTTTGCACTTGGTTCCATCCCCTCTCCAAACTCTCCCATTTTAAAGATGGAAATATTACAAAATCCAAAGTATTCTGAAATAAATCCAAACCTTTTCCAGTCCCAAGCAGTTTTGATAAAGGGATTTCTATCTGTAATAGAATTATTATTTCTTTAATCGCATGTTCTGTCTGAATCACGTAAATTGAATTAAGACTCTAGTGTCCCTTTAACTGTAAAGTGAGTAAACGACATTGTTAACCTTCCTCAGCCTTGCTAAGGAACAGACAGGTGCCCAGCAACTGGTGCCCTATGCCATGGTGCATGTCACAATAGCAGATGTAGACTGGAGACAGTGCTACCCTTTGCATTTGTTAAGCATTTGTGTGGCCCACCCCTGTCCCAACATTCTGTGTGTCCTATGTAAAGAACGACACTACACTGTATATTGCACCTTCTGATCCCATACACACTTCTTCATAAACTAAATACAGGATGTACATTCTCACTCCTAACATTGCGGGGTTCCCCAAAGCACCCTGCCCAAAGGGGAAGCCAGACTGGAGACAAGTGTGACTGTGTAACCAAATATTAAAGGACCACTAAATACAGTAGAATTGCATAATTAAGAAGTGCATAATAAAAAGACAATGCAAAAACACTTACTCTGAATTTCACATAAGCAGTAGATTTTTTTCTGTCAAATGTATATCTCCCATTTTCCAGCCCCCTGTACCATGTGACAGACATCAGCCAATCACACACTAGTATGCGTTTACCCTGCAAGCTTGTGCACATTCTCAGTAGGAGCTGGTGCCTCAAAAATTGTGAATATAAAAATATTGTGCAAAATTTCATAATGAAAGTAAATTGTTAAAATTGTGTGCTCTTTCTGAATCATGAAAGTTTAATTTCGACTGAGTGTCCCTTTAACAAGAGTTTGGTGAGAGAAATTATTTAATATATGCTATGTCTTATTATAGCACTTGTATTATTATTATCAGCATCACTTGTAGTATTATTATTATTATCAGCATCACTAGTATTATTATTATTAGCAGCATCACTTGTATTATTATTATTATCAGCATCACTTGTATTATTATTATTATCAGCATCACTAGTATTATTATTATTATCAGTATCACTTGTAGTATTATTATAATCAGCATCACTTGTATTATTATTATTATTATTATTATTATTATTATTATCAGCATCACTTGTATTATTATTATTATCAGCATCACTTGTAGTATTATCAGCATCACTTGTGTTATTATTATTATTATTATTATTATTATTATTATCAGCATCACTTGTATTATTATCAGCATCACTTGTATTATTATTATTATTATTATTATTATCAGCATCACTTGTATTATTATCAGCATCACTTGTATTATTATTATTATTATTATTATTATTAGCATCACTTGTATTATTATTATTATTATTAGCATCACTTGTATTATTATTATTATTATTATAATCAGCATCACTTGTATTATTATTATTATTATAATCAGCATCACTTGTATTATTATTATTATAATCAGCATCACTTGTATTATTATTATTATCAGCATCACTTGTAGTATTATTATTATAATCAGCATCACTTGTATTATTATTATTATTAGCATCACTTGTATTATTATTATAATCAGCATTACTTGTATTATTATTAGCATCACTTGTATTATTATTATAATCAGCACCACTTGTATTATTATTATTATCAGCATCACTTGTAGTATTATTATTATAATCAGCATCGCTTGTATTATTATTAGCATCACTTGTATTATTATTATAATCAGCATCACTTGTATTATTATTATTATTATTATTATTATTATTATTATTATTATTAGCATCACTTGTATTATTATTATTATCAGCATCACTTGTATTATTATTATCAGCATCACTTGTATTATTATTATAATCAGCATCACTTGTATTATTATTATTATTATTAGCATCACTTGTATTATTATTATTAGCAGCATCACTTGTATTATTATTATAATCAGCATCACTTGTAGTATTATTATTATCAGCATCACTTGTAGTATTATTATTATAATCAGCATCACTTGTATTATTATCAGCATCACTTGTATTATTATTATGATCAGCATCACTTGTATTATTATTAGCAGCATCACTTGTATTATTATTATTAGCAGCATCACTTTTATTATTATTATCAGCATCACTTGTATTATTATCAGCATCACTTGTATTATTATTATTATCAGCATCACTTGTATTATTATTATTATCAGCATCACTTGTATTCGTATTATTATCAGCATCACTTGTATTATTATTATTATCAGCATCACTTGTATTATTATCAGCATCACTTGTATTATTATTATCAGCATCACTTGTATTATTATTATTATCAGCAACACTTGTATTATTATTATTATTATCAGCATCACTTGTATTATAATCATTATCAGCATCACTTGTATTATTATTATTATCAGTATCACTTGTATTATTATTATTATTATTATTAGCATCACTTGTATTATTATTATTATCAGCAACACTTGTATTATTATTATCAGCATCACTTGTATTATAATCATTATCAGCATCACTTGTATTATTATTATTATTATCAGCATCACTTGTATTATTATCAGCATCACTTGTATTATTATTATCAGCAGCATCACTTGTATTATTATTATTATCAGCATTACTTGTATTATTATTATCAGCATCATCACTTGTATTATTATTATTATCAGCATTACTTGTATTATTATTATTATCATCAGCATCACTTGTATTATTATTATTATCAGCATCACTTGTATTATTATTATCAGCATCACTTGTATTATTATTATTATCAGCAACACTTGTATTATTATTATTATTATCAGCATCACTTGTATTATTATTATTATTATCAGCATCACTTGTATTATTATTATTATCAGCAACACTTGTATTATTATTATTATTATCAGCATCACTTGTATTATAATCATTATCAGCATCACTTGTATTATTATTATTATCAGCATCACTTGTATTATTATTATTATTATTATTAGCATCACTTGTATTATTATTATTATCAGCAACACTTGTATTATTATTATCAGCATCACTTGTATTATAATCATTATCAGCATCACTTGTATTATTATCAGCATCACTTGTATTATTATTATCAGCAGCATCACTTGTATTATTATTATTATCAGCATTACTTGTATTATTATTATTATCATCAGCATCACTTGTATTATTATTATTATCAGCATTACTTGTATTATTATTATTATCATCAGCATCACTTGTATTATTATTATTATCAGCATCACTTTTATTATTATTATTATTATTATTATTATTATCAGCATCATTTGAATTATTATTATTATCATCAGCATCACTTGTATTATTATTATTATCAGCATCACTTGTATTATTATTATTATTAGCAGCATCACTTGTATTATTATTAGCAGCATCACTTGTATTATTATTATTATTAGCAGCATCACTTGCATTATTATTAGCAGCATCACTTGTATTATTATTATTATTAGCAGCATCACTTGTATTATTATTATTAGCAGCATCACTTGTATTATTATTATTAGCAGCATCACTTGTAGTATTATTATTAGCATCACTTGTATTATTATTATTATCAGCATCACTTGTATTATTATTATTAGCAGCAGCATAACTTGTAGTATTATTATTAGCAACATCACTTGTATTATTATTATTAGCAGCATCACTTGTATGCTTGCTTGTGCAGCAACAGATCGCATAGCTAATGAATGTCACCCCTTTCTGGTGGCTATGGATTAATTAGGGTTGTCTGATATTAAAATTTCTATTTCATTTTTGCTTATGGTACCTTTTGTCATCTGTTGCCTTTGAATACTTAAGAGTAATGGCTGCTTTAGCCCCTGTAAACAAAGATTAGATTTGCTGCTTTACTAAGTACGCTAATACCTTTTAATTAAAATAGATCTGGACATTTTTTGCTAAGTAGCTTTTGTTTCTAAAGACTTAGTATGTCTGTTAGCTTCTGTTAGATGGTTTGTGGATCTTTTGAAGTTCACAGAATACTCCACAATCTTTATAAAGACTTTGCATGATAAAAGTACGCACCAAACCACCATAACATTTAAAAATGCTCTACACATACTGCACAAATCATGTTAAATCGGCATGAAAGAAAATAATTCTGCTTTAGAGTAGAAGATATTTCCGTAGTGAACAAAAGTAACATAGCAACTAAAACACACAAACTCCTGAGGAGCTTGTGGAAAGAGGGGATTTAGGGGAAAAGGGCTTGTCCTCACACAGTGCTTTGTGATTAATCAGCAAAGCTCTTAATACAAAATAGAAAGTCTATTGAAAGCACTAAAATCTTCAAGTTTAAAAAAAATATTAAAAAACTAAATAAATAAAATGTTATTACTTGTTCGTAAAAATAGTCTTAATTAGCAAAACATTTTTAAGAGCATTAGACTGATTCCCTGCAGTAAAATAATAACGTTGCAATTATTTGTATTTATTTTGCTGTGCAGCAATTATCATAAAAAGTAGTGTTCATTATTTCACTTGTATAGTCATTTTAATCCCATTTTAATAAATGAAGACATTTGACAGCAAAGTTTTTTCTTTTTCATTCATATTCTAGATAAAAAAAACATACTGCACAATAAAATGATTCTTCTCCATTCATTTCCCAGTTTGTAAATGTCTATATTGGTGTCATTTTTTGTACTGGAGAGTTTAGAATCCTAAATAAAATCTGCAACGTATATTTGTCTTTTATTAGTTGTAAAAGTCACAAAGTATTTAACCTCCCAATGCAGAAAAATGAAAGTATTCATCGTTGTACCACTCTGAATTTTTAGCAAAGCTGCACTTCTCCCTCTTCCCAGCGAAAAAACAAACAAACCCATAGCCAGTTATACAGAGTCCTTCATTTTACTTTTGTGTGGTGAAAAAGCCTTGTGTGTATATATTAGAACACATCTTGACACCCCCCCCATTGCAACTTACTATACATTCCTATTCATACATCCCCACAAAAATGACAGTATCTGTCACAACTTCTTATCATCCTGCAGTGATAAAATCTGCTCATCCTGAGCTTACATTGCGCTCTGTCACTGTCATGTAGCGTCGTGCACTGGTGATACTACAATGCAATGCATTTGCTTTCTAGACAATTATCTGTGTAATTTTAATTAGCGCTCCTCCCCTTGCAGAAGCCCATAGCAGTATTACTGTACCATAGTATTTTTTGCTTATTGATGGCACCAGCATAGAGAACCAGTGAACCAAACCAGATAGTAAACAAAGGTAAAGTTTTAATTTGATATACATGTACAAAAAGAACATGGTCAAGTATTTTACTATTGCACTCTTGCTTGTATATAACTATTTATTTAACTCCTGCAAAGGGGACAAGTATATAGTTACTGTCAGCTTTACAGCAGCAATGCACTACTGGCACCTAGCTGTTCATATCTGGTGAGCCAATCACAAGAGGCATATGAGTGAAGCCACTAATCACCAGCTAGCTATCAGTAGTGCAATACTGCTCCTGAGCCTGCCTAGGTATAATTTTTAATAAAGGATACCAAGAGAACAAAACAAAACTGATCATAGAAGTAAACTGAGGAGCTGCTTAAAGGGTCAGTCTATTACAGAATTAGTATTGTTTAAAAACATAGATAATAATCCCTTAAATACCCATTACCCAGTTTTGCATAACCAACACAGTTATATTAATAATGCAAACAAACAGCTCGGGCTGTGCAATTCAGTATGAGGATCAAAAGCACAAAATGATGTAAAGTAAGCAGCACAATGTATCTATGCGTGCTAGCTAAAACAATGTATCGCTTTATCCAATTGTGAAACAATTATGGTAAACCTGTGTTGAACTGTGGCAATTGAATACAAGAACCGTTAACCCCTTACATTCGCAAGACTCATCTTTGTAAACAAAACTTAAGCCAGATAATTCTAGCAAATATGAAAACGTGTAACAAACTCACTTAATTCTGAGAATGATATCCGATGTCAGATGAGATCCAGGAAAACGGAACTGTTATATCCACTTTCAGTAGTAGTGCAATTTGTTGCAGCAGTCACAGATACTGCCCGTGTTCATAGCAGCATCCCGGCTTGTTCCACAGGTGTTGGGAAGGGCTCCCCTGCTAAGCCCTTGTTTGTAGTAATGAGTAAACAGAAATTTTTTTCCAACACCTCTGAGTGAAAAATAAAGCCCAATAATCGAAAAAACAGTAAGGCTGATGAAATAAGTGTTAAAACTTCACCTTTTATTGAAATTCCGTGAGTAAAAAGACAAAGGCACAGCACACAGACTAGACTACCGCTGACGCGTTTCCTGCCCTATTGGGCACTTCATCAGTAGCTCTGATGAAGTGCCCAATAGGGCAGGAAACGCGTCAGCGGTAGTCTAGTCTGTGTGCTGTGCCTTTGTCTTTTTACTCACGGAATTTCAATAAAAGGTGAAGTTTTAACACTTATTTCATCAGCCTTACTGTTTTTTCGATTATTGGGCTTTATTTTTCACTCAGAGGTGTTGGAAAAAAATTCCATTTATATTAATATACAGGTGGCCCTCGTTTTACAACGGTTCAATTTACACCGTTTCAGAATAACAACCTTTTTTTCCAGTCATGTGACTGCTATTGAAAAGCATTGAGAAGCAGTGCATTTGCTAAAATAGCCAGTAAGTGGAGCTGTTCGCGTGTGTTGCAGCAAAGCCAAGCAAGCTGAAATTAATCAGTTTAACCAGACCTGAGCTATCGAGCAGATTTCAAAGGAACAAGATCTTCCTGTCTATAAATCATTCCTGATTCGAATGCATAGAAAGAACTGTTTGCAGAAAAATGCAAGTGAAGTCTTTGTTGTGTGATTATTTTATTAGGTTTATAATGCTGTTTAGCAAATGTTTTTGTTCATTTAACTTAGTTTAATTATATATTCTGTGTTGTGTGATTATTTTATTAGGTTTATAATGCTGTTTAGCATTTAAAGTCTTCATTTCAAAGCTTTAAAAATAATGTATTAGGTGTTACTTATGACAATTTTGAGAGGGGCCTGGAACCTAACTCCCTCACTTCCCATTGACTTACATTATAAACTGGGTTTCAATTTACAACGGTTTCGATTTACAACCATTCTTTCTGGAACCTAACCCCGGCGTAAACTGAGGGCTACCTGTACTTTTTACCTTTGTGATTACCTTGCATCTAAGCCTCTGCACACTGCCCCTATCTCAGTTCTTTTGACAGACTTGCATTTTAGCCAATCAGTGCCCTCTCTCAAAATACAAAGGTGGCCTTCAAAGGTTCAGAAATTAGCATATGAGTCTACCTAGGTTTAGCTTTCAACAAATAATACAAAGATAACAAAGCAAATTTGATGATAAACGTAAATTGGAAAGATGTTTAAAATGACATGCCCTATCTGAATAATGAAAGTTTAATTTTTACTTGCTGTCCCTTTAACATTGCATACTCAAAACCATGAAAGTTTAACTTTGACTCAAGTCCTTTTAATTTAACTTAGTCTATTTAGGCCCTATTACTTTTTATTTTTAGTAATTTGGGCAAATCAAATTTTAAGGAACTCCTCTGTGGCATATTGTCATGAAGTAACATTATTATTATTACTTGTACCTTCTTGCTTTTTATTGATTTTAAACTTGCTCCTAAGACCAGTAAATATCTGTGATGTTAAATTATATCATAAATGATGTTACTCATTAATCCCACATAGTCATTTATTTAATTTACATCTGAAATGCATTGGTTATGCAAACGACAATATAAATTGAATCAAAGTTTGTGGTACAACTGTGAAAGGATCCCAGAGAACCCTAAAGTAAACAATGAATACAGAGCACCTGCAAGTAAACATTGAATGCTATATTAACCTTTTAAAGCCGTTATGCCGTTCCATTCCGTCATAATTAGACTGGGCTTTAAAGCCGTTATGACGGAATGGAACGTCATAACTAACGGCTGTCCTGAAGCCTTCTGTGCTTCAGGGATTTAATCGCGGTCTGGAGGGCGTTCCTAGGATTGTAGGGACGGCCCCCAGATGCGATCCAATAATTGAAATCTCGCGATCGTATGCACGATCGCGTAGTTTCAATTTGTCTACATCGGAACAGTTGTTCCGATGTAGGCACTTTAACCCTGTCACGAAAGGGTTAAAATGAACTGAATTTCATTATGGATTAAATCATTTTATGTATATTTCATTTCTCAGGTGAAGCTGTCTATTTAACAGAAATATAAGCATATTATAGGAGACACCATCAACTATAGACAGGTTTGCACCTTCGTGTCTGAGGTAAAATGATCTATGGATTAAAGAGCTTACTTGCTTAGCTAAACAGGATTTGATTAGGTCAGATTCCGTTTTATTGCATTAGAAACAAATAGATAAATGAAGGAGAATAGCAGGATTTTAAGGAGGACTAGACGTGTTGCACTGGAATCTGATAGACAAGGCTGCTTCCATACTTCTGTGATAGTTCATAATAATGGGTTCAAATAATATTTGCACAGTTTTGTGTTCTGACAAATAGGACAATTTAAAGGGACAGTAAAGTCAAAATAAAAACTTTTATGATTCAGACAGAACATATGATTATAAACAACTTTCCATTTACTTCTTTCATCAAATTGGCTTCTTTTTCTTGGTATCATTTTCTGAAAAGCATATGTGCATAGCCTCAGCATCAGCAATACACTACTGGGAGCTAGCAAGTGGTTACTGGCTCACCACATGTGTTCAGCTAGCTCCCAATAGTGTGATTCTGCTCCTGAGCCTACACTTCAACAAGGATACAAAGAGAATAAAGTAACTTTGTCAATAGAAGTAAACTAGAAAATTGTCTAATATTGTATTCTCTATCTGACTCATGAAAATTTAATTTTCACTTTACTGTCCCTTTAATGTATATAATAGTTACTGTTGAGAAAAAATATAGATTTTCTTGACAAACTTCTGTATGTTTATTCAGACTAACCAATATTTTTTTTTAAACTGACCCTATCAGCTAATGAGAATTATCGCTGCAGTATACTGGATGCCTTTTATGCTAAGTCTAATCAAAGCTTTCACTTACCCTCTTTTTTATGGAATGTTTTGTTATGTTTTTAATTGTTATTCTTTCATATGCAACATATTTGCCTTCAACAGGTGGTTCCCATTCATTTTCCCTATGTGTACTTGAGATGAATACAACACCTAGTTTACTTTTTAGTATTATTGTGACAGCCCAAGGACTACGTTAATGTATTGCAATGATATAAAAGCAAAAAACAAGTGCACTAAGATGTATACATATAATATGTAATGCAAAGTATGTCTCTGAAAACCTCTTTCCACATTCCTAATTCTTTCTGACATCAAACTGGTGATTTTCATATACAAAGGTGTCCTAGCACTAGCAATGCTACCACGGCCATGTTTTCCCGGACACTTATGAGATACACATACTGCAGGGTAAGCAGGGGGGAACATGTATTCAGCCTCTGGCCATGAATAGTGCTGATGTTCCTTCCTGCACACCCTACAGCAGCATGTATCCAGGAAAATATGGCAGAGGTGACAACCCTACCTGGCCCCCAGGTTGATAGTGGTTGACACTGTTCTACAATTATTGTTCAAATAACATACCCTTTGCGTAAACCAATCCAACTTACTTAAAGGGACAGTATACGCCAATTTTCATTTAACTGCATGTAATAGATGCTACTATATATAAAAATCCAGTATAAAACCTTTTAAAAACTTACTTAGAATCTCCCAATATAGCACTGTTGAAGAGGTTAGTCTGGGATACTCAATGAAAGTGACTGATAGCAGACCCCCCTGCATATGAAAATACCTATTATACAAACATTCTGAAATCTGTAGACATCAGTATACATCTAAAACATAGGGGCTTGGTTAGAAGTCTGAAAATCAGCACGATGTTATTTTAAAATAAGCAAAACTAAACATTTTTACAAAAACACCCCAGATGTGCTATATAAATGGATCATCTACAAAACATTTATGCAAATAAAAAATATAATTATTATTATTAACAATTAGCATGCTACTCAATTATACCATCAGTGATATTCTACAAGGAATAGAAAAACATGATGTTATAAGTTAACATTTCACCTATACGTGACATTTTTATTGCAGTTGCTCTATTTATTATATATTTTGCTATGTTGAAAGCAACACATTGCTGTACAAAATGTACCTGCTCATTATCATTAGAGCATGTCATTTTAACACTACCATCCCTGGAAGTTTATGTGTTTGATTCCAGAAAAGAACTGCTGGTCCTGAGAAGACATTGCTGGTGAGCCAATAAAGCAGTCACATGACCCTGCCAATTATTGGCCACGCCTGCTTGGGAACAGCAGCTGTATGTGGCTTCAGAATGGGACTTTAACTATGTGTTTAACCCCTTTGTGGGGATTAACATATAGACTTGCACTGTAAGTAGTGCTAAAAATGACATGCCCTAATAATTTAGAACACGTATATTTTGCACTACAATTTCCTTTTAAATGTTCCTTCATTTTAATGTTCCTAAATGTAATCCACCAATCAGCAAGCACTACCCATGGTTCTGAACCAAAGATGGGCCGGCTCCTAAACTTGAATTCTGAAATAAAGATACCAAGTGAATGAAGAAACATTGATTGTAGGAGTAAATTAGAAAGTTGCTTAAAATTGCATGTTCTATATCTGAATCATGAAAGTTTCATTCTGACTATCCCTTTAACAATGCTATGCTGGGTTTAGCATGGGTTTCTGTTATATAAAATAAACAGTAATATTACAAACAGATATAGGAGAATGCAGGAGCCAAGCAAAGAAAATACCTTATTCTTAAATAATAATTATAACAATAATAGAAATTTTTTTTTTTTTTAAAATGTATAATATGTACCTATATAGATTCCATAGTCAAAATATTATGTAATATAAGGGACACAATTGTGAGAATATGTATCTATGAGAGTCTAACGAAAGAAAGAGGAGTGCAGGAAGCTTATTGGACTGTTTATGGCCATTATTTAATCTCTGATTGGTCCTTTTAGCTGCAGATGGAAGATTTGTATTATTTATTGGTCTCTGATTACTGGTTCATTCCTTTAATGTCTGTTTTATTGTCTGTTTTGAACATTAATAAAGCTACATTAAGGGTACTAAAAGAAAGATAGCAAAATGTTCTTGTGAGCAATTTGAAACGTTATGATATATGACAGGTTAATAAATATGACAATAAAATTGTAAAACTATGTCAATAATAGAAATAAAGCTTAGGATGCTGTAAATTAAAGGGACATAATACTCATATGCTAAATCACTTGAAACTAATGCAGTATAACTGTAAAAAGCTGACAGGAAAATATCACCTGAGCATCTCTATGTAAAAAAGGAAGATATTTTACCTCACAATTTCCTCAGCTCAGCAGAGTAAGTTCTGTGTAAAAAGTTATACTCAGCTGCTCCCAGCTGCAGGTAAAAAAATTAAAAAAAATGAAGAAATGAACAGCAGCCAATCAGCATCAGCAGTGCTGAGGTCATGAACTCTTACTGTGATCTCATGAGATTTGACTTAAAGTGAAGGTTAACTTTGTTAGTTGCTAATGCAATATTTTATTTATCACCCAAAATAAATGGCAGTTTCATTCATCATTATTTTTAATTTTACATCGTTCATTTAATATCTTAATTATTTCTTTCCAATATCGCTATCACAAAATCGACCCTGTTTTTTTTCTTCTGCTGAAAGGATGATCACGTTGTGTCAGAAGCCAATTGACTTGTAGGCCGTTAGGCGGCCGTCAATTGACGTCAGCAGGTAGTGTCACAATATGCGCATGCGTCAGTGTCTTCTGGTGAAATGGGTAATGGACTCGATTAACGCATGCGTAGGAGATAGATGCGCATGCGTAGTTTTGGATAGTCTCTGTGCACGAGCCTACTATACACGTATAGAGCGTGAGGGACCGCTCTATACGTCACTGGGTAAAAAAGCAGGAAGTAACTGATGGGAGGAGAATAGAAGGGAACGGTAAGGATATAACAGAGTATAAAATAATAAAAATAAAATATAATTATAAAATAATAATATAGCGGTTACTAATTTCATATGCATAGAAGTGTATAAACGAAATTTGAAGGCTGTAACTTAACCTTCACTTTAACTCTCATGAGATTTCATAGTAAGCTTCCTTTACCTGATTGGTGAAATAATATGAGAGTGCACGATGCTAGTCCCTTCAGATGTCCCAGGACAAACACACTAAAATGCTGCTTAGAAATCCTTTACAATGGGAGGTGGCTACTGAGGAACGTTTGAGGTAAAATATCTTTCTTTTTTACATAGAGATGTTCAGGTGATATTTTCTAATCAGCTTTTTACATCTATGCTGCATCACTTTCAAGTGTTTAAACATTTGGGTATTATGGCCCTTTAAGTGATATATTAGGCAAACGGCCTGGTGTTTGCAGTTTAATGGGCATAGATTACATTTAGAGGCCAAATCCAAAGATCTGACACAGATTCACAATTTCATATGTTATTGTCCTTTAAAATAAATAACTATATACAGCAGCTGAATGTGTGACAAGAATAAGCAAGTTAGCAGTGGGATGTGTCAGAAAAGAACCAGCTGCATTCATTCAATCACATGACAGGTGAAACACTGTTTTTGTATTAGAGTAAGCTAGAGTAAGGATTGCTGAGGAGCATTAACATGACATGAAGCTTAATGAGAGGTGGAGAAGTTTATTTTGGCAAGGGAGGGGTGAAACCAACATGGAAAAACAGAGGAGGGTGGTTACATTGTTTTACAGAGAACTAAATGATTAGAGAGAGAGGGTAATGAGAAGTGTGAAAGTAAATAAGAAAAATGTAAAAATAAATAAATGGGTAAATGGAGTTCAATACATTGAAGCAATCTTGATACAAAGGCGGTATATAGCTACAATATTTATACATCGTATATACCTTTAAAAAGACCATGTTTGTACATCACTTATGTGAAATAATTCATACTAATGTATTCCACTACATAACTTATATAGTCTACTAAATACAAAATTAAGGCTAATTAGTAAGAATTAACACAAAGTAGGAAAATATTTGGTGGGTCTGAAGGTGGGTGTGACTAAAAGAATGCCTGGGGCTATAGTAAATACTTTGCTGTAAAGCACAGTCAGTAAATGCCTGACACTAAAAGAGGGTTAATAATTCAATTTATTTAAAGAAGTGATAGTGAATGTCTGATGCTGGAGAAGTGGTAGTAAGTACCATGCCTCACAGGGGGGTAGTAATTACCAAATGCTACAGAAGTAAATACTTTGTTCTACATTAGGAACAGTAAATGCCTGTTGATATATAACTGTTAGTAAATCCCTTGCTATATGATGCTTATAAAGTGCTTGAAACTACAGAAGTGTTAGTCAATGCCTTGTTCTATAGAGTTAGGAACTGCCTGGAACTACAGAAGTAATATAAAATGCCTTGTTCTATAGGGTTAGGAAATGCCTGGAACTATAGAAGTGTTATGAAATGCAGTGTTCTATTCTATTAGGAAATGCTTGGAGGTACAGAAGTGTTAGTAAATACCTTGTTCTATATGGTTAGGAAATGCTTGGAAATACAGAATTGTTAGTAAATACCTTGTTCTATAGGGTTAGGAAATGCCTGGAACTACAGAAGTTTTGATTAATACCTTGTTCTATAGGGTTAGGAAAGGCCTGGAACTACAGAAGTGTTATCAAATAACTTGTTTTATAGAGTTTGGAAAGGCCTGGAACTAAAGAAGTATTAGTAATACTTTATTCTATAGGGTTAGAAAATGCCTGGACATACAGACTTGTTATTAAATACTTTGTTCTATAGGGTTAGGAAATGCCTGGACATAGAGACATGTTATTAAATACTTTGTTCTATAGGGTTAGGAAATGCCTGCACATACAGACGTGTTATTAAAATCTTTGTTCTATAGGGTTAGGAAATGCCTGGACATACAGAAGTGTTAGTAAGTTTCATGTTCTATAGGAGGGTTCTGAAATACCTGGAACTACAGAAGTGTTAGTAAGTACCTTGTTCTATAACAGGGACGCCCAATGGATGGCCCATGGGCCACATACGGCCCTTTGCACTAGTTTTTGCTGCCTCCGGGAAAAAGTAGAAATTAGAATGTGTGCCATAGATTTTGTGGTCCCAGGAAAACAAATATGTGCTTTGAAGTCTTCTGGTTAGCAGGCAAACTCAAATGAGACAATTGAAGGGGAGAATAGCAGATAGAGAGTACCTTGCAACATTAAATAACTCTAACCCGGTGGCACTGGAAATGATTAGAAAATATATTATTTGTGTGTTTAATATCCATAAATAATTATGTGTCCCTTGAGGCTTCTAAAATATTGATCTGTGGCCCCCATGTTTTAGGATTTTGTCCCTCACTGCTTTATAGGATAGTTAGTAAATAACTGGTACTAGAGAAGTGTTAGTATCTCTCTCTATAGAAAATGGCCACTGATACAGAAGTGTTAGTAAATACCTAGAGCTATAAGAGAGTTAGCAAATAGCTGATGCTGTAGGATATTTATTAAACACCTGGTGCTATAAAAGCATGAAATGCCTCTCTCTATAGGATGCTTAGTAAATGGCTGCTGCAATAAAAGTGTTAGAGAATGTTTGGCCCTATTAGAGGTTTTTGAAGACCTATTGCTGTAGAAGGATAAGGTAATGTGTGGCCTTCGGTAGCTATTGAGCAGTGCTTAAGGGATATAAAACCCAAAAAATATATTTTGTAATTCAGACAGAGCTCACAATTTTTATAAAGTTTCCAATTTACTTTAATTATAAAATTTGCTGTTCCCATAGTATTCTTTGCTGAAGAGATACTTAGGTAGGTGTCTGTAGCACTACGTTGCAGGAAACAGTGCTGCCAGCTAGTGCTCTTGCAAATGGATAACATTCTTGCAAAACTGCTGCCATATAGTGATCCAGACCTGTGCACACTCCTGAGCTTATCTCCCTGCATATCAATAAAAGATACCAAGAGAACGGAGAAAATGTTCTAATAGAATTAAATTAGAAAGTTGTTTCAAACTGCATACTGTATCTGCATCACAAAAGAATAATTTTGGGGTTCATGTCCCTTTAGTTTTATGAAAGAGTAATTGATTGAGTACATATTTAATTAATGCTTGTGTTGCTCTGCTGTTCCCAAGGAATTAGTAATTATTTAAAATAATATCTTTAGTATGGTGATTTATGTCTGAAAACAGAATTAATACTTTTCTCCCTGAAATAAGAACTGGAATTAATGAATCACCAAAACATTAATGAAAAATATTAACACTCATTTGTGAAAGAAAGACTGGGTGGTTGTTAGGAAGGTGAAAATGCATTATATAGTAGGTGTGAACAGGATGTGTAATGTAATCAGAAGTAAAACAACAACTTATTTAATGCAAAGTTGGAGAACATTTACAAAACATTTTACATTTTACCTAAGAAAACTTAAAGGGACAGTATACACTCATTTTCATATAACTGCATGTAATAGACACTACTATAAAGAATAAGATGCACAGATATTGATATAAAAATCCAGTATAAAACTGTTTAAAAACTTACTTAGAAGCTGTCAGTTTGGCTCTGTTGAAAAGGTAGCTGGAAAGCCCACTGCAAGTGGCAAATAAGACACTCCCCCCTCCCCCTTCTTTTGCATATGAAAAGACCCTTTACACAAACAGGAGCAAGCTGGAGAAGGTAGCTGATAGTATTCACATAAAACTTTGGGGCTTGGTTAGGAGTCTGAAAATCAGAGCAATGTTATTTAAAAATAAGCAAAACTATACATTTATTTTTTTTAAAAAACTTTATGGGCTATATAAATAGATCATCTACAAAACATTTATGCAAAGAAAAAATTAGTGTATAATGTCCCTTTAACATGAATTGTTGATTACTGTCAATATTATGGTGAGTGGTAATGACCTACACAGATTATGAGATGAACAGAAGATGTTAGGTGCATGAGCAGAGATAAATGCTGCATATGAGTTCCCAGTTATTGAAGGGTTAAGCAGTATAAGTAAGTTAAAGGGACAGTCTAGTCCAAAATAAACTTTCATGATTCAGATAGGGCATGTAATTTTAAACAATTTTTCAATTTACTTTTATCACCAATTTTGCTTTGTTCGCTTGGTATTCTTAGTTGAAAGCTTAACCTAGGAGGTTCATATGCTAATTTCTTAGACCTTGAAGGCCACCTCTTTTCAGAATGCATTTTAACAGTTTTTCACCACTAGAGGGTGTTAGTTCATGTGTTTCATATAGATAACACTGAGCTCATGCACGTGAAGTTACCTGGGAGCCAGCACTGATTGGCTAAACTACAAGTCTGTCAAAAGAACTGAAATAAAGGGGCAGTTTGCAGAGGCTTAGATACAAGATAATCACAGAGGTAAAAAGTATATAAATATAACTGTGTTGGTTATGCAAAACTGGGGAATGGGTAATAAAGGGATTATCTATCTTTTAAAACAATAAAAATTCTGGTGTAGACTGTCCCTTTAACTTGGAAACGTGGGCGCTGTTATGTGACTAACATGCATTTCTCATTAAGCGTTAGACTAGGATTGGAGCGCAATATTGTGCTTCTGTGAGTGTAATATTTGCACTCCACTCAGTAATACCAGCGCATGTAAATGTGTGCTGGTATTACAAGTGTAGCGCAATGTGAATGCGATCTCACATTAGAATTGCCTGGAAGCCAAGCGCTCACAAGAGCGCGCTTCCATTAACTTCAATGGGAGCCTCGTTTTGATGCCGACAGACATGATAAACCATCTAGCACAGCGCAGAGGACAAATCTTGCAGCGTTGGGCAGCAATAAGTAAATATATATGTAAATTAATATATTCATATATATTTATGTGTTTATATGTGCATATAAACATAGTAGCACATACATATATATGTATATAAGCGTATACATAAATATTTATAGTGAAAACACAGTCCCCCATTGACATCCATGTAATGGCACCCCACATCCCCTCACTTTAACCTCTTATAACTGCTTCGTGAAGCTTTTTATTAAAAAAAATAAAGATGCTAATATTTTCATTTAATGTTACTCTACTGTCCGCTTTATTTTTGGGGCAATTGGGGCAACTTTTTTCATTAACCAGAGATCTGATCATTATTTCTAGCGCAAAGTGAAACTATGAGCCAGCGGTCACATTACCAGCCACTTATAATGGCTGGTTATTTAACGTGCGCCTATAAACGGGCATATTTGCCACTTTACGGCACACGTTAAGATAGCGCTCCACTTTTAATCTGGCCCTAAATGTCTGTAATAAAACTATTTGTCAAATGTGATGTCTGTATTTTACAGTATGTGATGCACTTATTTTATGGATTACATTGACATAACCCTTAAAGTTTTCTCAACACACTGTAGCTAGGGATTTTAGGTAAAGGCATACAAGTGATGTGTATAATTTCAAACTATTTTGTTTGTATATATATATGTGTTTATATGTATATATGTATTTACAGACCTATATACACATATGAACACATAAATACATATGTATACATATACAGATATATATATATATATATATATATATATATATATATATATATATATATATATATATATATATCTATATATATATATATACTAACATACAAGCACTCCAGATTCCAGTAGAAATTGCCCGGGGTGCAACAGAAAGTCATTTGCAACAATTCTGTGGACTCTAACAAAGAAAAACAGCTACTTGAGTTGGAAAACAGATTTATCCAAAGGTAGGCTGACCATATTGCCGCTTTAAAAAGGGACACATGTTAAAAATACATATGTCAGGGTTCTTATGCAAAACATTTCTTTAAACAGACCTGAAAACAGCCCTGACATATATATTTTTCATATGTGTCCCTTTTTAAAGTGGCAATATGGTTACCCTATCCAAAGGGGATACCCCCAAAACTGCTTAAAACACAGGTTCGAGCACTACTGCAGGATCCAGAGAAGAATATGAGGGACATCTTGGAGGAAAGAATGATTTTTGTTACCACATATACGGGTGACAAACAGTTGATTAGTAAGCACCTGCGTGACAACTGGCATATTGTTTCTACAGACAATGCACTTCCTTTTCAGAAAATGGCCCCACCAAGGATTGGCTTCAGGCGGTCCAGATCCCTAAGGGATATTTTGGTCAAAACGGACCCAGTAATGAGCTATAACAAGAGCTCCTTGTTTAAGATGGAAAAGATGGGAGTATTTCGCTATATTGGGTGTACTACTTGCAGTGGTCTCATAACAGGACAATATTACACACACCCACACAGACGACAGAAGTTCTTCCACAAATGCAGGTTGACATGTACTACCACTTATATTGTATATTTATTATACATATATTGTATTATTTATTATACAAAATACAGCTCTTAACAAGGATGACGTTTCTGCCCTTATACTGTCCTCCCACCTCACAACCTGTCCCCTCGACCCCATCCCCTCACAGCTACTCCCCTCCCTCTCTTCTACCCTCACCCTCATACTCACACACATTTTCAACCTCTCCCTCAGCACTGGTATATTTCCCTCATCTCTAAAACATGCACTGGTCACACCTATCCTCAAAAAACCTTCCCTCTAACCAACCTCCCCATCCAACTACCGCCCTATTTCTCTACTCTCTCTTGCCTCAAAGCTCCTTGAAAAGCTAGTATACGCACGTCTATCCCATTTCCTTACACTAAACTCTCTTCTTGATCCACTGCAATCTGGATTTCGTCCCCATCACTCTACAGAGACAGCAATTGTCAAGGTTACCAACGACCTACTTACAGCAAAATCCAAAGGCCACTTCTCTCTGCTTATCCTCCTTGACCTTTCTGCAGCCTTTGACACTGTTGACCACTCTCTTCTGCTCCAAACCCTCCAATCCTTCGGCATCTGCAACACAGCTCTCTCATGGTTCTCTTCCTATCTGACTAACTGTCTCTCTCTCTCATCTTTTCCCGCCTCGACTACTGAAACTCCGTCCTCTCTGGTCTACCTAGCTGCCGCATAGCTCCTTTTCAATCCATAATGAATACCTCTGCCAGGCTCATCTTCCTTACTCGTCGCTCTTCATCTGCTGCACCTCTCTGCCAATACCTTCACTGGCTTCCTCTTGCCTCTAGGATTAAACACAAAATCCTCACTCTGACATACAAAGCTCTCAACTGCACTGCTCCCCCCTACATTTCAGAACTTGTCTCCAGATACTCTCCCTCCCGTCCCCTTCGATCAGATCAGGATCTCCTCCTCTCCTCCTCTCTTGTTACTTCCTCACATTCCCGTTTACAGGATTTCTCCAGACTGGCCCCCATCTTGTGGAACTCCCTGCCTCACTCCACAAGACTCTCCCCTAGTTTTAACAGCTTCAAGCGCTCCCTAAAAACTCTACTATTCAGGAATGCTTTAAACCAACACTAACCTTTCCTAACTCCATTGCTTTCCCCTTGAACCCATTAGAATGTAAGACTATGAGCCCAGCTGTTTGCAGATTGCCTTCATGAGAGTCGACTGCAACAGTGAAACTCTCGGCTGGGCCCTCTACCCACTTGATCCCTACAAAAGCTATCCTGTATACCGACTATGTTTACAGCACTGCGGAATCTGTTGGCGCTCTACAAATACCTGATAATAATAATAAAAATAATAATAACACTGCATTTTCAGGCCTGTTCTATGTGGGGAAAACCACTGATGACGTACGCACCCGCATGGCTAATCACCGGTCGTCAATAAGGACAGCCTTAAACAGGGGCACTTCAGACTAACCAGTAGCCCGTCATTTCATGGAAAAAAAACATACAGTCAAAGACTTGAAAAAATACTATCATTGACCATGTCCCACCACTGTCCAGGGGGGGAGATAGAAATACTCTGCTCCTAAGAAGAGAAGCACACTGGACATATGTGCTGGATACGCTGATTCCAAATGGTCTTAAAATCCAACTTGACTGGCAAGTGTGCCTATAAGATTTCATCTGATTGACCACTGCCTAAACAGATAATCTGTTGCTGATTAATTTCTCACATTGATAGACTTATGTTAGTGCCTATTGGCACTGTGATTTTTTTAACCTGGTATTGTGTTTCCTATGTGCTTCTTCTGTATCATTTAAGTTGGCTACTAACATAGTCTGTCTATCTTGTATCTGGTTTGTCTTCTTTTGCATCCCTCTATCATTATTATTGTGGATCTTGTCCAGCTATGACTCTGATCTACCGTATGTCTTTGTGCTGTCTTAGAACTTAAGATTAATATCATAGGACCTATATAGTTTCTGATGCTCTGATTTTGATTATAACATGTTTTTCATATCATATAGCGAGTACTTAGATTTAGTATAACCTGGATGATTTCTAATATTGACTTATGCATCTTTTGCATTTAGATTTGTCTAGCAATACTCACATTGGCTACCTAATATGTGGTTTACTATTGTCATGACTCCTGGCCTCCTTTGATTGGCTGCTGACATACATGACTATTTATGATTATATTAACTGGGTTGTCCATCCTATGGATACTATTATGCTCATCTCTGAGCTTTGAGTATGTATCCCACATTATGTTTCATTTATTACCTGGTCCATGCTGTGTTTAGGGTGTATTTGATTGGCCATATTATGTACATATTATGTATTTAATACTTTATGCTGTTAGCCATGGGTACCTAGATCTACCATAGCTCTGATGATTACTGCATTGGTTTATTTGTCTATGTGCTCTTTATTGGTTACGCAATTACACTTACTGGCTATGCAATGTGCTGTTGTTGTTTATTATTGACACATACTCTGGCCTCCTTTGATTGGCTGCTGTGAGATATGCCGTCTTTGGTATAAGTTGTGTTTATAGCCCTAACTGTGTTGCGCATCCAATAGTTCTATGTTTTGTTCTTTTCTGTACTACGAACACTTATCCCATATTATGTTTCTATGCATATACGAATGTATCTTCTATCTATTTTATTGTATTGTATTATTGACAGCTTTTCTAACAGTCCTGCTGCTTTGGTACTCGCTGAATATATTGGGTTCTTTGATTGGCCAAGCAAGTTCTTTGTTGAAAATTGCCATGACTACAGACTATTACTGTTTAGCTGACTATGCAGATGCCGGTTCCGTTTCATCTCGCCACTCGTTCTCACATGTATTCTCATGTTTTTGCCATGTTATATTTAAAATCACAATAACTAATTGTACTATGTTGTATTTATTTGATTTAGTATATATGCGTTAAAGTATTTATTATATTTTGTCACTTTTACTATAGGACCGAAATCCCGCATTGCCCGGGATGGTGACATCACCAAGGGGTGGCGCCCCGCCCTACCCGGGAGAGCGTGAGTGATGGTGGTTACACATATAACTGGTTGTTTGGTGTTGAAAAATATGAAAAATCATATTTATGCAATGTTCATATTTAATCAAGTGTATTTACTGTAAATATTTCACATTCCAATTTTCTTCAAATAGAGGAATATGCTCTAAGTGTTTTAAATGGATATATATATATATATATGTATATGTAAGTAGCTTTACCTATATATAATTTTATATATATATATATATATATGAATATAAGAATACATAGAACATATTCTGCTATGTGAAGAACATTGGACTGTGAAATATTAATATTTCATGTCGGGTTAGCGCACTTTAGAAAACATGATCGGGTTTGAGAAACATTCCGGGTGTTTGGAGGTGGCATAACTTAGCATTCCTCCTGCATACTTCCAGACTGCAATACCCCCCTAAATTTAAGAACCCCCTCAATAAGTCCCTCCCAACCCCTCTTCAACACTAAGCTGTGAAACAAAAAGTTGAAAAATTCCCATATTAAACCCCAAAAGAATCCCCCAAATCCTAAACTGGTTAAGGTTGAATCATGGTTTTGGTTAATTGTAGTGGGGGAGCTGTGTTTATATTTGCATTTGTGAAGATTGCTTCAAAGTGGAGGATAATTTATTTGATCATAAGCATTGATTATTACCTTTAGAATATTACATAAATATCTATAGTGATACTAGCTTGTAATTAAAGGGACATTCCAGCCAAAATTGGAATCCACGTGGATGCATTTGAGTTTTGAATAGAAGCATTTTGTCATATACATGTATTAGCAAAAAATGCTTCTAAAAAAGCTATAGCTGTTTCAAAAGTGTATTTAAAGAGACTACACCAGTATTTTTATTGTATTAAAAGATAGATTATCCCTTTATTATCCATTCACTAGTTTTCATACCCAACACAGTTACATTAATACACTTTTTACCTCTGTGATCATCTTGTATCTAAGCCTCTACAAACTGCCCCCTTATTTCAGTTATTTTGACAGACTTATATTTTAGCAAATCAGTGCTAGCTCCTAGGAACTCCATATAGTTTTATCTATATGACACGCATGAACCCTCTAGTGGTGAAAAACTGTCAAAATGCCCTGAGATTAGAAGGGCTTAGAAATTAGAATATCAACCTCCTAGGTTTAGCTTTTAACTAAGAATACCAAGAGAACAAAGCAAAATTGGTGACAAAAGTAAACTATAAAATTGTTTAAAATTACATGCCCTATCTGAATCATCAAATTTTGGACTAGAATGTCCCTTTAAGTATGCACCGTGCAGCAGCATTTTAAACACAGCACTTGCTCAGGGTGCCTATGGTGCTTGTACCATCTGGTAATGGCTCAATTTGTTAATTGCTAACATGATACAAGCCCCACTGGTGCTCTGAGCAGCTGTAGTATTTAAAATGCTGGTGCACTGACAATATTTAGCTATGCTTCACATGTATGTGCAGAGAAAAATGTTAACATGTAAACAGTTATAACTTTTACTAGAAGCATTGTTGCCAATACATATATATTGCAAATATGTTTCTATTAATCTATGTGCATTTACATTTTGACTGGAGTGTCCCTTTAATGTGCTCCAAGCAAATTAGCAAATCAGCACCACTGGTAAGTGCACAGTATAGGAGGGGTAACTGCACTGCCCCAAAATAATGTCCAAAATACGAAGATACCAGCACAGTTAGGTATAAAAGTTATCTTTATTGAAGACCCATATCTTTAAAAATAGCAACGTTTCGGGGTTAACCCCTTAATCATGCCATATGGCATGATTAAGGGCTTAACCCCGAAACGTTGCTATTTTTAAAGATATGGGTCTTCAATAAAGATAACTTTTATCCCTTTAATGTGCAATCAAGGCACAGCCTCTTTGGCCCTTATTAAAAATCAAGCAAGTTTGACATATTGCGGCAAATCAAGCTGATATTTAAAACAAGGGAGTTTAGCAGAAGTAGCAAATCTATGAAGACTCGTTGCGTGAAATGTCAGAGAAAAATATATGTGCTTGCATTAAGTAAAGCCACAGGCTGCCATATTGGCTTGGAAATGCTATTCAAAAAATTCATTGGTGTTGCAAATGTTCCCCATATACCTAAAAAAAAATACATAATGCATAGCTTATATTATATTTCTGGCCCAATTAAAGATGTTAACTTTATGTCTCTAGGCACACACAGGACCCACTATGCTAAGTTACAGAAAGTACAAAAAAATAATAATAATAAAATACCCAGAATCAAACACCTGTAAAATTAATCTCCTCAGCACTGCCGCCAACGCCAACGGTCCCAGTTTCCAAACATAACACTGCTTTTTTCTTTTTTTTTAAGCTTTGTGTAAAATTCCGGCAAATTTCATGCTGCATATTTTCCCTCCATTTCTTTTTGAAAAACAAAATACACAGCCAAATGGTTGCAAAATGCAGTGAAATACTAGGTCTTTCTAAAGGTGATGCTTTTTAAATCAAGGCCTTTGTGAATCAACCCTTTCTAGAAAGCGGTGCTTATACAAATTATTCCTGGTTCTGTCACCCTACCACTTGAGATCATGGTCCTTTTGTTTTGATATTTTTCTTTTACTGAAATACTTTCATCTTCAGCTTTATTTTATCCTTTAATCTCTTCTCCAAAGTACTGTATACATATTAAGGTCATGAGGCCTTTTCTAGTAAAATGTAATCCCAAGAGCATGTACCATTTTACTAGCCGTCCTTCAAACATTTTATATGAAGTATTTGAGATAAGACCTATCTGGTGATGTACAAAATGGCTTTATAAAGGGACAGTTTACCCCCAAATTTTCTCCCCTCAAAATTGTTCCCAATGATTCATGTTACCTGCTGGAGTGTATTAAATTGTTTACAAGTAGCTCAATTACCCTTAATTCAGCATTTGAAATGTGATTATATACTGAGATCTGATTTTACCTAAAAGCTCAACCCATAGTAATTGGATATCCCTATCCAATAATCCCTGTCCCAATCCCTCTGCCCCTATCCCTGTCCCTCTGTCCCCATCCCTCTGTCCCTATCCCTCTATCCCTGTCCCTCTGTCCCTATCCTTCTGTCCCTATCCCTCTATACCTGTCCATATCCTTCTGTCCCTATCCCTCTATCCCTATCCCCCTGTCCCTATCCCTCTATCCCTGTCCCTATCCCTCTGCTCCTATCCCTCTGTCCCTATTCCTCTGTCCCTATTCCTCTGTCCCTCTATCCCTCTGTCCCTCTCCCTCTGCATTTCCCTATCCCTCTGTCCCTATCCCTCTGTCCCTGTCCCTCTTCATCTGTCCCTATCACTCTATCCCTGTATCTATCCCTCTGTCCCATCCCTCTATCCCTCTCTCTATCCTTCTGTCCCTATACCTCTGTCCCTGATCCCCCCTCAAACAGCTCTCTAACCCCTCCTCTAACTATTGCTGCCATCTTAGGTACTGGCAGCTGTCTGCCAGTACCTATAACCCCCTTTTTTCAAATTTTTTATTATTTTTCTGTATTGTAGCTGCCCCATCCCTCCCTGTTCCTTTAATTTCTGTAGCGTAGGGCCCACCGACACCTCCCGCCGGCACCAGCAGAAGATCGTTACAGACTGTGACTCACACAGTGTCACTATCTGTAACGATCAGGCATCTGGCTTCATATGGAGGCAGGCAGAGCACTGATCGCGCTCCCGCTCCATATGCGGCAGATGTCTAAAACTTCAGGAGCTCTAGCTCTCGTCTGTAACATAACAGCTGAGATTGCTGGAGCTTCCTGAAGCTGTCTCACGCTGCAGGAATTTGGCTGCGCACGCAACCTACGACGGTGACGGACGCGTTACAAACGTGATTATAGTATAGATAAGCTCCTTAGCTGTATGTTTATTTTTTTAATGCAGATTATTAAGGTTTAATTTTTGTGAAAAGGTTTAGTACTACAGACAACAGGAAAGTGGTTTTGGGCAATGTTTGTACTGGGGCACAATCACCTAGATTACGAGTTGTGCACTATACCGGGTGCATAAAGAACGGAATAAAATAAAAGGTCACGCACTCTAGGTTTTTAATTGGTAGTTTTCTTTATTTTATAAGAATAGTTATGTTAGGTTAATTTACAGTTTAACCTTAGGTTTTTTTATTTCACAGGTAGTTATATTGTAATTTTAATTAAAAGTTAGGGGGTGTTAGGTTTAGGGCTTAATAGTTTAATTTAGTGTTTTGCGATGTGGGTGAGGGCGGTTTAGGGGTTATTAGGTTTAGTTTAGAAGTTATGATGTGGGGGGGCTGGAGGTTTAGGGTTTAATACTTTATTATAGTGTTGGCGATGTGGGGGGCCGGCGGTTTAGGGGTTAATAGGTTTATTTAGGTGTTGTGATGTCGGGGAGCGGCAGATTAGGGGTTAATAACTTTTATTAGTGTCGGCAATGTTGGGGAGCAGTGGTTTAGGGGTTAATAGGATTTTATAGTGTCGGGGGTGGCGGATTAGGGCTTAATAGGTTTATTTAATAGTCGCGATGTGGGTGGGCGGCAGATTAGAGGTTAATGAGTTTAACCTGTAATACAGGCGCTATGAAAATCACGCACCCAAACGTAATTTTTTTTGAGTGCGGAATGGACGTTGCGTTACAGGCTAAAATGCTTGCGGTATAGCTAGACCACCGTGACTCGTAATATGCGTTCCACGCGCAATTGCCAATTTTATATAATATAACTCTACCGCAAAACTCGTAATCTAGCTGAAAGTAAGTAAAAGAAGTTAATATTTGTATTCCAGTGTTATTTGATGATAAAATAAAGCAACATTGATTACACATTTTATTTCAGTACTGGTGTTTTTTGATTATTTGCAGTTAGTTAAAATTTCTTCCAATTCACAGTAAGCACTGAATGTTTATATGTAGTAACAGTATGACATCATTTTTCTTTCAGTATTTCTGTTTCTTACATGTTTTTATGTTTTCAATGACATCACAGAAAAACCTATTTCTTTTTTTCAGTTTGATATAACCTGTGATGTCAGTTGTGATCTCATTTATCATTTGGAGTACAGAGTTCAAGTTGCTTTATGCCGGGAGATTCTAAGATTTATGTTTTTTGAGAGGCAACCTTCTGATTATAACAAGCATTTTTTCCATCGCATATGTAATAAAGCAACATATAAACGTGTATTTTCTGATAAGACTGCATTTACTGTGGTGAGTTCTTTAAATAATATTTTCTGCCAGATACTAATACAACGTTAAAGGGACAGTAAATTCAAAATGAAACATTTGTGATACATTTAGAGCATGCAATTTTATAGAACTTTCCAATTTACTTACATTATCGAATGTGCTTTGTTCTCTAGGTATCCTTTTGTTAAAGACTAAATCTAGATAGGCTGATAGGAGCGTGCATGTGTCTTTAGCAGTTTATGGCAGCAGTATTTGTAACTATGTGTAACATGGCTATACACATTGTTGCAAACACTGCAGATGGCTAAAGACACGTGCACACTCCTGAGTTCACCTTGGATTATTCTTTAACAAAAGATACCAAGACAACTAAGTAAAACCGATAACAGAAGTAAATTGGACAATAATTTATAATTGTATGCTCTATCCAATCAATTTAAATTTAATTTTGGCTTTACTGCCCCTTTAATTGAAGTAATTAAACAAAACCTGCTAAGAGTTAAAGGGACAGTTAACACCAAAATTGTTATTGCTTAAAAAGATAGATAATACCTTTACTAACGATTCCCCAGCTTTGCACAACAAACATTGTTATATTATATACTTTATAACCTTTAAACCTCTACATTTCTGCCTGTTTCTAATCCACTACAGACAGCTTCTTATCACATGCTTTTTTATTAGCTTTTCACAACAGGGGAGTGCTAGTTCATGTGCACCATATAGATAACATTGTACTCACCCTCGTGGGTTGTGGCAGTCACTGCACTAATTGGATAAAATGCAAGTCAATAGATAATAAAAAATAAAAAGTCTTCTGCACTAATTATAGACCCATTTCTCTAATCAATGCTGATGTTAAGATCTACTCCAAATTAATTGCTAATAGAATTTCTAACCTCCTCCCCAGTCTCATTGATCCTGACCAGGTGGGATTTATCCCAGGGAGGGAAGGCCCGGACAATACTAGGAGACTTTTGAACATCCTAATGGAATCTATTAGATTGAATAAACCTATAGCAGTAATTTCCCTTGACGCTGAGAAGGCGTTCAATGGGAGTATCTATGGAAGGTTTTAGAAACCTTTCAATTCGCTGAACAGATGATCCAGACTATCAGGGCACTCTACTTTAACCCGACAGCCTCGGTCAGAGGTCTGGGATTTAGCTCACCTCTCTTCCCTGTGACAAGACCAATCTCGCCACTGTGCATTGGAGGAGCCTGGTTGCCCGCCTGCTGCCTTTAGAATATGGCCCCATGTTGAAATGCTTACTTTTCCCCTGCAAAGACACGAAAGCTGGGTCATTCAGTACTTGCCCTATTTGGACAGTGATACCCCAGATAGCTATGCCATGTAGCCCATTTGTATAACGAAAGACTTTGGCTCCATGGCAATTGAACTGTATTTCTCTGTCTGTGATAACTACATCAACCATTGTGTAAGGTAATTGTATCAACCATTGTGTAAGGTAACTGCATCAACCATTGTGTAAGGTAACTGCATCAACCATTGTGTAAGGTAACTGCATCAACCATTGTGTAAGGTAATTGCATCACCCACTGTGTAAGGTAATTGTATCACAGGCAGAGGGGAGGATTTTGTGTGGGAGTGTCTGAGAGTATTGTATGTTTTTATTGGTTGTTCTACAAAATCCTTTGGGTGGTACTAATGTGTAAAAATGTGTATTTAAGAACAATAAACACACAGCTCTGCCTGATTCTTGTTTTACCCTCAAGATGGAGCTTGGTCTCATGTTTGGGGGGAATTGCTACTTTGGATTATTCTTTTGCTTGTTTTAGGAGAGAAAGATTTCGTGTATTTTCCCCGTTGGGGTATTAACTGGGTTCGTGTGTTGCTATTCCCGTATTAAGGGCATCTTTCATCTGGTATTAACCCTCGATATCAGGGTTAAACCATAACATTCCCTATCTCCAAAGGTACACAACAAGGGTGCCCCCTCTCCCCCCTACTGTTCGCGCTGGCAATAGAGCCCCTGGTGGCTCAAATTAGAAAGGACAGGGCATTGGAGGGTATAACTATTCATGGCACTACCCATAAGGTAGCACTCTTTGCAGACAACACCACAATCTTCTCCTCCAGGCCCCTACAAACCATCCCCAGACTGTTAGAGATTTTAGAAACTTTTGGTAGCCTTTCCTATTACAGACTTAACCAAAATAAAATGGAAGTATTTCTGAGGGGTTTCCCTGATAACACAGCTAAACATTTACACAACCGGTATGGATTTGTCATCAAGAATTCCCATCTTACACATCTAGGGGTTAAGTTATCATTTGACATCCCCACAATTGTTAAATCTAATTATCAACCCCTCTTAGCAGAACTCAGATCTCTCAGACAAAAATGGAACTTCAAATCCGTATCATGGCTAGGGAGAGTTGCAGCCCTTAAAATGAGTTTCCTTCCCAAGCTTACCTGCTTGTTTAGGTGTCTACTGATTTGTGTACCCAAGCATATGCACCTACAGTTCCAAAGCGAATCCACTAGATATATATGGCAGGGTAAGCCCCCTAGGATAGCCCATAAAATTCTCCAATACCCCAGATTACACGGTGGAGTTGCCTCCCCATCAATAACCCGATACTTTGAGGCTGCGATGCTAACACACGTTTCACAATGGGGTGTCAAATACTCCAATAGCAAGTGGAGGACGTTGGAGCAGGCTTCATTAGCTTGCCTTGTATTTTTAAAGGACCTTATATGGACCCCTCCGCATTGCAGAAGGACTTTAGCCATAGACAACCCTATCATCAAAGAATGCCTTGCCACCTGGGAATGGCTTAGACATAAACATATAGCCCCTCACCCTTCCCCCATCACGTCCATTTCGGGTCTCCTCACAGGATTACCTGACTCGCATGCATCTACATGGGCACGGTTAGGCATAGTGAGGGTTGCAGATATGTGGTCAACCAACCAGCCAGACGCATTTATTACACTAGATCAACTTAAAGACGTGGCCCCAATCCCATCCTTCCTAGTTTTTGAACATATCAGAGTAACAAGTCTACTGACTAGTTGGGGTTTCCGACCCTCTTCAACACGCCAACTCTCCCTATGGGAAACTAGGTGGAAACAGGGACTTCAGCTAGGGAAACCTATGTCCATTCACTACAATTTCATAGAAGGAGCTACACCAGAAGATAAAGCCACCCACATCTTGAAGTAGGAACAAAAACTAACCATAGCTATACCCACAAAAGAATGGCAACATACCCTCCTATTCACAAAAATGGCCCTCCATTGTGTCATCATATACAAAACATATTTCAAACTCCGCGCACACGTGTACTATGTCCCGGCCAGATTAGCTAAACTATTCCCCTCAACAACACCCCGATGCTGGAGGAATTGTAATCATATAGGAGATATGACCCATGTATGGTGGAGTTACCCTAAGATTAAACCTCTCTGGAATTCCTGTTTCTCCTTATTATCCAAATTTGGAATTGCCTTACCCAGAAGCCCAGAGATGGCTTTATTTCATATAGGCACCTGTAAATTGCCCAAGTATCAAGGATACTTATGTATATACCTCTTTGCCGCGATAAAGCTCTCCATAGCTAGATCTTGGAAAAAAGTGAATCCCCCTTCCTGGCCGGATATAGTTAAAGTCATGGCATACATATATTCAATGGAGAAGAATATTTCTTTCTCTAATGAACAAGCAGACTTATTTGAAATAATCTGGATTGAGTGGAAATCTAGATTTGACACCTTTTGGCTCCCGGGCCTAGATGCATAAGGAACACCCCACTAACCCACTTGACATTCCCCATATCCTTACGACCCTATATATGCAGGGTGTTACTACTCTTCTCAACCTCTGTAGGTTGCCCTAGAGGAAACGCAAGGTGATACTTCTCCCTCCCTGATTCTCCCCTACCCCTCCTCCTTTGTGTCCCTCTCCTTCCCCTTCCCCCTAACCTCTTATCGTTAATTGTTATACCTCCCCATGTTACCTTTGCTATTTAATCTTCTGTACCAACGAGATTGATTTAACCCAAGTGTGGGTTAAACTTGTATTTTTCCTGTTTGTAGGTTTTTCATGACTTATTGTGCGCTGAGAGGCGCAATTCTGCATATTCTTTATAAAAACCAAATAAAATATTAAAAAAAAAAAAAAAAAATGTCATGTGATCAGGGGGCTGTCAGAAAAGGCTTGGATACAAGGTAATCACAGAGGTAAAAAGTGTATTAAAATAACCATGTTGACTGTGCAAAACTGGGGAATGGGTAATAAAGGAATTATATATCTTTTTAAACAATACCATTTTCTATTTTATTTGACTGTCCATTTAAGTTGTATGATCAAGAAAGCTATATCCTTAAAAATTGTGCCCAAGGAGTGCCAGCTTACAAATTATAGGTTTTGTAAAACCACAAGGGCAGCGAGTACATAGTCATAGAGGTGTGGGTGAACTTTTTTTTTTAATAATTAATATGCCAAACCCTTTTTTTTCAGGGTAAATCAACACCCATATTCATTTCCTCAGTGCTTTTTCTATTGATGTAGTATTTAAGTAAGAAGAATTAACAAAATATTCTAATGTTATGTGCTGGAAATAGAATTGCCTGGGAACGTTTCAGATACTTCAACTTAATAAAAGAGCTAATTTGTAGCATCACTCATTAACTAAAGTTATTACAATTTAACAAAATAATGATCCATTTTAAGATGTATTTAGTCATCAAGGCTTTTATTTTCATATTTATTCTATGCTTTCAAGTACTTCTATAAAAACAAACAAGTATTAAAACAGATTAAAATTGATTAAAAAAATATTCCATGTTTCAAGGTATTTGATTAGAAAGGACTCAAAAGTGTATATAAATGTCTATGAGGCCTATTTATTATTGTGCGAGCGGACATGATCTGATATTGCGGATCATGTCCGCAGCACATCGATAAATGCCAACATGGTGAACTACTGGTGCAACGCCGCCCCCTGCAGATTCGCGGCCAATCGACCGCCAGCAGGGGGTGTCAATCAACCCGATCGGGTTGATTTTCGCCGATGTCTGTACGCTGCCTGAGAGCAGGCGGACAGGTTATGGAGCAGCGGTCTTGATACGGAGCTTGATAAATATGCCCCTAACTGTGTATATATGTATATATACCATATCCCTTTTCAACCATTTTAAAATGTTTTTATTAATATATGTATGTATGAGTGTAATTCCTTTTATGTTTTAGATCTGTTTATTAAACATTTTTTTAACCCTACACTTTACTTCTAGTCTAAAGTGAAACTAATTCTTCTAGCGCTATTTGGGCTTTAATATCAGTGCTATTTCGTCTGATCGCGATATCCGTTGCACTTGAGTGATTTCGGCCACGCTAAACCTTCTCTGATAAATCTGATTTATCATGGACTTGTAATATCAAGTTGTACTCTTATATTAGTGCGGACCAGCGATACTGCTTCTCGCGTCCAGCATTAGCATTAGCGCACCACTTGGAATCTTGCCTCATATTTGCTGAAAAAAATGACTTTGATTTTTCTTGTTTTAGCAAATGCACCTCCAGCCCTACGGATTTCTATGACAGCGCTGTCACACTGCTAGCTGATCATATTGGATATGCTAAGAACTTTATAGCGTCTGTGGGCGCTTGTTCTTTGCTTGCCATGGCAGTTCGTTTGCTATTGGCTGCATCATCCTCCAGTCAAAGAAGCAAGGGGACGACCAGAGAGTTTTTAAAAAAGAAAAAAAAAAGAAAATTTTACAGCAAAATTACAGGTGCCTAGATTAATTATCTATTGTAATATTTAAAAATGTATGGTTAGTAATAGTTTACAATCACTTAAAGGGACACTGCACCCACATTTTTTCTTTTGTGAATCAAATAGAGAGCATGCAATTTTAAGCAACTTTCTAATTTACTCCTATTATCAATTTTTCTTTGTTCTCTTGCTATCTTTATTTGAAACAGAAGGCATCTAAGCTTTTTTTTTTTGGTTCAGACTCTGGACAGCACTTTTTTGAATTTATCCACCAATCACCAAGGACAACCCAGGTTGTTCACCAAAAATGGTCCGGCATCTAAACTTATATTCTTGCATTTCAAATAAAAATACCAAGAGAATGAAGAAAATTTGATAATAGGAGTACATTAGAAAGTTGCTTAAAATCGCATGCTCTAGCTGAATCACAAAAGAAAAAATTTGGGTACAGTGTCCCTTTAAGATCTCTAATAAAATGCTTGTCTAAATCTCAAACTTCCAAATTAAAATATGACTTAGGCTCTCTTTAGTGTAAACAAATACTTTTAGGGTCATATATAGCCAAAACTATAAATCTCACACATACTTAAGTCAAGCTAAAAGTAAAAAACTCTATAACTTCCTATATTGATACAATCTCTAGATTTAATTTGAAGTCTTTTAAATCTGACAATAAAAACAAATTATAATATATATAGTTATGAAAAAGTCATCTATGGGATGCTCACAAACTTCACCTATGGTTGATTTTTTCTCTATTGCTTACTGGTGTAACACTGAAACATTTATACCTTTACATATTTATATCATGGAACCTACTGTTTGATGTTTCATCAAATGAGTTAGGAAACACAACCCAGTGTGATGAAGCTCAATGTCATACCTCACTTAAAGGGACAGTAAAGTCCTAATTAGACATTCATGATTTTACAGAACATATATATATATATATATATATATATACACACACATATATACATATACATATTTAGACATGTGTATGTATGTATTTCTATGTTAAAGCCCTTAGCATGCCTTTGTTTTCTTAAATACATATTTCTATATCTATCTATCTATCTATACACATCATATACATATATATGTATACATATGTATTTATGGGTTTATATGTTTATACTGTACATGTCTGTAAATGCATATACACATATAAATACATATTTCTATATCTATCTATCTATACACATCATATTCATATATATGTATACATATGTATTTATGGGTTTATATGTTTATACTGTACATGTCTGTAAATGCATATACACATATAAATACATATTTCTATATCTATCTATCTATACACATCATATACATATATATGTATACATATGTATTTATGTGTTTATATGTTTATACTGTACATGTCTGTAAATGCATATACACATATAAATACATATTTCTATATCTATCTATCTATACACATCATATACATATATATGTATACATATGTATTTATGTGTTTATATGTTTATACTGTACATGTCTGTAAATGCATATACACATATAAATACATATTTCTATATCTATCTATCTATACACATCATATACATATATATGTATACATATGTATTTATGGGTTTATATGTTTATACTGTACATGTCTGTAAATGCATATACACATATAAATACATATTTCTATATCTATCTATCTATACACATCATATACATATATATGTATACATATGTATTTATGTGTTTATATGTTTATACTGTACATGTCTGTAAATGCATATACACATATAAATACATATTTCTATATCTATCTATCTATCTATACACATCATATACATATATATGTATACATATGTATTTATGGGTTTATATGTTTATACTGTACATGTCTGTAAATGCATATACACATATAAATACAATACATATGTACACACACATATACATTTGTATGTATCTCTATGTTAAATCCCTTTGCATGCCTTTTTTTGAGAACTCATATCTTTGAGCCGTTATTATGAATGTAACTGTACTGTACAATGTATTATTGATGTGTGCTGTGCAACTTTTTAGTCAACAGGTAACTAGAGCTCTGAAGTCGTGCTAACCAGACACGTTAAATTCAATTGTGCTCAAGCGACCGTGTTTACTTTCAACACGTAATACATGCTACTTTCGATGTGTGCAAAGAAACGCAATAAACCCCTTATCGCTCACGCATAACAGTTAGCACACCACTCGTAATCTAGCCCTAAGATAGGTACAATGTGTTTCGCTGTAGCTTTTGCTAAAACTCCTCAGATTTTTTAATACAATAAGCAAAATAAATAATACAGCATAAAACTTATACAAACCTATAAATGTTGTGTGTGTATGTGTATGTATATATATATATATATACGCATATATAAAACTAAAAGCAGATCAGGTTACCAGCTGTCCTCCACGAAAATATTGGACAATGTGTAGGTGATTGGTAATAATGCTTGGTGGGGTCGCCCCCCAAAAGCCCCTATTCTTGATCTCACCATGTATATTTTTCACAACTGACCAGTCATTTTATCCCTTGGCGTCCAGTAACATATAAATCAATAATGTGACATTTTTAGTTGCCAATAACCCAAGACAAACAGGATTAATTTAGAGACCATCCTGTTATCATTTGATCATCAAACTACTTTAGAAGTCATTTGCACATCATCAGACATCATCAGACTTGTAAAGTCATCAGCTAAGTAAAAAATACTGATTGATGACTTCAGAATGATTAGCAGATTACCTTAGTGATTACTTCACAAGCATGAACAGCCAGTGAATGAGACTAGAGCAGTGGTCTCAAAGTACCGGTCCAAAAGATAGTTTCAACTGGCCCTACCTTGTTTATAAAGTAAATCCTTAATTTTAACCGCATCAATTTTTTGAGCGTTGTAAGAGGTGTAACAGATTGATTTTCTATATAAGCACTCACTAGATAATTATAAAGACAAGCATCAAGCATGCATTGTCCATTATAAACTCCCACCATGCACTGGTTGCATAAATGTCACTTTTTACAATTATACAGTTCCACATTGACCACCACACTTGGCACTCACAAGATATGTATGTTTGTTGTAGGCTACAACACCCACCATACACTACTACTTGGGTAAATATCACTTCCCGTTCCTAGTATATCCAGTTCCAGAGCACTCACTCTGTTTAAGTGGCCTGCATCGGAGAAACACGCTTGGCCATTGGTCCTCAGATACAATGAGCTTGATGTTGCTAGACTAGAGCCATCTCATATAAATATTTTGGTCTGTGGGCATACTTCAGGATGGCTTCTGATGACTAGTTTGGAGTCATTGATTACTTCAGAATGACTTCAGGACTTCAGATCATCCTTTTTGACTAGGGAACACAGTAGTTATTTGATCCCTTTAACTTCATGTCACTCTTTCTGCTCTATATTTGCATTGGGGCATAGAAGGAATTTTACATATGGGGGCCCATTTATCAAGCTCCAGATAGAGCTTGAGGGCCCGTGTTTCTGGTGAGCCTGCAGGCTCGCCAGAAACAGCAGTTATGAAGCAGCATTCCAAAGACACAGCACTGAAAATCAACCCGATAGAGTACGATCGGGTTGATTGACACCTCCTTGCTGGTGCCCGATTGGCCACGAATCTGCAGGGGGTGGCTTTGTGAGCTGCTGGTGCAATGCTGAATACGGAGAGCGTATTGCTCTCCGCATTCAGCGAGGTCTGACGGACCTGATCCGCACTGTCGGATCAGGTCCGCCAGACCTTTGTTAAATATCCCCCTTAATCAACACACATATTTAAATATCCAGCATTTTTTGAACATTTTACGAGAAAATACTGGACATCTGGAAACCCTAGATGCAGATATACCCATAAATACATGCATAATAATATAATATCTTTAGACATTTACATATATTGAATTGCTATACTGGTTAAGTCTCAAAAGTTCTTTATATTTCTGTATATTTCTGGAAAACAATTCATCTTAAAATAAAAAACAAGAATGTGCTGGTTCTTATGATCTGTTTAAATAAACATAAACGATGTCTCTTTGTACTTTAATGTACAATTATGGAGTATTATAAATTTGTCTAGTGAGATGTATTGTTTAGTGCGTTTTATGTCTCTGCTGTAGTATTTTTTACAACATATAAAACTTTCTACATCAATTACTAAAATACCTACATTGTAGTTATACTCTAATGGTTAAATACATAAAAATACAATGGCATTCCAGTTTCAAACAAAACATTTCTCTCAGCTTCTCTAAAACATTCTTTGCAATGAAAATAAGAAGTTAATAACATAGTTGTTTTGTCTGGTTAATATTGTTATCAAGATTTTTGCAGAGAGGCAGAAAAAATTTGATTCTTGCATGCAAAGCAAATACTTAACCCTTTGACTATCATGGAAGACTACAATGCATTGCTACATATTGTATTGCAGTCCTCTCTTGAAGCCAAGGGGTTAAAAAAAGTGATATACTCATAGTGCATGTAATAACACCTGAGGAATGGGAAAAACATTTTAAAGACCAATAAAAATGACATTACCATATTCCAAAATGGCAGTGGAATCCAGAAAGTTGATAAATAAAATCTTCCACGTATCTTCCTGAGTCTATGCCATTTCACATAAATAAATGAAAGTTATTTCACAGCTGAGCTAGTTTAATTCATCTCACTTTCTCACTATCCTGTCTCCACCCCTTGTATATAGGGAGTTAATCAAGTTATGGTTTAAATGTAAAAGGGAGGATGGTTTGGGAACCTCCCACGTTTGGATGGAAGAGCTGGTTTTACCATTCCCTGACAAAGGCTTGAGTGTAGCTTGTGGTTTCTTTATTAGGGTTTGCTATAAAGGAGGAATAAGTCTGAGATTGATTAAGTAAACAACCCAAAGGAAGAAGCTTGCAAAAAGGGAGGTAACTGAGAATCAGGAGACAGTCACACATATAGGAGGCACGGAAATAAAGATTAATCAGTGATTGTATGTGAAATGTTTTTATTTCACCCAGGAGTCATTTCAAAAAAGTGTATTTGTAACATTTTATGACATGCAGGTTCTTGCAAGTAGTGTCAGCATAACCGGCACGTAGGTATCATAACTCCCATAGCTTTAGTAATATGACAGGGAGTGAAACTTCACTTTATTTGATTATTATTTGAGTCCCCAATACTGCTGGTCAATCTTTTACAGTTAGTGATTGATTTTAAAAACAACATACAGGGCTTGGATAGCTTCTGCTGTCTGGGGAGAACACTTTTATTTTATTGGTTTTAGACAACAATCTTTAGCTGAACAACAATGTTCCCTAAATGTATGGGACTGATTTGTCACACAATAACGGGATATGAAACCCAGAAAATGTGTTTGGTTATTCAGACAGAGCATACAATTATAAAAAAAAGTTCCCAATTTACTTCTAATATCAGATTTGCTTTGTTCCCATGGTATTCTTTGTTGAAAAGATACCTAGGTAAGTGTCTGGAGCACTACATAGCAGGATATAGTGCTGCCATCTAGTGCTCTTTGATAACATTCTTGCAAAACTGCTGCCATTTAGGGCTCCAGACACATGCACACTCCTGAGCTTACATCCCTGCTTACCAAGAAAAGATACCAAGAGAACAAAGAACATTTTATAAAAGAATTAAGTTAAAAAAGTTGTTTGAAATTGCATGCTCTGTCTGAATCATAAAAGAAAAAAAATGTTTTTTATGTCCCTTTAACATATGGTTTTTAAGATTTTGGGATTTGGAGATTTTTTTGTGATGAGGTTTTTCACATTGGGGGGTTGCTTAGTGAAGGGGTTAATATTGAAAAGGGGAGTTGTATTTAGTGTATTTAATGAGGTTTATTATATAAGGGTTTCTCTATATGTAATTATTTAAGCGGTTGGATTTCAGGAGAGCAAGGACAATTGGTTTTTGTTTGGAAGGGTCAGAGTTAAAGTGAATGTCAATTTTTAATGTTTGGATGATATAGTTATGTACAGAATCATCCTATATAGCATACCGCCACAATCATTTTTTAATATAAGTTATTATTTCTTTATAATTTTATATCCTAAATATCGTTGATGTACTTTACCCGTTCCTCCCACTCACTGTTTCCTAATTCTCCTTGAAAATACGTAAACAGCGGTCCCACCCGCTGTTTACGTATCGGCATTGCGCGCTCCCATTTAGATTAGCCATTGCGCATGCGTTACTCCTGTTTCCGCTATTTAACCACATAGTATTCATTGAATGAGTGTATTCAATGAAAACTATCGTGGCGAAGGAGCGAAGGACAGGAAATAGGAAATAGGGGCATAGTTGGTTAGATAGAGAAGAGAAAGTACTTGTATACGGAGCCCTTTCATATCAACTTACCCAGCGATAATAATGTTAGGAAATGACAAGACTCTGTATACATTTCTATTGCGACGCCGTATACATTTCTATAGCGCATGCGAGAAATGTGCATGAGCTTAGAATAAGGAGTTATTACGTCATGGTAAGGGGGTGGGTCCCCCTGTGGTTAGAGCCGTTATTGGCTATGAAGACGTACGTTAGAAACAACAGGAAGGGAGAGCGAATGCCGGGAGGAGGATGATTACAGCGAAAAAGAATATAAAGTATTGAAAATAAAGGTAACGAAGTAAAATGTGAGGAATTGATGAATGAAAGTCAAGTTTTTTTATAGACAAATGTTACAAAGATGTTTAGACCGGAGGCTGACTTTACATTCACTTTAAGGTTAACTTGAGGTTAGCGTCTCAGGAGAATTGCAGAAAAATGATTTGTAGTGGAGGTTCATGATTTTGGCTAATTAGATTGGAGCGGTCATTGGGTTTTGGTTTTGGTTAAATACAACCGGGTGTCTTGATAGTGGCTAAGATGAGCAGGGTCAAGTTTAGGTTTTTCTTTATTCAGTTTTTCTTAAAGAGACACTAAAGTTAAAATTAAACTTTCCTGATTCAGATAGAGTACACAATTTTAAACAACTTTTCAATTCACTTCCATTATCTAAATATGCACAATCGTTTTATGTGCACACTTTCTGAGGCACCAGTTCTTATTTATCATGTGCAAGGTTCACAGAATATAAGTATAAGCCTTTTGGGATTGGTTGATGGCTGTCACATGATGCAGTGGGAAGGAAAATAAAACTAACTTTGAAATTTGTCAGAAAAAAATCTACCACTCGTGAAATTCAAACTAAGGGCTTTTACATACATGTGTTATGATATTCTACTGTGTTTAGTGGTCATTTAAGGAGTTGTGCAATTTTTAAAATAAGGTTGTACAAATCTTGAAGATAGACATGGGGAAAGAAGTAGTAAAATATAACAAAGCATTGTAGTGACTTCCAAAAGATACCTCTGGAGCAGCTCCTGTAGAAAGTCACAAGCTATCCCTGCAGCAGACACAGCCCTTTGTAACAACCTAAATATGATAACCCAAGTGCAAGCCATTTCCTGGAGAGATTATTGGAGTCGTACACAGCTGTGTAGAACAAGCTGAAAAATCAGCTCACTAACCTCTGGCCAACAATATATATTCAACAAACAATAACGGTAGCATATTTATATACACCATTCCCCTGGACCGTGTATAAACTGCAAGAAGAGTCATTACCTTGTGCAGACTCCTTTCCTTCTTCTATGTAAACAGAGTACACAAACTGTTTTGCTGAAAATGTAATCTATTTCGGCTAGATTATGAGTTTTGCGGTAAGATGAAAAAGCAGTGTTAACAAGTCGTAACGCTGCTTTTTCACTATCGCTGCTATTACGAGTCTTGCAGGTTTAGGGGCACCGCACACTTTTTTGGCCTTACCGCAAACCAACTTACGTAAAGTTCGTAAACCCTTTTTTCTATGGGACTTCCATAGTGCTGGTATTACGAGTTTATCCTGGGAGGACAAAAAGTGAGCGGTACACCCTCTACCTCCAAGATTACGCATTCTAAAGTCAGTAGTTATGAGTTTTACACTACAACGCTGTAGCATAAAACTCATAACTAAAGTGCTAAAAAGTACACTAACACCCATAAACTACCTATTAACCCCGAAACCGAGGCCCTCTCGCATCGCAAACACTATAATACATTTTTTAACCCCTAATCTGCCGCTCCGGACATTGCCACAACTAGAATAAACATATTAACCCCTAAACCGCCGCACTCCCGCCTCGCAAACACTAGTTAAATATTATTAACCCCTAATCTGCCGCCCCTAACATCTCCGCCACCTACATTATACTTATTAACGCCTATTATTCCGCTCCGGACATCGCCGCAACCTACATTATATTTATTAACCCTTAATCTGCCGTCCCCAACATCGCCAACACCTACATTATATTTATTAACCCCTAATCTCACTCCTCCAATGTCACCACAACCTACCTACATTTATTAACCCCTAATCTGCCACCCCCAACGTCGCCGCCACTATTCTAAATGTATTAACCCCTAAACCTAAGTCTAACCCTATCACCCCCTAATTTAACTTAATTTAAATAAATCTAAATAAAAGATAGGATTGAAATTCAATCCTATTGGCTGATTGCATCAGCCAATATGATTTTTCTACCTTAATTCCGATTGGGTGATAGAATTCTATCAGCCAATCGGAATCTAAGGGACGCCATCTCGGATGACGTCACTTAAAGAGATATTCATTCCGAAGAAGACGTCGTTTGAAGAGGATGCTCCACGCCGGATGTCTTGAAGATGGAGCCGCTACGCGTCTGAAGATAGAAGATGCCGTCTGGATGAAGACTTCTGCCCGTCTGGAGGACCACTTCTGCCCGTCTGGAGGACCACTTCTGCCGGCTTCGTTGAGGACATCTTGCCGCTTGGATGAAGACTTCTCACGGTAAGTGAATCTTCGGGGGTTAGTGTTAGGATTTTTTAAGGGTGTATTGGGTGGGTTTATTTTTTAGGTTAGAGCTTTGGGCTGCAATAGAGCTAAATGCCCTTTTAAAGGGCAATGCCCATCCAAATGACCTTTTCAGGGCAATGGAGAGCTTAGGTTTTTTTAGTTAGGATTTTATTTGGGGGGTTGGTTGTGTGGGTGGTGGGTTTTACTGTTGGGGGTTGTTTATATTTTTTTTACAGGTAAAAGCTGATTTCTTATGGGCAATGCCCCGCAAAAGGCCCTTTTAAGGGCTATTGATAGTTTAGTTTAGGCTAGGGTTTTTTTTTTATTTTGGGGGGGGCTTTTTTTTATTTTGATAGGGCTATTAGATTAGGTGTAATTAGTTTAAAGATCTTGTAATTTGTTTTTTATTTTCTGTAATTTAGTATTTGTTTTTTGTGATTTAGCTACTTTTACTTAATGTATTTAATTGTATTTAATGTAGGGAATTGATTTAATTGTAGTGTAGTGTTAGGTGTTATTGTAACTTAAGTTAGGATTTATTTTACAGGTCAATTTGTATTTATTTTAGCTAGGTAGTTAGTAAATAGTTACTCAGCCACAAATGCTGGGAGGTATGGTATTGCCCAATGGCTATTCTTTCTTTTTTTTTTTTTAAAGCTGGCCCACATTGGTGTTGGATATAGGCTGTAGGAGAATGGTGCATTTAACTCCTTCACTATCAGGAATTTCAAAGTAAACTACCAGAGATTTTTTAACATTTTGCTGTCACTCTGATTAAACAGAAATAGAGGTTTTGATTTACCTATGAAAACTATTTATATATATATTTTAAAGGAGACAACCCAAGGTATTAATCTAGGCCTATTTTGGTTTATTTGATGCCACTATTTGACCACCAGATATGATTATATTAAAAAAAATGTTAACTGTTTCTCACTGAAATTATTTACATACAACTACTGCTGTCATATGACAAATGGTTATAAACGCTTCTCTGGGATCCCCTTTGTTCAGAAATAGCAAACATGCATGGATTTTCCATTGCTTATTGCACCTGTGCACCTTACATGAAATTCCTAGCAGTGAAGGGGTTAATCAATTAGCTTGTAAGGTTAATTTTTGATGCATAGTAAAGATTACCCTCTGACTTGACACCTCCCATTCCCTGATCCCTACCTGTCACAAAAATGACATTGCAGAGTTAGAAAAAGTTCAGAGAAGGGCCACAAAGCTAATAAGGGGAATGGAGAATTTAAAAGGACATAATACTCATATGCTAAATCACTTGAAACTGATGCAGTATAACTGTAAAAAGATGACAGGAAAATATCACCTGAGCATCTCTATGTAAAAAAGGAAGATATTTTACCTCACAATCTCCTCAGCTCAGCAGAGTAAGTTCTGTGTAAAAAGTTATACTCAGCTGCTGTCCAGCTGCAGGTAAAAAAAAAAAAAGGAAGAAATGAACAGCAGCCAATCAGCATCAACAGTGCTGAGGATATGAACTCTTTTACTGTGATCTCACAAAACATTTGGGTATCATGGCCCTTTAAGCTACTATGAGGAGATGTTAGCCAAACAGGGTCAGTTTCCCTAGAAAAAAAATGTGCTTGAGAGCTGATACGATTACTTTCTATAAATATATTCAAAGCCCATGTACAGAGTTGGTGAAAGCTCTGTTTATTTCAAGGAAATTGTTTGTGAGTGACAGGAGGTCACAATATAAGTATGGAGGAAAGGAAATTTTTTGTTTAATACTTATTTTATTAAGTGTCACATTATAAAAACAGTTACAAAAACATATTTGAAATACAAATTTTGTTTGTGTGAATTAACAGGTATTACAGAATCTTGTGATCAAACATAAAGTATCTTCACATGGGTCTTTGGTCCAGACAATTCACAGAGGTGTAATACATAGAACTGAGAAGTCCGTATGATGATCTGTTGATCACTGATTAAAGAGAGACAAATAGTCAATTCACATCTGTAAACCTGTTTTTGAAATTCAGAAATTCACTGGAACATGAACCCACATTAATTTTTAGTTTAAAAGATATTGTAAAAAAATAAGATGAAATAAATATATTGATAATAGATTTACAAGTAAAGTAAAGAAGTTGAGGTGAGTATTTGTCAGGGATTAATCTCTTTTCCTACTGTGCCTTTAAGGATGTCAACTCACTACCCCTATTTAAGGCTCCTCCCAACAGAACTCATTGCTTGGTAATTTGTTGCTCAGTGTGAAGCTGCTTCAGAAGAGACCTAGCCGTTTATACTACTTTGTATTCTCAACTTATTGCTCCCCATGAGTATCTGCCTATTTGAATCAACTTGCAGATTCTCTTTTGTGCTTGAAGATTTGCTCCGTTTGTTCACTAAGAGATTTTTCAGTCTCTCTCCTGTAGTGAGGTTGTTCCCCTGCAGCGTGTGACGTCACGCTCCTCATTCTCCCACCGCGGATCTCTGCCAGGCTTTCTGCGATACTCCTAGGACTTGTTGCTGTGTGGTAACTGTATCGCTATGTGCTAATATCATCTACAATATTTCTAGTCTATATATATTGCATTCTATGAACTGTGTGTATTGCTGCAACCTCATTTTTCCTTCACTTGCTATATATTGTGGAACGCTCACTTGCTGGATTTCCATATTCGCTTCAGATATCAAATATGCACTAAACCTTTTTACTGCTATTTACCATATTACAAACAAATAACTGTGACAAAGATTATTACAAAGTACCATTATTCATTATCGGATTGCATATGCATAACTCAAACTTTACGCAATTAACCTCTATTGTGCTTGAAATGAACTGTTTGCTCTAACTTAAACTATAACTGTTTCTTCAAGTTTACCACAGCTTATATTACTCTGATTGAACAACTCTGCAAAGTATTAATATTCATTATCAAAGTATGGTTTACAAAATGACCAGAGGTTGATTTATTCACTTATCAAAGTACTGTGTTAACTTCAGTGTGTTTGTTAAAGCCTGCTGCATAAACTATTTCCATTGCAACTCTGTTTGAATTAAGGCACCTGCACTAATTAACTCTTTCACTACTGCTGCAGTCAATCCTATAAGACTTACTCTCTTTTCTGCTTTAAGCATTTATTGTTGCGTGAAGGTTCCGGTTTCACTCAGCAACCCTGCTGTAGTGACCCTCAGATCAATGAGCATATCAGGGTTCCCTTAAGTTAAATCTGTGGGAATCCGAGGTAAGGTGTGAGACTGAGTGGTCCTGCATAAAGCAGGGGCTGTAATTGTAGTGTTCTCTAAAAATAACTAAACATATCCTTACATATTACCAAGCCATAAAAAAGGAATACTACTAACAGCTAAAATCATGGATGTAAGTGAACTGTCCAGGAGAGTTGGTTCTTTAGCTCAGAGTATGGATCACATGATTCAAGGCTTAAGGGATATACAACTAGAGAATCAGAGTATAAATTTTTTTTATTAATGATCATCTTGCAAACAAAACTACTAATGTTGAGTCATGTCCAGAACCCATTGTTAGTCCACCTGAAAAGTTCTCTGGGGACAGAGCTATGTTTAGGGATTTCAGGAATTCCTGCACTCTGCTTTTTACTTTGAAACCTAAGTCATACCCAACTGACAGGATTAGAGTTCTAACTGTAATTTCATTTCTCAGAGGTGAGGCCAGGTCTTGGGCCAATGCTTTCTATGAAAAAAATGATCCTATCCTAAATTCACTAGAAGATTTTTTTTCTGCAATGTCTCTTTTATATGAAGATCACAATAGAAAAAATACTGCTGAAACTGCCATTAGGTCTCTAAGACAGGGCAAAAGAATGGTAGAAGACTACATTACTGAATTTAAAAGTTGGGCTCCTGACACCCTGTGGAATATTCCTGCTCTACGCAATCAGTTCCGTTTGGGACTCAATGATGCAGTTAAGGATGAATTAGCAAGGGGTGTGATTCCAGAGGACTTGGATGAATTGATGACTCTCTCTATTGGCATAGATTGTCGGCTTAGGGAAAGGAAGTCAGAGAGATCCTATTCAGAGACTACCCCCAGAAGAAACCCCAATTATCATCACTCAACATCTTCCACAGCATTCACTAGACCCATAGAAGAACCCATGGATGTTGCAGTTATTAGGGGACCCTTGAGACCTGAGGAGAAAGCTAGGCGTAAGCTACTAAACCTATGTCTATACTGTGCTGAAAAGAACCATGCTGTTAGGGACTGTCCCTCTCTGATTCGACAAAAGAAGGGTAAGACTTCGTCCAATGACCATACTGTTAATTTGGTTGACAGCATAAAATCTCATCTATCTATTTATGTCTCCCTACAGTGGTCCCATCAGAAGATAAACGTTCAGGCCATAATTGACTCTGGGGCTTCTGGGAATTTTGCTGATAACACCTTTGTTGTTAATAATCACATCCCACTAATAAAGAAGAGTGTTGCTTTAGCTATTCGTCTGGTTGACGGTTCCTTCTTTAGCTCTGGTCCCATAACTCACCACACTATCCCACTCAAAGTTGTTACCCCTTCAGGACACACAGAGCTTATTTGTTTTGATGTTCTTCCTTCTTCTGTTTATCCATTAATCCTTGGACTGAATTGGTTAATAAAGCATAATCCGACTATATCGTGGTCCACAGCATCAATAGTTTTTGATTCAAACCACTGTAAACAATCCTGTTTTGGGGTACACACACTTTGTCATATCACTGAACATAAGTTACCAGAATGTTGTAGTGAATTTGCTGATGTTTTTGATAAAAAGGAGGCTGAGTCATTACCTCCACACAGAGACTATGATTGTCCTATTGATCTTATACCTGGAAGCTCCATACCATATGGACATATATATCCATTGTCACAGCCAGAATTAAATCATTTAAAAGAATATTTAGATGATAATTTGAAAAAAGGCTTTATTAGACCTTCCACATCCTCTGCAGCTGCAGCAATGTTCTTTGTAAAAAACAAGGATGGCAGTCTTAGACCCATCATTGATTATAGGCAGTTGAACAAATGCACAAAAAAGAACAGATACCCCCTGCCCCTCATACCTGAACTTATTGAACGTTTACAAGGTGCCACAGTTTTTACTAAACTTGACCTCAGAGGTGCTTACAATCTGATTAGGATGAGGGCAGGGGATGAATGGTTAACTGCATTTCGTACTAGATACGGTTTATATGAATACACTGTAATGCCCTTTGGGTTGTGCAATGCCCCAGCGACTTTTCAATGTTTTATAAATGATGTCTTTCATGATTTGTTAGATATCTGTATTGTCGTATACTTGGATGACATCTTGGTTTACTCAAATTCTCTACAGGATCACATTGTACATGTCAAACAAGTGTTGACACGTTTAAGGGCACACCGTCTTTATGCAAAGCTTGAAAAGTGTATTTTTAATACAAACACCATATCATTCCTTGGTTATTGCATCTCACCAGCTGGAATTTCAATGGAGTCAAGCAAAGTAGAAGCTATCACTAATTGGCCTATTCCTCGTAATAAAAAAGATATTCAAAGATTCCTTGGCTTTGCGAACTTTTATAGAAAGTTCATTAAAGACTTTTCACTTATTGTTAGACCTCTCACTACGTTAACACGTAAGCAAGTTAAGTTTGTATGGAATCAAGATGCTGATCATTCCTTCAATACTCTAAAAACTAAATTTGTTTCTGCCCCTATTTTACAGTTTCCAGATCCCACATGTCAATTTACGCTAGAAGTCGATGCTTCTGAGTTTGCTGTGGGGGCTGTTTTATCTCAAAGACGTTCTGAAAAAGAACCTTTACATCCTGTCTCCTACTATTCTAGAACTATGAGTTCAGCAGAGATTAACTATGGAATCGGTGATAAGGAACTTCTCGCAATCAAATCAGCTTTGGAGTTCTGGCGACACCTCCTAGAGGGTGCAACATATCCAATCACCATCTATACCGATCACCGTAATTTAGAATATCTAAAATCAAACAAGACCCTCACTGCTCGTCAGGTTCGATGGAGTTTGTTCTTCTCTCGTTTTGATTACGTCATCACTTATAGACCAGGTTCAAAAAATATGAAAGCTGATGCTCTTTCTAGAAAAGACCCTCGTCCTACTGATGTGGTTTCTCCTTCATCTATCATACCTCCGGATAGAATTATTTGTTTAACAACTGAGTTTAAAACCATCTTACAAGAACATCTGAAGGATGATTCATCTTTGGGTCATTTGGATGTACTAAAACATTCCGACAACTTATACTATCATGGCACTTTATTGTATATACCTCCTTCTCTCAGGAATGAGATACTTACCTCTGCTCATGACTCTTTATTGGCTGGTCATCCTGGAGTTCATAGAACTGCTCATTTGATTAAAAGGAATTACTGGTGGCCAAAGATGAATGATACTATTAAACAGTATATTGATTCCTGTATGGTATGTACAACTAAGAAACATCAGCATAAGAGTCCTTATGGTTACCTTCTCTCTTTACCAGTACCAGACAGACCCTGGGCAGCAATTGCTATGGATTTTGTTGTTGATCTGCCCTCGTCAGCTAATTATAATACCATATTGGTTGTAGTGGACTTATTCTCTAAAATGGCTCATTTCCTTCCACATAGAGGATTGCCTATGTCTTCAGAAACTGCTTCACTATTTTTGAATCACATTGTAAAACTACATGGTTTACCTGAAACAATCACCACAGATAGAGGTACGCAATTCACCTCGAGGTTTTGGAATTAATTGTGTTCCTCTCTTAACATTACTAAACGTTTGAGTACCGCTTATCATCCACAAACGAATGGTCAAACAGAAAGAACAAATCAAACATTAGAGCAGTACCTTCGTTGCTACTGCACTCAACAACAAGATAACTGGCATTCTCTACTTGCTACTGCTGAATTTGCTCATAATAATGCCGTAAATTAATCAACTAAAATGACACCATTTTACATCAATTATGGATTTCATCCCTCATACTATCCAAATCAGATCAACAATTCCGACATGCCTATAGTTAATGATCTTGTTAATACCATTGCTACCAATTTCTCAGCATTGAAACAAGTTTTACTAGAAGCCCAGGCTGTTCAGAAACATCACTACGACCTACGTAGATCCAAGCCTCCAGATTACAAGATTGGTGACAAAGTTTGGTTAAGCACTAAACATTTACGCTTACAAGTTCCATCTAAAAAACTGGCTTCCCTATATTTAGGGCCTTATCCGATACAAAAGATCATCAATGTTAATGCTGTAACACTTAAACTACCAGATTCCATGAAGATACATCCCACATTCCACGTCTCTCTTTTGAAACCTTACAGTGCAATCAGAGATTCAACTCAAAATGAGACGGTGGATCCTACAGTCATTGATGGCATGGAATATGAGATTGAGTCTATCATAGACTCTCGTTACCATCGTAATCAACTTCAGTATCTTGTCAGTTGGAAGGGATTTGGTCCTGAGGAGGACTCTTGGGAGCCTTTCAATAATGTCTCTGCACCACGTCTTGTCTCTTTGTTTCATCGTAGACATCCTGATCGTCCTGGTCCTTGATCCGCGGAGCGGCTCCTTGGGGGGGGTGTCCTGTCAGGGATTAATCTCTTTTCCTACTGTGCCTTTAAGGATGTCAACTCACTACCCCTATTTAAGGCTCCTCCCAACAGAACTCATTGCTTGGTAATTTGTTGCTCAGTGTGAAGCTGCTTCAGAAGAGACCTAGCCGTTTATACTACTTTGTATTCTCAACTTATTACTCCCCATGAGTATCTGCCTATTTGAATCAACTTGCAGATACTCTCTTGTGCTTGAAGATTTGCTCCGTTTGTTCACTAAGAGATTTTTCAGTCTCTCTCCTGTAGTGAGGTTGTTCCCCTGCAGCGTGTGACGTCACGCTCCTCATTCTCCCACCGCGGATCTCTGCCAGGCTTTCTGCGATACTCCTAGGACTTGTTGCTGTGTGGTAACTGTATCGCTATGTGCTAATATCATCTACAATATTTCTAGTCTATATATATTGCATTCTATGAACTGTGTGTATTGCTGCAACCTCATTTTTCCTTCACTTGATATATATTGTGGAACGCTCACTTGCTGGATTTCCATATTCGCTTCAGATATCAAATATGCACTAAACCTTTTTACTGCTATTTACCATATTACAAACAAATAACTGTGACAAAGATTATTACAAAGTACCATTATTCATTATCGGATTGCATATGCATAACTCAAACTTTACGCAATTAACCTCTATTGTGCTTGAAATGAACTGTTTGCTCTAACTTAAACTATAACTGTTTCTTCAAGTTTACCACAGCTTATATTACTCTGATTGAACAACTCTGCAAAGTATTAATATTCATTATCAAAGTATGGTTTACAAAATGACCAGAGGTTGATTTATTCACTTATCAAAGTACTGTGTTAACTTCAGTGTGTTTGTTAAAGCCTGCTGCATAAACTATTTCCATTGCAACTCTGTTTGAATTAAGGCACCTGCACTAATTAACTCTTTCACTACTGCTGCAGTCAATCCTATAAGACTTACTCTCTTTTCTGCTTTAAGCATTTATTGTTGCGTGAAGGTTCCGGTTTCACTCAGCAACCCTGCTGTAGTGACCCTCAGATCAATGAGCATAAGTTAAATCTGTGGGAATCCGAGGTAAGGTGTGAGACTGAGTGGTCCTGCATAAAGCAGGGGCTGTAATTGTAGTGTTCTCTAAAAATAACTAAACATATCCTTACAGTATTCTTTTTATCAATATATGCCAATTATTATTATAGAGGTGTTTGTAAACATTTAAAACATTTTTTAGTTCAGGGTGTCGTCCTCCTATGTAGGTGCGCTCAGGGAGCAAACAAAGATGGTAGTCGACGGCCTCCAAAATCGTAGAAACCAGGCTGCTCTTCCGATATAGACAGGGTAAGTGGTATCTGTAGCGAAGGATAGAAGGCGCCAAATAGGGTGATAACGCAACAAACAAATATATTGGCAAAGTGATAAAGAATATTACTCACAAGCCGAGCGGCACTGGATTGTGCCTTCACAAGCGGACCGGGACCTCAGCGTCGCCCGGAAGACCAACCAAGGCAAAATCCAATCGATGGTCAGGAACACGCTACCGACAGCCAATCAGGGCCCGAAGCGGCAACACACCTTCCTTTCTAAACCTACGGGTCTCTACACTCCCAGCTAGGAATAGATGATGCACCACAGGTGCCGGGAAATTTTACTCCAATTCCTCGATAGTAATGAAGGAGATGGAATAGTGGATAAAGGGGAGAACAAACTCCAGCAGGATATATAAAAACAAGTTTATTAAAATGTTTTTAAAAAGCAACGCGTTTCTCGGCTACACAGAGCCGTTTCATCAGGGAGAGGAGTTGGCTTTAACTATAAAAATTTTTCTTTTTTTTTTTTTTTTTTTTTTTTTTTCTCCCTCCCTTTTGTTTTATTATGTTTTGTTTTGTTTTGTTTTGTGTTGTTTTGTGTCTTTTTTATTATTTATATTTGTATATCTGTATCGGTTGTAATTAGATTATATTTTAAAGGAAATTAGGAGGAAAGGAAAAAGAGAAAAAGACCAAAAGTAAGATACACGATTTGAGGAAGATGATAGACAAGGCTGTTATCCCCGTAATATTAAATTTTCTGCAAGAAGGGTCTCCTTTGTAATAGCAGAGTATTAGAGGGCCACCTGAATGATTGAGGAGGTTGAGTTTAAGTTATAGGCAAATAATATATTTGAATACAGGAGGCTGACTCATAAGTGAAGATCTAATTTATATGAATTAATACCTTATTATTGTAAATTCAAAATAAGCACCCTGCGAGGTGAAATATGAGCCTAAAATGTTGGGTTTTATTTATGTTATGGTTTACCCTGCGAGGTGAAAGATAAGCCGATTTGTAAGGCATGTATTTTTGCTTTTGGTTAATAAATAAAAATATTTTGGAAAAAAAAAGAGCCGTTTCATCAGGCTATAATCCTGATAGAAGAAAACAAGGAAACTCCTCGGCACACCAGGGATACAATATAATCCTGATAGCCTGATGAAACGGCTCTGTGTAGCCGAGAAACGCGTTGCTTTTTAAAAACATTTTAATAAACTTGTTTTTATATATCCTGCTGGAGTTTGTTCTCCCCTTTATCCACTATTCCATCTCCTTCATTACTATCGAGGAATTGGAGTAATTTCCCGGCACCTGTGGTGCATCATCTATTCCTAGCTGGGAGTGTAGAGACCCGTAGGTTTAGAAAGGAAGGCGTGTTGCCGCTTCGGGCCTTGATTGGCTGTCGGTAGCGTGTTCCTGACCATCGATTGGATTTTGCCTTGGTTGGTCTTCCGGGCGACGCTGAGGTCCCGGTCCGCTTGTGAAGGCACAATCCAGTGCCGCTCGGCTTGTGAGTAATATTCTTTATCACTTTGCCAATATATTTGTTTGTAGCGTTATCACCCTATTTGGCGCCTTCTATCCTTCGCTACAGATAAAACATTTTTTACATCATTATTATATGAGATGTTAAATATTGAAAAAGACAAAAAGGCAGTATAATCAGGATGTGGTGCAATCATGACCTAACACTTCCCATCTCCCCCCCCCCCATAAATAACTTTAAAAAAAGTGCAATTTAGATATAAAAATTAAAAAATAATATTAACATCACAAAAAAGAACATGATATTATAATGATTTAATTTAGTAATTAATCATTGATTCTGAGGCCCACTGGTTGTTGGCCTCGGCCTCCATAGTGCCTCCAAGCTTCCCAGCACAAATAACAATGTACATCATTTTTATTATTAGCTGCGAATGTTTCACTCTCCATAGTTTCTCTGTATTCTAAAACAGAGATAACCTAATTCCACTTAGGGCTTCAAGGCTTATGCCAAATCCTGACTATAACTAGTTTAACCACCATGAATATACAGAGATTTAGGATATGTTGGGGGAGTTTGCCAACTCTTTGGACAATTTGGTAAAGTGATTCCCAGTTTCAAACAAAAGAAAAAGGCCCTTGACCATTGACACTGTATTTTTGGGAATTTCCACCACATACAGGGAGTGCAGAATTATTAGGCAAATGAGTATTTTGACCACATCATCCTCTTTATGCATGTTGTCTTACTCCAAGCTGTATAGGCTCGAAAGCCTACTACCAATTAAGCATATTAGGTGATGTGCATCTCTGTAATGAGAAGGGGTGTGGTCTAATGACATCAACACCCTATATCAGGTGTGCATAATTATTAGGCAACTTCCTTTCCTTTGGCAAAATGGGTCAAAAGAAGGACTTGACAGGCTCAGAAAAGTAAAAAATAGTGAGATATCTTGCAGAGGGATGCAGCACTCTTAAAATTGCAAAGCTTCTGAAGCGTGATCATCGAACAATCAAGCGTTTCATTCAAAATAGTCAACAGGGTCGCAAGAAGTGTGTGGAAAAACCAAGGCGCAAAATAACTGCCCATGAACTGAGAAAAGTCAAGCGTGCAGCTGCCAAGATGCCACTTGCCACCAGTTTGGCCATATTTCAGAGCTGCAACATCACTGGAGTGCCCAAAAGCACAAGGTGTGCAATACTCAGAGACATGGCCAAGGTAAGAAAGGCTGAAAGACGACCACCACTGAACAAGACACACAAGCTGAAACATCAAGACTGGGCCAAGAAATATCTCAAGACTGATTTTTCTAAGGTTTTATGGACTGATGAAATGAGAGTGAGTCTTGATGGGCCAGATGGATTGGCCCGTGGCTGGATTGGTAAAGGGCAGAGAGCTCCAGTCCGACTCAGACGCCAGCAAGGTGGAGGTGGAGTACTGGTTTGGGCTGGTATCATCAAAGATGAGCTTGTGGGGCCTTTTCGGGTTGAGGATGGAGTCAAGCTCAACTCCCAGTCCTACTGCCAGTTTCTGGAAGACACCTTCTTCAAGCAGTGGTACAGGAAGAAGTCTGCATCCTTCAAGAAAAACATGATTTTCATGCAGGACAATGCTCCATCACACGCGTCCAAGTACTCCACAGCGTGGCTGGCAAGAAAGGGTATAAAAGAAGAAAATCTAATGACATGGCCTCCTTGTTCACCTGATCTGAACCCCATTGAGAACCTGTGGTCCATCATCAAATGTGAGATTTACAAGGAGGGAAAACAGTACACCTCTCTGAACAGTGTCTGGGAGGCTGTGGTTGCTGCTGCACGCAATGTTGATGGTGAACAGATCAAAACACTGACAGAATCCATGGATGGCAGGCTTTTGAGTGTCCTTGCAAAGAAAGGTGGCTATATTGGTCACTGATTTGTTTTTGTTTTGTTTTTGAATGTCAGAAATGTATATTTGTGAATGTTGAGATGTTATATTGGTTTCACTGGTAAACATAAATAATTGAAATGGGTATATATTTGTTTTTTGTTAAGTTGCCTAATAATTATGCACAGTAATAGTCACCTGCACACACAGATATCCCCCTAAAATAGCTATAACTAAAAACAAACTAAAAACTACTTCCAAAACTATTCAGCTTTGATATTAATGAGTTTTTTGGGTTCATTGAGAACATGGTTGTTGTTCAATAATAAAATTAATCCTCAAAAATACAACTTGCCTAATAATTCTGCACTCCCTGTATGTGCAGGCGTGACCATCTTCTCTCCCAATCCGTCACCTGTCTGAAAGGAGCAACAAGAAATCCCCACGCTTTCAAGAAACTTTGCAGTCTAAGGAACTCAAATCAAAGCAAAGGGGTTGGAGAAAAGGAGGTCTTAAATTGAGTCACTGTGTCACTCACTGTGACGTACTTTCCTTGAATGAAGTTAAAGTTAGCTGAAATAATTGTTGGGATATCATGAGAGAGGAACACGCAAGATGTTTGAGAATAGCTAAAGACCAGGTGAATGGAAATTTGCATTACAATCCTGAGTATTCGGATTACAGTATATTAAGTGCATAAACCTCAGTTTTCATGTAATTAAGTTTATAAAAGCTAATATAACTTAATAATATAACTTAGGTGAATAACACAACTTTTGGAAGGTACTGTGAATAGGGATTTACTAAAATGATGGGGAGCATTGTATAGCCACTGCCAATGGTACCATCACCAGTGCAAACATAAGCAGAGATTGTGGACACCCTTGACGTGTGCCATTAGTAATTCAAAAAGTACATATAGATTTGCGATACTTTGGTGTACAAAGTAATGATATTCTATTTTTTTTTTATCTTTTTAAAAAGGTTTTGTGTTAGTGTTAAACTATATAGAAAAATACATATAGATTGCAATACTTTGGTGTTTGGTTGGTGTACAAAGTAATAATATTCTTCCAATTATTATTATTTTATTTTTTTTTTCACAATGAGCTTCTGGAAAAAATAAATTGGAAGGATATTATTACTTTTTTTTTTCAAATATATTTTATTTGATTTTCATAATAAATAAGTAACATTACACTTACAACATAAACTTAGTGCAATGATAAGAAATTAAACAACATATAGAATATCCATGTAACCCACTTTTTGGGTTAGGTCATTATCAAAAAATCTTAAAATTACATAGATACGTCCAGAAATGGAGGCAAATAACTGCCGGGATATGATAAAACATGTGAATATGTTCCATGTGGGAATGGGGATGAAGGGTGAGGGGTAAGAAGGAGGGGTGGGGGGACAGGAGTAGGGATGGGATTTGGGGGAATAGGCAATCATAGGGGGATGGAGAGGTCTCTCGGGTCTGGAAATAGCAGTCCCTAAATATCCAGACTCAGGAGCCATTGAGTGTCATGTATAGATTTCAATGCAGTCCATGTTATTTCAAATAGGTCAAATTTTCCCCCCGGAAAAGAAAATATTCCTCTCCATTGAGTACAAGAATACCATAAGCTTAACTATGTCAGACCATGGCGGGGAACTTATCATTTTGCAGAATCTGGCAATTGAATGTTTAACTGCAGAGAAAAGGTATATACATAGATATCCTTGATACCTAGGCAAACCACAGGTACCTATATGGAGTAGGGCTATCTCCGGGGTTCTAGCTAATGTTATCCCTATACTGGCTAACAGGGAGAAACACGCACTCCACAGTGGTTTAATCTTGGGTCAGCTCCACCAAATGTGAGCCATGTCGCCTATTTGACCACAGTTCCTCCAACAAAGGGGTGTGGTGGAGGGCAACACTTTGGCTAATCTTGTCGGGACATAGTACCAATGGGTGAGGAGTTTAAAGTACGTCTCATAGATGGTGACACAGTGTAGGGCTTGCCAGTCTTTACTAGGAATGGATATGTTGAGTTTTTGTTCCCATTTTAAAATGTGCAGGGCTTTATCATCTGGTGTTGCACCATCCATTAAATTTTAATGGATGGACATAGGTCTCCCTAGTCGGAGGCCCTGCTTCCACCTAGTTTTCCGCATAGTGAGTTGACGGTTTGAGGAGGGTCGAAACCCCCAGCTAGCCAATAAACTGGTTACTCTGGTGTGTTCAAAAATGAAGAAAGATGGGATCGTGGCTATGGTTCTAAGCTAATCAAGTGTAATAAATGAGTCTGCTTGGGACCACATGTCTGCAACTCTCACAATACTCAGCCTTGCCCATGTGGCTACGTGCGAGTCAGGTAGTCTGGTCAGAAGACCAGATATAGAGGTCATGGGGGAAGGGTGGGGCGCAATGTGTTTATAGTGTCTAAGCTGTGCCCATATGGCCAGGCATTCTTTTATGATAATATTATAGATTGCTAGGGTCCGTCTACAGTGTGGGGGGGTCCATATAAGGTCTTTCAGGCAAACTTGGTGTGGTAGAGAGGCTTGTTCGAGTGACCTCCACTTACTGTTGGAGTCGTTGACGCCCCATTGTGAAATATGCGTTAGCATCGCCGCCTCAAAATATCGGGTTATGGATGGAGAGGCTGCTCCCCCATGTTCTCTGGAATATTGGAGGGTTTTGTGTGCTATTCTAGGGGGCTTCCCCTGCCATATAAATCTGGGGAATTCGCTTTGGAACTGAAGTAAGGTGCATTTGGGGACACAAATTGGGAAACACCTAAATAGGTAAGTCAACTTGGGAAGAAAGCTTAACTCCTAAATGTGTGAAATGGGAGGTCCTAATGACAAACTTATATTTATCTTGTATATATTTGGCCACTTTCTCAGGAAACCCCCTCAGGAAAACCACTTTAAACTCAATCAACACAAAACAGAGGTATTCCTGAGGGGGTTTCCTGAGAAAGTGGCCAAATATATACAAGATAAATATAAGTTTGTCATTAGGACCTCCCATTTCACACATTTAGGAGTTAAGCTATCGCATGATGTCCCTACAGTAGTTAAAGCCAATTATCAACCCCTTCTGCCTGAGCTTAGATCCCTAAAACATAAATGGAATTACAAGTCAATATCATGGTTGGGGAGAGTAGCAGCCCTTAAAATGAGCTTTCTTCCCAAGTTGACTTACCTATTTAGGTGTCTCCCAATTCGTGTCCCCAAATGCACCTTACTTCAGTTCCAAAGCAAATTCACCAGATTTATATGGCAGGGCAAGCCCCCTAGAATAGCACATAAAACCCTCCAATATTACAGAGAACATGGGGGAGCAGCCTCTCCATCCATAACCCGACATTTCGAGGCGGCAATGCTAACGTGTATTTCACGATGGGGCATCAACGACTCCAACAGTAAGTGGAGGTCACTCGAACAAGCCTCGCTACCGCACCAGGTTTGCCTGAAAGACCTTATATGGACCCCCCACACTGTAGACGGACCCTAGCAATCGATAATATTATCATAAAAGAATGCCTGGCCATATGGGAACAGCTTAAACACTATAAACACATTGTGCCCCACCCTTGCCCCATCACCTCTATATCTGGTCTTCTGACCGGGACTACCTGACTCGCACGTAGCCACATGGGCAAGGCTGAGTATTGTGAGAGTTGCAGACATGTGGTCCCAAGCAGACTCATTTATTACACTTGATCAGCTTAGAGCCATAGCCACGATCCCACCTTACTTAATTTTTTAACACATCAGAGTAACCAGTTTATTGGTAGGTAGAAGAGGCGGCAGGCACTACAATTCAGACCCACGAAAAAATGGTAAAATATAAAGTCTTTATTGAGGGCACTTGGCCATATTAAAAGGCAGACTGACAGTCTATGAGTAAGCGCCACTAGGGGGCGCGAAACGCGTAAGACCTTATCCGTGCTGTTTTCCCTGCCTGTCAGTCTGCCTTTTAATATGGCCAAGTGCCCTCAATAAAGACTTTATATTTTACCATTTTTTCGTGGGTCTGAATTGTAGTGCCTGCCGCCTCTTCTACCTAGCTATTTCTTCACGGGCTAATCCTCCGTTACCTGGCTACGGCACTCCGTGAGTATCCTGTGGATCTTCAGTGACCTTTCCCTAAGGTTTGCATTTCCGGTTCATTCCGAGGACGCCATAGCTGCGATTACCTTCTCACCTTCACGCTAACCAGTTTATTGGCTAGCTTTCTCCAAGAGGGCTCGTGGAGGACTTCGGCCCGGTTGGGTGAAGACTTCTCAAGGTAGGATGATCTTCAAGGGGTTAGTGTTAGTTCTTTTTAAGGGGGGATTGGGTGGGTTTTAGAGTAGGGTTGGTTGTGTGGGTGGTGGGTTTTAATGTTGGGGGGGGGTTGTAATTTTTTTTTACAGGTAAAAGAGCTGATTACTTTGGGGCAATGCCCCGCAAAAGGCCCTTTTAAGGGCTATTTGTAATTTAGTGTAGGGTAGGGCTTTTTTATTTTGGGGGGCTTTTTAATTTTGTTAGGGGGATTAGAATAGGTGTAATTAGGTTAAAAATCTTGTAATTATTTTATTATTTTCTGTAATTTAGTGTTTGTTTGTTTTTGTAGATAATTTGTTTTAATTGTATTTAATTGTATTTAGTTTAGGTAATTAATTTAATTATAGTGTAGTGTTAGGTGTAATCGTAACATAGGTTAGGTTTTATTTTACAGGTATATTTGTATTAATTTTAACTAGGAAGTTATTAAATAGTTAATAACTAATAACTATTGTACCTAGTTAAAATAAATACAAAGTTGCCTGTAAAATAAAAATAAACCCTAAGATAGCTACAATGTAACTATTAGTTATATTGTAGCTATCTTAGGGTTTATTTTATAGGTAAGTATTTAGTTTTAAATAGGAATAATTTATTTAATGATAGTAATATTTATTTAGATTTATTTAAATTATATTTAAGTTAAGGGGTGTTAGGGTTAGACTTAGGTTTAGTGGCTAATACATTTAATATAATGGTGGTAGGTAGGTGTCGGCGGTGTAGGGGGGGCAGATTAGGGGTTAATAAGTATAATGTATGTGGGGGTGGGCTCCGGGAGCGGCGGTTTAGGGGTTAATAAGTTTATTTATTTGCGGCGGGGTCCGGGAGCGGCGGTTTAGGGGTTAATAAGTTTATTTAGTTGCGGTGGAGTCCAAGAGCGGTGGGATAGGGGTTAATAAGTTTTATTTAGGTGGCGGCGGTGTCGGGAGGCAGATTAGGGGTTAATAAGTATAATGTAGGTGGCGGTGGTGTAGGAGGGGGCAGATTAGGGGTGTTTAGACTCTGGGTACATGTTAGGGTGTTAGGTGTACACGTTCCCATAGGAATCAATGGGATATCGGGCAGCAGCTAACATGAGCTCTCGCTGCTTTCCGACTCCCATTGATTCCTATGGCATCCGCTGCCTCCAGGGCGGCGGATTAAAAACCAGGTACGCTGGGCCGGAATAGTGCCAAGCGTACCTGGTAGATATTTGATAACTTCCAAAAGTAGTCAGATTGTGCCGAACTTGCGTTCAGAACATCTGTAGTGACGTAAGCATTAATCTGTGTCGGACTGAATCTGACGGATCGTATGTTACGCCACCAAATTCTACTTTTGCCGGTTTGTAGGGTTTGATAACTAAGGCGAATCAGGCTCGCCACAAATGCGCTGCGGAATTCCAGCATATTTGCGGTTGACGGCTTGATAAATACATGCCAATGAATCTATTTAATGGCATTTTTCTTTAGCTTCACTTGTTTTCGAGAAATTGTTATACAGAAATCTGCATTTTTCAGTATTAAATTCCTATTTATAGTTATTTTATATACCTCTAAAGGGAGCACTAGAAAGGCAAGTTGTCTGTAAGAAAAAAAAAACAGTATATAATATGTATGGGTGCATTTAAAGGGACACTGGACCCAAATTTTTTCACTTGTGATTCAGATAGAGCATGCAATTTTAAGCAACTTTCTAATTTACTCCTATTATCAAATTATCTTCATTCTCTTGGTATCTTTATTTGAAATGCAAGAATGTAAGTTTAGATGCTGGCCCATTTTTGGTGAACAACCTGGGTTGTTCTTTCTGATTGGTGGATCAATACATCCACCAATAAAAAAGTGCTGTCCACATGTCTGAACCAAAAAAAAAGCTTAGATTACTTTTTTTTCAAATAAAGATAGCAAGAGAATGAAAAAAAAATGATAATAGGAGTAAATTAGAAAGTTGCTTAAAATTGCAAGAAAAAATTTGGGTTCAGTGTCCCTTTTACTAGAGAGTGAACAATTAAGGTCAAACCAATAGGAAAAATGACAATGTGCTTGTGTCTTTTAAGCACGAAAATGGGGAAAACCTTAGTCCTTAAAGGGTTAAAGAGGGGCTTATGGGCTTTATAACAAGCGGCCATTGGGGTCTATAGGCCTATTGGATGACCTTTTATAATAATATACTGTATGTATTAAAATGTGTGGGTCTTTTTTTTATTAGGTTTTACATACCCAAGACACACACTTTCAAACAGTGTCTTGTGTGTTTCTAGGGCTTAACCCCTTAACGACTGTGACCATGTACCCCCCTGGTCATTAAGGGTTTTATTTTTTATAATAGCGTGGGACCTGCCGCAAGCTATAATACCCTCGCTCCTGCTTTTTTTTCCACTGGTAATAGTGCGAGAACGCACTATTAATAGCACAATTCTCATAGAAAGAGCAGGAACGTACAGAGTATGTCGCTGGTCCTTAAGGGTTTAATGGGAGCTGAGATCGAGGGGTTTGAATATTTACCCCTCCATCCAGCTCCCGTAAGCTCCTAGCTGCTGCCTATACATCCAGGTCTCCAGCACTGGTGATGTCATGGTGCATAGCCATGGTGATGTCACCGGCATCTTCTGATTCCCCAGGCTATGCCAGTGTTGTCATCCTCTCTTAAAGGGATATGAAACCCAATTTTTTACCTTTATGATTCAGATAGACCATGCAATTTTAAACAACTTTTTATTTTATTTCTATTATCAATTTTTCTTCATCTTTTGTTGAAAAGCAGGGAAGTAAGCTTAGGAGCCAGCCCATTTCTAGAGCACTATATGGCAGCAGCTTTGCAAGAATATTATCCATTTGCAAGAGCACTAGATGGCAGCTCTATTTCCTGCCATGTAGTGCTCCAAATGCCTACCTAGGTATCTCTTCAACACAGAGGGGCATGTTTGCATCACAAACGAAGAGACTGTCAGAGAATGGCTAAAGCATTAGACTTCACTAATTTATTGGACCAACCATTTCTGAGAAAACAATACTGGCAGTAAGTGGAAAGGGTTTATATAATGAAATGAGAGGAGTCCAATATATATAAGAGGAGGTTGCACATATTCTAAATTACATGATGCAACATATAGACGAGTCCTGAATGTATAATCCCAGGAGTCCTGAGTCCTGAATGTATAATCCCAGGAGTCCTGAGTCCTGAATGTATAATCCCAGGAGTAAGAAAGAAACAGATTTTATTGGACTGGTAAATCTGCTGAAAATGAAACCAGAAAGCCTGTAGCAGTTCCCGGTTTATCATGTATTGTGGTGGTATTTTTCACCTAGGAAGAACTAAAACTTTGATAAATGGGTTGCCCGATAATCGGCCTCAGCTAATTGTGGAACTGTATTTCAAAACAGCCACATTTGACAAGTGACCATGGTTAAGCATTCTAAGCAGAATTTTCCTACTGAGACGTTTCAAAAGCCGGCTGAAGAGCAAGTCTACTGACAATGTCATGCCAAGGAGATCAGAAGCGCATACGAGCTACACCCTGGGAATGTATTTTCTCTACATGAGATCATTCTGTTGTCCTGGAACTAAACAGTCTTGTTTTATTTCAGAGGAAGTCTTGGATTCAGTGAAATTTAACTTTTCAGATGCTGGTTTCATGTCTGGCTTAGGTTATTTATAATAGCATCCATTGTCAGCTCCTTAAAGGACTCTAACGGGTCATTTATCTTTAGTGAGGATGTGTATGGGACCCTGCTGGCACAGCTCTTAAGCTGAAGTGGGCAAATTAGCCCCCAGGTATAGCAGCAAAAACTGGAACTCACAGAGTGGGAGTACAGATTAAAGTGAATGTAATGCAGGATCTGTAAAGACCGGCATATAAAAATGTTGTGTTTCATGAATTTGTTGCTCTATAATTTAGTTGTATTGCAGCAAAGTATTTACTGGTGTTATTTAAACATGTTTGATTAAAGGGATATTAAATTCAACATTTAATCTCCTGTACAATGTTTAATTAAAGGGATGATAGTCTCAGAATTTAACCTTTTGTAATATGTGCAATTAAAGAAAATAAAACAGGATTGCAAAAATACATTAAGGTGATGGTAAATCCTAGCGTTTTTGAAACGCTAGGATTTACCAGTGCAACAAATAAAGGGGACTTTCAGTCATGAAGTATAAAATACTTTATGCGGAAAGTTACTTTATTTGTCTGCAGTGTTTGCCGCACTGAGTGCCTCAGGCCGCCCATGGCAGTACGCTATTTTTCAGAGAGCTGATCTTAGCCAATAGCATGCTAGGTATCCGGCATAATGCCAGCTGGGCTGCACAGCTATTGGCTAAGAGGTGGAAACGTCACCTCATTGAAAAAATGGTGTTCTGCTGTTTGCAGCCTGAGGCTCTTAGCGCAGCATACACTACAGGCAAATAAAAGAACTTTCAGCATGAAGTATTTTATACTTCATGACTGAAAGTCCCCTTTATTTGTTTAAAAAACGCTAGGATTTACCATGACTCTAATGATTATTTTGTCTGCATTTGATGGGAAAAAAAAAATATAAATATAATTTTTAGTTTAACTCATTCCAGACAGGTGTGCCTCCATCATACCTATATACAGTATATAATGCAATTTACATGAGCCTCCAACATTCTACTCATTGATTGGTTAGATCAGACCACAAGCTCATTTACAAAATTTCTCACCATCAAGTGGTGAAATAACCAGCTGTCAGAAATGGGTAAAAAGTAAAAATTTGCTTTTATTAGGTAATGCAAGTAAAAACAATTTGAACAGGCAATGGTGCAAGGTTATATCACAGCCAGTTAAAACAGCCAGCAACTATACATCTAGTCCAACATGTTTCGTGCCGTTACAGCACTTCGTCAGGAAAAAAAAGGACTACCTGGGAGCTTCATGACAAGTGTACCTGGACACTATACAAGCCGCACTGATACATATTGGACATGGTAAGTGAGGGTTTTCTTTTCATTGTGCTTAAATTGTTGTTGTGACTTACTTATAGCACAATTATAATGTAGACTAGTAGTCACTACTCGAGTCACTTTAGTGTCTTTCAGCACAGAACTAAGCAGCAGTATTAACCTTGACACACATCATATACATGATACAATTAACCATACTGCCTGCATAAGTGAAAGACCCCATCATTGCACGTTACCAACAGTCCTGATTTTTTATACATTTTACTTACAAAAGTTTGCAGGACTGTATATCAGAATTGTTTTTCAACATGCTCATTTACCTATGTCACTAATTGGTCAAAGCAAAGAAAACTAGGAACAATTGGTGTATCCCCGAACTAAATTCTTCCAAAATTCAGACTGATTATAATTCCTTTTACATTTGATCAATTTAATACTGAATGATAATTGGAGGGTTTGTGACTGTTTTAAATGTACATAATATATATATATATATATATATATATATATATATATATATATATATATATATATATATGTGTAACATAAGAAGAGAAAAAAGTGAGGCGCTATGTGTGTACCAGTATAAACAGATGAATGGGAAAAAATAAAACCAACAACAGGGTACTCACATTCTGTAGGAGCACTCAGACAGTGCTATTAGCCCCCAGGTGATTAACCCTTCATCTATGGCATAAACTTCACATCACAATATTTTTTAATAAGCAGTCAAAAAACCTGTCTATTTGTCAGAAAACTATAAAGTGTATTGCAGTCCCAAGACACACCCCTTGAAAAGCCTCTTGAATGTTAATTTTCCTTTACTGTGGCCAGTCGGGCAGATATAAGCAAGTTCTCTCAGCTACACATATAAACCAATCAGTGTGCAGCATCTAGTGTGTCAGGTACTTCATTCCACAGAGTGCACTCCACATGGAGGGAATTACAGGAGAAGCAAGCAATATAAAATGAGGTGAAAAAAATATCCCTTAGTTAATACAAATCAATGCTAATTGATAAAGCAATAAATTATGTTGGCCACCCAGGACCATACGGTGGGCATAGATAAGAACAAATTAAGGGCTAGATTTTGAGTGATGTGGTAGTTTAGGCTCCTGTTTGTGCGTTAACTCTGATAGAAGTAAGCATTTTGTGCACATCGGGTAGAACGCGTATTACAATTTGAAAGTAACCTGATGTGCAATAAAAGCCTTAGAATAAAAAACTTAGAATATCGCGACCGTGTTAATGTATTACTCCAATAGACTGTTAATTTATTAAACCCAATCGCGTTTCTCAAGTGTGCTAACACGACATGAGATATGAAGAAGAGTTCACATTCCAATTGTTCTTCACATAACAGAATGTGTTCTATCTATCTATCTATCTATCTATCTATCTATCTATCTATATATATATATATATATATATATATATATATATATATATATATATATATATGTGTATATATAAATGTTTTTTGGTACAATATATATTTCTACCTATACAAATAAATCTGGCTACCATATACGCTTCGGATAAAAATGAGTTTTCTACCATACTCAGAACGGGAAGATACTTTGCACTGATGATTCGCTTCCTTTCAAAGGAATGGGGAACCACAGAGTAGGTTTCAGACGGGGCCGGTCCCTCCAGGATATCTTGCAAAAGACCGACCCTATACACTGTTACAGCTCTAAGACATGGCTTGAGAACGTGAAGCCAGGTTGCTACAAATGTAGTGGTTGTACAACCCGCAATGGCATGTTAGTGCGTCAATTTTTTCATCATCCGAGAAATAGAAAGATATATTACCTGAAACATAGGGTAACTTGCACAACAAATTATGTGGTCTATTTGCTGCACTGTCCATGCAGTTTGTTCTCTGTCGGAAAAACTAGTGACAACCTGAGTAGTGAGTACCCGGATGGCTAATCACAGAAGTGCAATCCGCACGGCCATAAAAAACAAAGAAACAGACCAGCCTGTAGCCCGTCATTTTTTACAGTGTGGCCATAATGTGGAGGACTTGAGATATACTATAATAGACCATGTACCCCCTCTACAAAGTAGTGGAGATCATAATAAGGTCCTGATGCAGAGGGAAGCTAGATGGACTTATGAACTGGATACTTTGAGCCCTAGGGGCCTAAATACAAAAATTAAGTGGCATACCTTTTTGTAGCAGCTCTGTCTTTTATAATCTCCCAGGGAACTCTATTGATGTATATTTCTATAATTTCAGGGAGTGTTAAAATGATCTCCATATATGTTTCTCTATCTAAGTTATCTCTAATGATGCCTTGCCAGATGATCCTGTATATGTATGTATCTCTACATTGCATGCCTTTCTTTCCCAAATGCCTGAGACCATGGATTTTTTAACCTTGATGTTGCAATAAAGGAACTTTTTATCAGCAAGACCACCTTCTCTCTCTATTTTCCTGCTCGTATCGTTGAGCCCTTATAAAAAAAAAAAATGCAACTTTTTAGTCAAGCGTAATCAGAGCTCTGAAGTTGTGCTATCCTGACGCCCGTTAAATCCAATTGCTCTACAGCTAACGCGTTTACTTTCAACCTGTATAAACCTCTTTTCAACAGTTAATGCGTCATTTGTAATCAAGCCCTAACAATGTTAATTATTAGAGAATTTATGTTGGCCAAGTTCCTTCCAAGACTGTGGTGCAAAATGATCACATAGGTTGAAAGTTCCACAGTTAGGTGACCTCTGGAGAGGCAAATAATATAAAGGGGAAATAGTTGTTAGTAGAACCTGTTGTCATGGAGATCATGTGTAGCGTCAGATCAGCTGCATAATATTATCACCACTCCCTGATAATACTAAAAGGAAGCATTTGCTTAATAATAATTTCTGATGGCATAAACTATGTGCACCTTACTGCCATCTATAGGCCTTTTAACAATAGTACTACTACTACCACTGATAATAATGATGATAATAATAATATTAAAACATTTCACTAAAAGGTAAACATTATCCTAAAAAAAGTAGCATCTATAGGTAGTAAACAGGTAGGTGTGTTAGGGACGATATATACGTTTGGCTCACTTCCAAGTTGTCATTTGGCCACAGAACCACAGGGAGTAAGTGATCATGCTCTCATTATTGCTAGAAAGCCCAATATTGATACTTTAACATCAATATTTATGTGTTTTGTTAAACATATTCTAACACTTTATGTCAGGTTTCCTAAAGTGCAAAACTCTTCAGTACTATTTTGTGTTGCACAGGAGCAACACTTTGCTGACCAATTTATTCTTAAAATGTATAGGGCGCACTAAAAAAAATGTCAGCCTTGTTAAGATGAATCAGTTTTACTATCCACTTGTAATACAAGATTGTGTGCTATTATAAGTTTGGGGTAGAGAGCAAGGTAACCCCCTATCCATTATCAATTTATAATGCATACCGATTGAGTTGGTAATGTGATAAATCGTATATATAAAAAAACCTCTGCAATATAATTTAATTAGTTATTTTGTGCCCTTTTCCTGTAATTCTATTCTGAAATTGTGAGCTTTTCAGTTCCTGTTAGAAATGGAAGTGCAGAACACTGTTATATTACACATAGCCATTGGCTGCACACTCTAGTGACCTATTTATAACTGCCCCTAAATTGGCCACAGCATAGAAGGTAACCTAAGTTACAACATGGCAGCTCCCTTTGTTTTATAGAAACTAAAACTTAACACTCATTTTGTCAATATTTAAACAGATAATGACACTTTAAAAATACATCTACATGTTATTCTCAGACTAATCTTTTCTTTGAATGCATCATTCTATCTAGCATTTATTCAGTTTTTAATGTCCCTTTAAACTCTTGGCTTCCAATAGTAACGTACAATGGCATCAAAACATCCACACTCCTTGATGTGCTTTCTACACAGGTTAGGATGAAGCAATAAGCCACTCTCAAATTCAGAGCTATCTTAAATTGTTCAACACAGAGATTTTTGGCCATTTTGTTCAAATGAATTTGAGATATATTAAATTGTCAGATATTTAAAGGGACACTCAAGGATAAGTATAATATTAATTTTACTAATAAGTAAGCAAGTTCTTTTTGCATTACTGATGACAAAGGGCTAGATTACAAGTGGCGCACAATAAAGCAATATCACGCCTGTGTTAATTTGCTCAAGAATAACAAGTTTAAAGTTAAGACGTTTGCTTGCGCAATTGAATGTAATGTGCAAAGAGGTAGGGCTAAAAAATATGTTGCACCAAACAAAGCATAAATACATTAAAAATTACACTTACACTATAAACACTATCTGATAAAAAAAATAATTCATATAAATATTAATAAAAAATATTTATAAGGGTTTAATGGTATATGGCCATGTATTTGACTACAAAGGGCTATAATATAAATATACTAGTCCTAAAGTCCGTTCACACGGGCCATTTTTTGCAGTACAGCGGTCCCACCCCTTGCGCTCTCTGCCTCCCCCTCTCTTTTGCTCTCTCTCTCTCCCCCCTCACTTTTGCTCTCTCTCTCCCCCCTCTCTTTTGCTCTCTCCCCCTCTCTTTTGCGCTCTCTCCCCTCTCTTTTGAGCTCTCTCTCTCCCCCTCTCTTTTGCGCTCTCTCTCCCCTCTTTTGCGCTCTCTCCCCCTCTCTTTTGCGTTCTCTCCCCCTCCAATGTTGGCTACAGCATAGATATATCAAATTAAATTTTAAACGCTGTGGGCCAGATTACGAGTGGAGCGCAAATGTTTGTGTGCAAGCAATATCGGGTTTTTACTTTCGTCGGGTTATTGCGTTCTCAGAGCTCTGGTTAACTGTTTCGCAAAATAAAAAATTGTCACAAAGCACTTCCAAAATACATTACAAAGTACAGTTACACTCATAATAACACCACCTAATAAAAATATTTAAAAAAAATATTGTACAAAAAAGTTATGTCTCAGGTGTTATTAAAAAAAAAAGCAGGCAAATGGCTTTAACACTGAGAAACATACAAATACATCTCTAAAGATGTATATGTATGTATATATGTATGTATATATATATATATATATATATATATATATATATATATATATATATATATATATATATATGTCTATATATATGTGTGCAGGTATATTTATATGTGTATATATGTATTTACAGACATATATACACATATAAACACATAAATACATATGTACATATATATATAGACATATATATATAAATGCATTAGAGCCTTTTGCAGTTAAGTAGATAAAAACATAAAAAATCATATTTATGCAATATTCATATTTAACAGTGTTTAACAATGTATTTAATATAAATATTTCACATTCCAATGTTCTGCACATAGCAGAATATGTTCTAAGTGTTTATAAATAGATATTCCTATAAATATCTGTATATATCTATACCTATATATAATCATGTGTATATATATATATATATATATATATATATATATATATATATATATATATATATATATATATATATATATATATGTATAGATACATATTGTACCAAAATACCATCAGATATATGCAGACATATGTGTTTATGAATACATAGAACATATTCTACTACGTGAAGAACATTGGAATGTGAAATATTAATATTTTCATGTCGGGTTAGTGCACATGAGAATATACGATCGGGTTTGTGCGTAAATTGGGTATTTTTTTTCCACTGACTTCTATGAGGGAATAGGTTATCGCGCAATATTCTAAGGTCGAGTTAGCATGAGAGCAGTAACTTTTTTTACTTGGGCTTTTTTTGTGGGGCTACATACCAGTACTGAGTACCCCCACCTCTTTGATCTCATAACAGATAATATGGGTAATCATCATGTAAATGCTCTAATTTTCACAAGAGGGGACTGAAAAATACATCAAACTTTGTCAATAACATTGTTACACATGGTTAGTTGCATAGGTGAGTTTGGGATAGTGTTTTGTGGGCTTTAGTGATATTTTTGTTGTGTTTATTATTTTGCATATTAGTCTTCATAGAAATTTGCAAACATTGCCAGGATCCTACAGTCCACGTGGGTTGCCTTATTCCCATTTCTGCCTATAAAGGAAGTGCCTTTCTTTTTCTTTAAATAAGTGTCAGCTATGTTTGTGTGGAAAGGGTCTATTGTATATATGGAAACTGTTTGTTATAAAAATAATTGTTTATCTACATCGGAATCTGAGCCGTACTGAATATAGGTTGGGATATGTAAAATAAATACAGATCCCAGACTTAGCACTAAAATGTTATTTTTTTAAATAGTTTATAACATGTTTCACTAGGATCTAAATATTTTACTACCCTTGCACCTATTTTAGTATCACTATTTAGAAATATTGTATACGTGAGAGGTAAAACAGCTTTAGAGAATTTTAATTTATTAGTGACTTACATATTATTCCAAGAATATCCTTTTTTTATTTTTCATAAGCAAATATGATGATCGTTTTAATGTAAATAGCTGCTTACATCAGGTGCCACCTTTGTCTATACAGTTTATTTTATAGAATTAATTGTTAAATATAATATACCATGGCTGGTAGCAGCAATTATTCATGACATTTATTTTTATCTATATGATTCCTGTTTTATACATATAACAAGTGTATAGGGCATATGGAGAAAACATAAGTATCACTGCTGGGTCTTAACAGGTGCTCTTTATGCTTAATGCTCAATAAAAACTATTACTGAAGCAACAATAGCTTTTACTAGTTGATACCAGTGTACTGAATAAATACTACTATTCAAAACTGAAATGTGCTCATGATCATTTCAATTTGGCCAAAAGTAGCCTTAAATGCTAATACACATAAAACAATGTGTTGTATTTTATTTTTGCACTCTTCGTCATTTGTACCTGAAATGAAAGCAGGGGTTATTAGTAACAATAATGTCCATATGTATCAATCCAAATATCACAGGCTGATTTAATTTTATATATATATATATATATATATATATATATATATATATATATATATATATATACTTAGCAAGAATAGAGACCGCACTCGTAGGTCTTAAAAGTTCACCTCAGTGATTTTTAATAGTAACGTTTCGGGGTTTCCCCCTTTGTCAAACATTATTATATTATATGTGTATATATAAATATATATATATATATATATATATATATATATATATATATATATATATATATATATATATATATATATATATATATATATAGAATGATTTGAATAGAATGAAGGGCACTCTCAGGATTTTTTTGTATGTGCAAAACAAAGTAATTTATTCTTAGTATGAACAATTCTTCTTAGTCGACGTTTCGGCTTTCACAGAAGCCTTCCTCAAGACAGATAATATCTATAGAATAAAAGAAAGAAAGAACATCCATTGTATACAAACACATAATTTTAAACTAACGTGAAAAAAAATATATACACCCAATACCTATTAAATTATGTTATTTAAAAACAATGTAAAAGGATATGTGTGACTCCAAGTCCAAGATCACCAAGCCAGACACTCAAGTATACAGCACTAAAGTAAAAAGAAAAAAATACTAAAACATGTCTATTAATACCCATAGGGATAATAACACTTGTAGAGAAACGTCAAATCAGACAGTAGTACTCATGCTACGGAGGATTGATGTGGAAGATACTATTTAAAACAAAATTTCCCCTTTGAATTTTAAAAAAACCCAGCTGTTTTACAGACCCGCTCTCTGTGATCTTCTGAGCAGGTCTGTTTTTTTCAAACAGCGCATCGGGCCAGCTGTATAGTCACAGCCCGGCCCGACCGCGCCATAGCACTAAGTGCAGCTTGCTCCTGCTCTGTCAGACAGCAGGAGCGAGCTGCACTTAGTGCTATGGAGCGGTCGGGCCGGGCTGTGACTATACAGCTGGCCCGATGCGCTGTTTGAAAAAAACAGACCTGCTCAGAAGATCACAGAGAGTGGGTCTGTAAAACAGCAGTTTTTTTTAAAAATTCAAAGGGGAAATTTTGTTTTAAAACGTTTGCGCTAATATAATGTTATATAATTCTGCACTATGTGCAGAATTATATAACATTATTTTTAATGTTTACTGACACTTTAAGCCAAACTCAGTGGCTTCAAAGTGCAATTGTCAGCATAGAGCATGTGTACATAGAACAAGGCTATCAATACAATGAAAACCAAAAAGAAAAAAAGGAAAAAGGAAACAACACAACTTAAAGCTTAAAACAGGGCTGTGCATAAATGGATGGCACAACCCCATAACTGGAAGTATACAGATATAGAGGCACTGCCCCCAAAACGTGTTTACCTAACAGAGGTTAAAAAATATATCTCCTAGTAAATACCCTAGCTCATATAAGAAAAGCAACACCTAAAATGACAAAAACACAATAACCAAATTCGCCCTCAATAATAGCAATGATTATAGCAAAAGCTAAAAACTTTAACGAAAAATGAATTATCAAAGGTATAATAGAAAATGCCTATGTAATGCAAAAATGCAGCAAATGCAACAGTGTGACAAAAAAGCTAGCGTGGTAAAAGACCGGTACCGACATAGCTACTGGTAAAAGTAACACATGTTAATAATTATAGATCTAAAAGTATCCGTCTCAAGTAAATTAGAACGAACAGAAATATAGAGGACTACTTATTACAGCAAACAAATAGCCGCCATGGGTAAACAACAATGCTGACAGGGTAAACCAGATAACACATCAATATAAACAAGGGACGGTCATTAATGCAGCAATACTACATACAGCATGCAGGACTGCACCCAGATGTTTGAGTATCACCCAATGTTGGAGTGCTGGAAAACTTACTATTTCCTATATATATATAACTAAGTCTGTGTAATGTTTGGAGTAATACATATTAATATCCTGGACAGTATTATATCTATTATATATTTATTTATATTGCAATATTATTTTCCATGTTATCTGAAATACTGATTACTAAAGTTATTCTTAATAAAATGTAATGTGTGATTGGCACTATTTGTTCTAGCTTATAGTCCCAAAGAATTACAGTACAGTGACTTTGCTACCAATAATGAATAAATATATATATTTGTACACTAAGGATAATAGATTCTGGCAGTGATAGGTTATGCAATAATTTAATGTGTTCATCAGTCCCATAATATGAGGATCAATGCCCTCTGCTGGTGTTGGTATCATAACTGCATACATATTAGATTCGGCAAGAGACTGCTTGATTATGAAAGTGAATGCCTTTACAATATTTGCTATACTTAAGGTTTTCCAGGAACCTATTCCTTAAGAATTGGAAAGATGACTATACTTTAGTGAATAGGCTCTATATAATAACTAAAGAATTGCAAATACACTATATGGCCAAAAATATGTGGCTATCAGACCATGACACCTATATGAGCTTGTTGGACATCCCATTTCAAAACCATGGGCACTAATAAGGAGTTGTCCTGCCCCGTTTGCGGCTACAACAGCCTCAACTCTTCTGAAAAGGCTTTACACAAGTTTTTGGAGGGTGCCTGTGGGAAATTGTGACCATTCAGACAAAAGAGCATTTGCGAGGTCTGGCACTAATGTTGGATGAGAAGGTCTAGCTTGAAGGTGTTCAGTGGAGTTGAGGTCATGGTTCTGTGCAGGCCACTCAAGTTCCTCCACACCAAACGTGTCAATCCAAGTGGATTCTTCTAGTAGACTGCCAGATAAGGAAGTGGGATTCGTCCCTCCAGAAAAGATGTTTCCACTGTTCCAGAGTGCAGTGGCAGCATGCTTTACACCAATTCAGCTAACACTTGGCATTGCACGTGTTGATGTGAGGCTTGTGTACAGCAGCTCTGCCATGGAAACCAATTAAATGAAGCTCCCGACACACAGTTCTTGTGTTTATGTTGCTTCCAGAGGCAGATTGAAACTCTGTAGTGAGTGATACAACAGATGATAGACAATTTTGACATGGTACGAGCTCAGCCATCGGCGGCCATGCTCTGTGAGTTTACGAGATCTACCACTTCATGGCTGCACTGTTGTTGCCCCTAGACACCTCCACTTCACAATAAGAGCACTTACAGTTTACTAGGGCAGCTCTAGTAGGGCAGAACCTCTTTGGTGTTTTGTATTTGTTATTATAGGGCAGAAATTTAATAAACAGACTGGTAGCAAAGTTTTGGCATCCTATGAGAGAGCCACATTTAAAGTCTCTGAGCTCTTCAGTACAACCCATTGTAATGACAGTGTCTGTCTATGTAGATTTCATGGTTATGTGCAGGAGTTTATGCACCTGATAGCAATGGGTGTGGCTGAAATGCATGAACTCAATAGGGGTGTCCACATACATTTGGCCATATTGTGTGCCATTATAGTGTTAATGGATCATTTAAATTGTACTGTGCCTTTCTTCAAAGTTGGTAACACAATAACTGCAGAACAACAAGGTAAGGAGCCAGCAACATTAGCTCTTATCTTTGAGAAGAGAAAGTTTCACAAACTTCTTCTAAACATCACTCATCAATGTTAATGATATGGCAGCATAATAAATAGTATATATAGTAATAAGATTAATCCATTCTAGGGGCACCATCCTAGAATCTAGAGCTAGATAATTTTTTAGCCAATAATTCATCTGCTATTACAAACATATTTGGAATACGTGTTAGCAAAAACGTTTCTAAAAAATGGTCTCATTTCATAAATAGCTATAAATGTGCATGTGATATGGGGGCATCCATTTATTATGCACCACTAGCTCTCTCAATGCAAGTGTCAGTTCACAGAAAAAGCTATCACTAGAAGCATTTCAGCTAATATATGTGCACATGAAAAATGATTGTACTCAAAATCTAAGTGCACTTGTGCATTTTAGTTTGACTATAATGTCCCTTTAAGTAACCATGCTTTACCCAGTGGTTTCTCTCACACACGGTACCAATACCAACTATCTACAGCCACCATAATTTATGATCATATCAATGAGTAATGATAGTTTGTAGTTTTTAAACTGTTCTGTATTCCTCTATTACTTTATTATTTACTGATGTATAGTTTTATAAATAACTGCAGTCCCCAAATATACTAAAAGCATAAAAAATGCATAGAATGTAAGACTGATGGGATCTGAAATAGCATTCTACTGGGCACATAAATAGCACAGTTACACACAGCTTTATACTATGTTGTCTTAAACATTTGTCCATTTCATGCTCACAGTTCTAATGTAGAATTTCTCATGCCAAGAAGCATCAAGAAACTACTTTTATTTATATGAAAGCACATAGAATTGTATGTGTCAGCTCATAATTCCTTTTAATATCAAGGGAAACTAGACAGGCAGCTTCCAATTATGCACGTGTACACCACAACATACAAGCTACACCCTTAACACTCACTCTCTACTTCTAAATTAATCTAATTATCTATCTATCTATATCTATATCTATCTATATTGGTCTGTCTATCTATCTAACTATCTATCTATCCATCTATTTATTTATCTATCTCTATCAAATAAAGAGACACATTTTATGTAGAAAAACTGCACACATAACAATGTACAAAAATGTTGTATGCAACAGTAACTCTTTATAGTAAAAAAAAAAATACCAATACCATACATCACCTTTGAGATTATTTATTTCATTAGGTTTAAACAGATATTTATATGTAATAATAATCTCTGTGTTTGCTGATCTTGAAATATGATGACTTTATAAACTGTTGTGTTTTATACAAAATCTCATAAACCATTACTAATAATACATCAGAGCACAGCATTTGGTACAGTATTTGTATTAGTGGGAATGAATCACATGTTTTATAGCATGTGATGTAACTGACCCTCGATTCATTTAAAGAAAAATATTAATTCCAAAATGAAAATATTCTTCAGAGTTTAATATATATATATGTGTGTGTGTGTGTGTATGTGTGTGTGTGTGTATGTGTGTGTGTGTGTGTGTGTGTGTATGTGTGTGTGTATGTGTGTGTGTGTGTATGTGTGTGATATTGTCTATATGTAATATACATATTTGTTTGTGTGTTATATATATATATATATATATATATATATATATATATATATATATATATATATATATATATATATATATATATATATATATATACCATATATATATGTGTGTGTGTATGTGTGTGTGATATTGTCTATATGTAATACACATATTTGTTTTTTCACAGAGAAAGAGATGCATTCAAATAACTTACAGTGTTTTTCTAAATTTTCTAAGCACACTATATACATTTTTTTCTCATTCTGCCACTAAAGAGTTTGTAAACAACCTATAAAAGACAATATAAAAATGAAATAATATTGCACCTAGGGTGTGAGAATCACTGTTCTATAATAACGTTAGTGTCCTGTCACTTCAGATGCACCTGACATAAACATGAATGAAGCAGACTGATTGTAAGGCACCAGAAATGAAGCATTTACACACTAATCTTTTATACCTTAAGGAAGCATAAATGCACAAACCTCACTCAACAGATTAAGCCAATTACTAAGCTTTCATCTGAGAAACCCTTTTTTTCCCTGCATTCCTTTAGAGAGCTCTAGCATTTAATTCTTGAAAGAGAAAAAAAACATTCTTCACATAGCTAAGAGAAGTTAAAAAGTCTTACCTTAAAGAAGCTCTGCAGAAAGTACGTTAAACTGAGCATTTCTTAAATGTTATAAAATTGTTCCACACTTGGGACCAAGACGAATAGGATGTGATTATTTTCATACCCCTGCTGGGTCCTAGGGAGCATAGATTCCTGTTGCTATTTTAGTCAGTCTTAGCAGTAGCGAATACTATGAGCTATCCAGAAGCTTATGCTAAAGAGCTGAATAACAATTAGGGCTTATCTGTGCCATGCTCAACTGTACAACAGTACAAACAGGTTTGTTCACAGTTTACAAGCTTGGTGAAGATCTACTAGGCATGCTCAGAAGTTCATACTATTGTGTATACAGAATGCTGCCTGAGTATCAGTTTAGTTCATTGGAGGCTTTTCAGGCTAGACTGAAATTTACATCTTCCTTTCACTGTACTTTGTTTAAATTTGTTCCACTTGGAAAGTCTATCACATCTTCATGAAATGTGACTTGAATAGTTAAACCATTTTTATTTTTGAATAAAACATAACTTTTGTAATAACTGTTTTGAACTCCCATTTACCGTTTGTAAATTGGAAGCTAAATAGAATAACAAGAACAGAATTTAAAAAAATAAATAAATAAAATAATTAAAAGTGATAACTTATTCACATGTTCAAAAGCTAAATAAAAGACAGCTCAGATATTTAGATACAGAGAGGCAGGTCCCTTGCACCTAATAGCACTACTTGGTTTGCAGATACAATGGCTAGATACATTAAAGGGACGGTAAATTCAAAATTAAACTTTCATGATTCAGACAGAGTATGCGATTTTAAACAATTTACCAATTTACTTGTCTTATGAAATTTGCTTTATTCTCTTGGTTTTTTTTGTCGAAAAGCATACCTAGGTAGACTCAGCAGCAGCAATGCATTACTGGGATCAAGCTGCCGATTGGTGGCTGCACATTTATTCCTCTTGTCATTGGCTCACCGGATGTAACAGTAAGCAAGCTCTGATTAGTGCATTTTTGCTCCTTCAATAAATAATGCCAAGAGAATGAAGCAAATTATTGTGGCTTTAACTTTGCCGTCTCTAAAAGGATGTTGATGATAAAATGCTGCACTTCATGGGCTCCAAACCAGCCTCCACTGCTTAAAGAGATACTGAACCCAAAAAATGTTCTTCATGATTCAGATAGAGCATGCAATTTTAAACAACTTTCTAATTTACTCCTATTAACTTTTTTCATTCTTTATTTGAAAAGCAGGAATATAAAGATTAGGAGCAGTACCATTTTAGGTTCAGCACCCTGGAAAGCGCTTGCTTATTGGTGTCTACATTTAGCCACCAGTCAGCAAGCGCTACCCAGGTGCTGAAACAAAAATGGGCCAGCTCCTAAGATTTACATTCCTGTTTTTCAAATAAAGATAGCAAGATAATGAAGAACAATTGATAAAAGGAGTGCATTAGAAAGTTGCTTAAAATTTAAAGCTCTTTCTAAATCATAAATAAAAAAATGTCTGTTTAGTATTCCTTAAATAAGTGGAGCATTTAGCACCAATTCTTCTAAAACTACAAAAAATAGGATTTTATTATATGTTTTCCAATAAAAAATAGACAATGAAAATTAGAAGATAAAATGTACTTTGAACATGTATCCATTGAACATACAGGGGTGGGGGTGTCTGAACAGCGAACCTGAAAGGTTGCACTCTCCAGAGCTCCATTGGAACTTCTAATAATCCGCCGATTATAGGAAACATTTTTACAGCACTCTTGCCTTAGTCACATAATATGGTTTTATACTATTTTGAGATTCTTCACTTTATTTGATTTATGCTGTGTACATGATATAGGAGCCAGGACTCAGAACCTAAAGGCCTAGAGCGGTGGCAAATACTAGGCGGTGCTACCCCCCTCGGCATCCCCGAGGTTTTGTTACTTAGCCATCCACTCTGTTACACCAACACAGACTTAACTACCAACATCCCTAAGTCAAGGGGGACTTCAAAGGAGAGAAGTAATCAGTGATTGCAAAAGTGACGCTAATATTTCACAGATAACATGGCCACCGACGATGATTTAGGACCACCATACACTTTCAACACATTGGCAAAAATTTGAGGAATTCTGCCAACGCCTCATTGATTCAGCCCCGCTTGATTTCTTGCTGAACCATTGCCCTGACGTGGGAGCAGAAACCTTTAAGCCTGATATAACCTCAGGAACAAGCTTTCCCGCCACAAGTAAGCAACATGGAGAACACGAGCATCTGAAAGCTATCTTTACCATGCGGTACGAACCACTAGTAAATGCCGAGCCATCAGAGACACAGCGTAGCGCTCGCAAAACAGCACTAAAGGGCAATATGACACAGAGCACCCAGCTGAAGATTTATGGACCCTCAGGCACATCAACCTGAACTCCTAAGGACGGAGGGACTTAGGTCACTGCCCGTGTCTGATTGGGGGTTGATGGGGGGCCCCCGAAAGGACATGTTGGGGCGGCAGGTGCACTCCCTGCCCACATTCACAAATTGGTTGGACACATGGGACAAGATCCAGCAAAGATTTGAAGGCCTGCATCAACCGCATGGTAACATACTACACGCAAGCACTCAGGGAGGGACATTAAAGGAAGCTGGCACGGGACCCCCTTTAACTTTGACACAATTGAGCAATCTTATGCAAAAGGGACTTAGTACCACTACAGGGACTCTCCTCTTACTACAAATAATACCTGGTAGCTAGAAACACCTCTCCAATATAACATTGTTATTGTTTGTGTCTTACAAATATCGGTACAGAGTGAGAGACATCCAGTTGATTTTTCAATGGGTTAACTATGTTCTCCATAGCATAGCACATATAACTTTGACATTTTGTTTAATTGTGTTCTATATGCCTCCTCTTATGTTGTATTTCCACAGGCTGAATGTCTATCTATAACACTGAAGCTCAGGAACCCACATTGCTTATTTGCCATATTGCATAAAGCCCGCAGCTTTAGTGTTGTATTTTTTATAATGCTTAAATATCAGGTAATATACTTAACACGCTGTTATCGCATCTGAATAAATATATCATAAAGGGGATTGTGGGGGACCTCCAGAAAGATGCACTCAATAAGGATAGTGTAACAGTGGATGTTGTTATCTTAACACCATTTTGAGATACTTATCTATATTCTTCACAGCATAACTTAGCCACCTGGTTACAGGTGTTCTATCAGCCTCTCTTTAAGTTGTTTTTCTACAAGTTATTTTTCGAGTTATAACTTTAAACACAGGTTCCCATACTGTCCATATGCCATATTGCCTGAATCACACGGCTTTAATGTAACTCTTTTTCTTATATATTGGTTATACACAAGGAATTATGCTTGACACACTGCTATCACTTCTGAAACTATACACTACAAGGTGGTGTGTGGGGCCCCCCAGGTATTTTACTCAACACGGATGGTGAGACAAAAGACAAAGCTGACATACTAATTTCTTGCATATAGAGCGTAACATCATATAGATGCCCCTCTGGCGGCCGAAGGGAGATGAGAATAAGAAAAGCTTTATCCTCTAGATGGTTATTTACCTTGTAATGTATGCCTTGCTTACAGTAAGTAAAAGTTTTTTTTTATTGTTTTTCACATATATACAATCTTCAGGCAGAACTTGTAACTGTGCTTACACTGGCTTGGCACCATTGTTTATATTAACTGGGTTTTACAGTTTGTAGAGAGTATTTCCCCAAACCCCTGATTTTGTTAAATACTTCTTCCACTTCACGCTTGGCTTAATATGTATACTCCCTTTTGACTGCAGCCAGCGGGACAGGCTTCGAGCCTCTATTTAGATAAACTAAAACTGTTTATGTTTATATTGAAACAATCTCTATATTTCCCTAATACAAATACATAAGAGGGACCAAAACGTGGACAGCCTATCATAAAACACAAATATATTTAGTGTATAATGTTTGTATTTGACAGTATATGGCCGGGTTATAATACAATATATTTAATAATTATTCTTTAAAACAAACCCCCAATAAAATGGATATACGAAACAATTAAAATTAATATAATTTCCTAAATTCATTATAATAGTTAAATTTATAAACACATTGAATTATATTTATAGAAAACCAGATATGAATCAAACTATACAAGTTTAAACTGTTACAATATTCTTTACAAAGCAAACCAAATGTACCTTTAGAATTAACCTTATTCACAATTGAATTGCATTACCTCACCACAAGGAAATACCACAGTATGGGTCACTAACTTTCAGATCAGCACAATTCAACTATTTAGCCTACAATTTATCCTATATAACTCTAATTTAAAACATCAGAAATTATATATATTATTTGTGTAAACAACCAATTCCTATGCCAATTTCTCTGAGCTGAAATAAATTCTTAATTATCTACAATTAAGACAAATTCTAAAATATATATATATGTATTTGCAAAGATAAATTACTTAGCATTAATGATTAGTTTTAAACTACACAGGGCTATGAAACACAAGTTTAAAATACAAATTGTACTCTTTTAAATTACTAACTGCAATCTAGTTATAGTTACCAAATACCTTTGATTTAAATATATAGATATATTTATCAATTGCGTATACTTCACCAAAAATAACCAAATCGATATTTCAGCTTCCAGAACTTCTTGTTTCACCTCATATGGATAATAAAAATGTGGCCCAATTTTGCTTATAGTGACTGTGTTCCAAAGCAGCAAGTTATCAGTCAAAAATTCATAAATAGTCAGCCCGTTTATCCTCTTGCATTGAGGTTATATCAAGTGATAATCTCCTCCCTTTATTATTCTTATCATCGGTAAAACAATATGATAGGCCCTTCGGAGCTTGTCCCTGGTCTGCCCTTAACTGTATTGATTGGTTATTTGGGAGATGCCTCCCTGATTGGCTCATCTGGCTCTGCATGTATTCCAATAGTTAATTTATTTGGCTGTCATACCAGTTTTAACCCCCTAGGGGACAGCAGACAACCACAATTTCAGTTTCACCATCAATTATATCTTAATATATCCTTATAAAATGATTATTTAACACATTTGTTACGGTTACCCTTAGTCTCGCTGAGAGATGGACCGCTTAGTAGCCTGGATCCCTATTGCTAAAGAGGGGAGAAGCTGCTTTCCATAGTATTCTATATGAGTCTCGCAAATATAGAATAATCTCCCTTAGCTGCAGTACAGCTAGGATACCCTTCTGCCCACAAAAACGAGTCAACGCTGCGATTGAGGGTCAAACAAGAACTCAGGACTGGGATGCCCAGCCTGCTTTTTATTAAGGTTACATGCACACAGGGCACTCCCAGGGGGAGAGGGGGGGAAGCACAAAATCCCCCATCACACATTTAGATAGAGAGCACTGTCCTTTGACAGGCCACAATAGGATTACAGTACTTAAGATAACAAGTTTACAAGTTCATCTTATCAATTAGCAGTCTGGCTCCAGAGGTGATTAGACAATAGTTTCTAAAAGCTGAAAAAAAAGAGTTAACTCTTTATGAAATGATACTTGTTACGGTTTTCTTGGAGCCCTTCTTAGGCGCTGGCTTGCTGGTTCAGGCATTGCTGCTGGGAAATAAGCTCTTCACAACAAAATAACTAATGCTTCTGTAACAGTGCTCCCTTTCTGTGGAACACTCTGGCAGACACGGTCTGACCCCTTTTCGGGGCAGACTAAGGCTGTCCAGACCGCTGGTTATGCGGGGCTGAGGTCGGTTTGTCTGGACAACCCGTCGGCATTGCCATTCTGTTTCCCAGGTCTGTAAGTAATGGTGAAATTGAAGGGTTGCAACGATAAGCTCCAACGTAATAGCCTGCCGTTATCTCCAGAGACCCGGTTCAGCCACACCAACGGGTTATGGTCGGTGACCAGAGTGAACTCCTGACCATATAAATAGGGAGTCAATTTCTTTAATGCCCACACCAAAGCCAAACACTCCTTTTCGACCGCTGCATAGCTGACTTCGCGGGGCAGGAGCTTCCGGCTGATGTAGGCAACTGGATGCTCCCCTCCATCTTCGCCTACTTGGCTGAGGACGGCTCCCAGCCCGAACATGGAAGCATCTGTATGGACGATAAAACGTTTGTTAAGGGCTGGGGCCGCCAAGACAGGAGCGTTAATTAGAGCATTTTTGAGAGCCTGGAAAGCCGTTTCACAGTGGGGAGACCACAGGACCTGTCGAGGTAAGTTCTTTTTGGTCAAGTCAGTCAGGGGTTTGGCAAGTGTGCTGTAGTCTGGTACGAACCGTCTATAGTACCCTGCCGTGCCCAGGAAGGCTAGGACCTGAGTCTTAGTGATGGGGGTGGGCCAATTGGCGACAGCTTCTATTTTGGCCGGCTCTGGTCGCTGCTTTCCACACCCCACCCGGTGACCCAGGTACTGTACCTCGGCCATCCCAAAGTGGCATTTTTCTGGCTTCAGAGTCAGGCCAGCAGCCCGGATCTGATCCAGAACCATTCCCACATGAGCTAAGTGGTCCTCCCAGGACTCACTGTGGATCGCTATGTCGTCCAGGTAGGCGCAAGCAAAACTCTGGAAGCCATCCAGGAGCCTATCCACCAAGCGCTGGAATGTAGCTGGGGCATTCTTCATCCCAAACGGCATTACCCTAAACTGATATAAGCCGAATGGAGTGACGAATGCCGACTTGGGGATAGCCTCCGGGGCCAGGGGAATCTGCCAGTAACCTTTGCAGAGGTCAATAGTGGTCAGGTAATTTCCCCTGGCTATACGATCGAGTAGCTCGTCTACCCTGGGCATAGGGTAAGCGTCCGTCACGGTCTTTTCATTGAGCCTCCGATAGTCTACGCAGAACCGGGTGGTCCCATCTTTCTTGGGCACCAAGACAACTGGGGAGGCCCAGGGACTATCGGAGGGCTCAATTACCCTGAGCTGGAGCATCTCATCGATCTCCTTCTTCATTCCTGTCCTAACTGCTTCGGGGATTCGGTACGGAGCCTGGCGCAAGGGAGCTTGTCCCGGAGTATCTACCTGGTGGGTGGTTAAAGTAGTGTACCCTGGCTTCGGGGAGAAGGTGAGGTGTTTGGACTGGAGGAGTTGGTTGAGCTGCTCCCTTTCAGTGGGGCTAAGTCGGTCCCCTATCTGAACCTGCGCCACTATACCTGTGGGGAGGCTCTTTTCTAATAGGTCTGGAATGGGTAAACTGTCGGGGTCTTCCTGAGGGGAACAACATACGGCCGTCACGTTCTCTGGTCGCTCAAAATATTCCTTGAGCAGGTTTACATGGAATGTCTTTCTAAGATTGTTGTCGTGGCAGCTAGCTATCACATAAGTGGTGTCTCCCCTTTTCTCTACGATCTGGTAGGGACCCTGCCAGGACGCCTGCAATTTGTCTGTCTTCACCGGCTTAAGTACTAACACCTTTTGTCCTATGGTGAAGATTCTCTTTCGGGCCCCCCGATCGTACCATACTTTCTGTCTTCTCTGGGCCAACTGGAGATTAGCCCGCACGGATTTGGCTAATTGCTCCATTCGGTCCCTGAGTTCCAGCACGTATGGCACAATTGGGACACCGTCAGCCTCCATCTCTCCCTCCCAGTGCTCCCGGATCAGGTTTAGGGGTCCCCGTACCTTTCTTCCGTAGAGCAACTTGAAGGGAGAGAACCCTGTCGTTTCCTGGGGCACCTCCCGATAAGCAAATAGGAGGTGCGGCAGGAAGCGTTCCCAGTCTCGGTATTCCTGAGTGAACGTCTTGAGCATTTGCTTGAGGGTCCCATTGAACCTCTCACACAGCCCGTTCGTCTGGGGGTGGTATGGGGAGCTCAGGAGGGACTTAATTTTGCAAACCTGCCAGAGTTGTTGGGTCAATTCAGCCGTAAATTGGGTGCCTCGGTCGGATAGGATTTCTTTTGGAAATCCTACCCGGGAGAACACCTGTACTAGTGCATTCGCTACCGTATCCGCTTGTATGTTGGATAGGGCGACAGCCTCTGGGTACCTGGTAGCGTAGTCCACTACGGTAAGAATGTATCGCTTACCGGAGGGACTAGGGGTAGCCAGTGGTCCCACTAGGTCAATAGCAACCCGGCTGAAGGGTTCCTCTACAATGGGCATATTTACTAGCTGGGCTTTAGGGTGATCGCCTCGCCTTCCTACTCGTTGACACACATCGCAGGTGTTACAGTAAGTTCTAACGTCAGCGTGCACCCCTGGCCAAAAGAACGTGTGAGTAATGCGGTGTAGGGTACGGGTAACGGCTAGGTGGCCTGCTAAGGGGATGTCGTGGCCTATTTTGAGGATTTCTTGACGGTATTTGTGGGGCACTACCAGCTGTCGCCTACGCTGTCCCCTTTTCTCTGTCCAGCGGTATAGTTTCCCTTTTTCCCATAAGAATGTTTCGTTATCTGCCCCGCCCCCTCCGGTCTCTGCTCGTTCCCGGTACTTTTGTAAGGTCGGGTCAGTTTTAGACTCTGCCTCGAAAGCATCTGGGGTGTCCCAGGGTATGGGGCCTAACCTGTCAGGCAAGGTCGGGGTAGGTCTTACCTGTGTCTCCCGCACTGGTGAGAGCTCTCGCTCCGTCCGGGCTTGGGCCCGTGTAGTCACTGGGTCCGCCTCGTTGTTGCATACTGGAGCATAGGCAGAAGTCATGGGGCCCAAATCGTTGCCCAGTAGTACTTCGGCAGGTAAATTATCCATTAGGCCCACGTTCACAGCCCCCTTTCCCGCTCCCCAATCAAGATGCACTTTAGCTGTTGGAATTTTGTACACATCCCCCCCCGCCACTCTAACGGCCACAGTCTGTCCGGATCGCTTGTGCTCTGGCACCAAATGACTCTGTACCAGCGTGATAGTAGCCCCTGTGTCTCGCAATCCCTCGGTAGATCGCCCCTCGAGCCATACCCTCTGCCGATGGTGCTGGCGGTTATCTGAGGCAGCATATACAGGGTCTGCCTCGTGAAGCGGCCCCACATATCCCTCCATAGGGGCCTCTTGGTTAACACAGAGGGCCCGGGCCGGACGATAGGACCCAGAGGGGTAATTGTAATTCCTGGGTGTCTGGTGCGTATTAAGGGGGCAGCTAGCCATGAAATGCCCTGGTTGCTTGCATCGGTGGCAAGTCGGTCTGGGACGCTCAGAGCTGTTATTGGGTGGTCCTGAGTGTCGGACGGGCCCTGTGGGCACCGGGGCTCGGAATTCAGCACGAGGGGGTGCACGGTAAACCTCTCTGGGTTCGACCCGTGCTGGAGCTCGGTAGTTCATGGGTTCGTGAAGACGGGAGTCATAATGTTCATCAGCCAATTTGGCTGCTTCTTCTAAGGTAGAAGGCCGCCTGTCTCGCAGCCATTCCTTCCCTTGCTGTTCCATGCCATTATAAAAATGTTCTAAGAGAAACAATTGTAAAATTTCCTCCCCAGTCACCGCTTTACTTCCGCTCAGCCAGTGATTTGCCGCTCTCCGCATTCGGTGCGCCCATTCCATATGGGTATCGTTAGGCTTCTTTTCCGTGCCCCGAAACTGTCGGCGATACGTGTCCGGAGTTACAGCGTACCGTCGCAACAGTGTCTCCTTAACTAGCTCATACTGTGTCACTTCCTCAGCACCCAGAGTACGAAAGGCTTCCAGGGCTCGCCCGGATAGTTTCCCAGACAATATCGTGGGCCACTCTCTGTTGGGAATCTGGTGCAGGGCACATTGCCTTTCGAAGTCCGCCAAATATTCATCAATCCCTGTCTCGCTCTCTAGGAAGGGTCGAAATGCCGCATAGGGTATCTTGGGCCTCCCAGCATTTTCGACAGGGATGATTACCTGCGGGGCTTCAGCATTGCGGTGTGCATTCGCTAGGTTGAGTTCGTGGGCTCGAGTCTCTCGTATATCCTCGTCCGCCTCCGCCATCAACTGCTGTACCAATTCCATGGAGGGGTTCGGCCCGTATAATGAGAGCCTTTCCCGAACAATCCTGGTTTTTTCGTCACTAATCGTGGTCGGTGTTTCCGCCATTGTGAAGCTCTGATCCAGTTCGGTCAATTCTGCGATCAGCTCTCTCCTCGGCCGGTTGCTGGCGTACCCCCCTCTGCTTTCAAGTAAATCTTTTAGGGTTGTACGCTTCAATTTTTCGTAAGCGCTCTCCATCCGTTCTGTACCTCTCCTAGGAAATCCAGGAAAATCCCGCCGCTGCCGCCAAATGTTACGGTTACCCTTAGTCTCGCTGAGAGATGGACCGCTTAGTAGCCTGGATCCCTATTGCTAAAGAGGGGAGAAGCTGCTTTCCATAGTATTCTATATGAGTCTCGCAAATATAGAATAATCTCCCTTAGCTGCAGTACAGCTAGGATACCCTTCTGCCCACAAAAACGAGTCAACGCTGCGATTGAGGGTCAAACAAGAACTCAGGACTGGGATGCCCAGCCTGCTTTTTATTAAGGTTACATGCACACAGGGCACTCCCAGGGGGGAGAGGGGGGGAAGCACAAAATCCCCCATCACACATTTAGATAGAGAGCACTGTCCTTTGACAGGCCACAATAGGATTACAGTACTTAAGATAACAAGTTTACAAGTTCATCTTATCAATTAGCAGTCTGGCTCCAGAGGTGATTAGACAATAGTTTCTAAAAGCTGAAAAAAAAGAGTTAACTCTTTATGAAATGATACTTGTTACGGTTTTCTTGGAGCCCTTCTTAGGCGCTGGCTTGCTGGTTCAGGCATTGCTGCTGGGAAATAAGCTCTTCACAACAAAATAACTAATGCTTCTGTAACAACATTATACCTTCTTGTATTAATTAACTTCTCTTGTCAGCATCTATATTTCATTTAACATAACAGAAAATGTACAATTTGACACCAAACACCAGTATTTTATCAATTTCTATGTTAAAATAGAAAATATACACATATATCCATGTTTATGGCTAATATTCATAGGACATCTTGTTGTCTGTAAAATAAAGAAACAAATGTTACCATTTTGAAACAAACATTTATGCATCTACCATACAGCTTTAAAACAAACATTTATGCATCTACCATACAGCATTAAATTCAGTGTACACTTATCTGATATGTTACTGTTAGGCATTTCTTCTCAGGATATATATATATATATATATATATATATATATATATATATATATATATATATATATATATATATATATATATATATATATATATATACAGTCTAAGAATCAATTACACTTGAAATTTAAATACAAGTTGTATTTTAAAAATGAATTTGAGAGTTACAATGCAAGACATGTTGAAATCTGGATTCTTAGGTTTTCAGCTTCGAATATTACCCTTCTTAGGCATAGACAATATCCCAGATTCATGTGTTCATATTTGATATGTTATCTGAATATATACATATATATTTATTTGAGTATCTTAACTACATGAAAATTAGACATAATTTCTTTATCTGAGAATTAGTTTCCCATGTCTGTAGGTAACTTGAGTTCAGATGCCTTATGTGTATTTAGATTTCAGCAGGAACAATTTAACACTTAGATAATAGACATCTAAATTGTTGGTCATCCTGGAAAGGTATCATGAATTGTAGATCTTTCGGCTGCCTATCCACAGGGGTTAGTCAGTTTATTACCCATCTTGGGCATACACAATTGAGGGTTCCAAAATGCTAATATTTACTTTGAAGCAACTGCCTGATCTTTGAAATGACTGTCTGAACTAATGAGACCAAATGTTTCCCCTTTGTTCTTTCTAAGATAACCATGACAACAATTCTTTTGATGAATGAGAGATGGGGGCTGATCTGTTAAAGTGACATCTGGAGTTTTACAAATAAAATTAATTATTTGGTGTACACAACCATATATATATATATATATTAAATAATTTATATATATATATATATATATATATATATATATATATATATATATATATATATATATATATATATATTGGATAAATAATTTAAGAAAGAAAAATTTCAAATTATATGTTAGTAATTTGAAAAAAGCAAGGGATTCAAAGAGCACACCCGATTTGGACTTAGACAGCATTTTTTTCTACTCTCTCATATTTTCTTTACTTATAGTTTATATATATATATATATATATATATATATATATATATATATATATATATATATATATATATATATATATATATATATATATATATATATATATATAATAACATTCACAGATATCCTGACATATTTATGCTAAATGTATATTTTTGTGTAAGTTTGATTACTGTATTCTGCAACTCCTCAATAATAATAGTATATAAAGAACCAAAAATACAATGGTAACAAAAAATAAGTTTTTTTTTAAATAAAAAATATATAAATATACTTTATTAAAATAATAATAAAAAAACATACAGTACTTTCACCAAACACATATCTTACATACATTTTTGAAAAAATGTCACATATCTTTACAGTTCTTCAATTTGTTCTTATATGTATTTGCACATAGCACAAATGATCTATAAGCCCTGATATCAACAACACTACAAAATGAGGTTAGCATTTTTTATTACTGTAATGGTCACTTGATAACTATAAATAAATGAAATCCTTAGTTAAATGGTGGGATAATTTTTTTTTAAATTAGAGGCATTATAATATATTTTTAATATGTGGGATTGGTAGGGAATTCTTTACAGTTTCAAGATATCTACAAAATGCATACAATTTTATGTGGCATTTGTAAATGTTATGGGAATCATCAGATAACTGAATGGGAAAAGGACCCCTTTTTTAAAAGAATATAGACATTCAAATCTGCATGATTTTGTTACATATGCATATGTTTCTCTTAAAGGGACATAAAACACTAAGGCCTAGATTTGGAGTTTTGTCGGTAACGACCCGTGTAGCTAACGCCGGCTTTTTTCTGGCCGCACCATAAAAATAACTCTGGTATTGAGAGTCCACATAAAGGCTGCGTTAGGCTCCAAAAAAGGAGCGTAGAGCATTTTTAACGCAGCTTCAACTCTCGATACCAGAGTTGCTTACGCAAGCGGCCAGCCTCAAAAACGTGCTCGTGCACGATTCCCCCATAGAAAACAATGGGGCTGTTTGAGCTGAAAAAAAACCTAACACCTGCAAAAAAGCTGCGTTCAGCTCCTAACGCAGCCCCATTGTTTGCTATGCGGAAACACTTCCTACGTCTGCACCTAACACTCTAACATGTACCCGAGTCTAAACACCCCTAACCTTACACTTATTAACCCCTAATCTGCCGCCCCCGCTATCGCTGACCCCTGCATATTATTATTAACCCCTAATCTGCCGCTCCGTAAACCGCTGCTACTTACATTATCCCTATGTACCCCTAATCTGCTGCCCTAACATCGCCGACCCCTATATTATATTTATTAACCCCTAATCTGCCCCCCACAACGTCGCCTCCACCTGCCTACACTTATTAACCCCTAATCTGCCGACCGGACCTGAGCGCTACTATAATAAAGTTATTAACCCCTAATCCGCCTCACTAACCCTATAATAAATAGTATTAACCCCTAATCTGCCCTCCCTAACATCGCCGGCACCTAACTTCAATTATTAACCCCTAATCTGCCGACTGGAGCTCACCGCTATTCTAATAAATGTATTAACCCCTAAAGCTAAATCTAACCCTAACACTAACACCCCCCTAAGTTAAATATAATTTTAATCTAACAAAATTAATTAACTCTTATTAAATAAATTATTCCTATTTAAAGCTAAATACTTACCTGTAAAATAAATCCTAATATAGCTACAATATAAATTATAATTATATTATAGCTATTTTAGGATTAATATTTATTTTACAGGTAACTTTGTATTTATTTTAACGAGGTACAATAGCTATTAAATAGTTAAGAACTATTTAATAGCTAAAATAGTTAAAATAATTACAAAATTACCTGTAAAATAAATCCTAACCTAAGGTACAATTAAACCTAACACTACACTAGCAATAAATTAATTAAATAAAATACCTGTAATTATCTACAATTAAACCTAACACTACACTATCAATAAATAAATTGAATACAATACCTACAAATAATTACAATGAAATAAACTATCTAAAGTACAAAAAATAAAAAAGAACTAAGTTACAAAAAATAAAAAAATATTTACAAACATAAGAAAAATATTACAACAATTTTAAACTAATTACACCTACTCTAAGCCCCCTAATAAAATAACAAAGCCCCCCAAAATAAAAAAATGCCCTACCCTATTCTAAGTTACTAAAGTTCAAAGCTCTTTTACCTTACCAGCCCTGAACAGGGCCCTTTGCGGGGCATGCCCCAAGAAGTTCAGCTCTTTTGCCTGTAAAAAAAAACATACAATAACCCCCCCAACATTACAACCCACCACCCACATACCCCTAACCTAACCCAAACCCCCCTTAAATAAACCTAACACTAAGCCCCTGAAGATCTTCCTACCTTATCTTCACCATACCAGGTTCAACAATCGATCCAGAAGAGCTCCTCCGATGTCCTGATCCAAGCCCAAGCGGGGGGCTGAAGAGGTCCATGATCCGGCTGAAGTCTTCATCCAAGCAAGGCAGAAGAGGTCTTCCATCCGATTGAAGTCTTCATCCAAGCGGGATCTTCTATGGTCATCCATCCGGAGCGGAGCGGCAGGATCCTGAAGACCTCCGACGCGGAACATCCATCCTGGCCGACGACTGAACGATGAATGACGGTTCCTTTAAATGACGTCATACAAGATGGCGTCCCTCGAATTCCGATTGGCTGATAGGATTCTATCAGCCAATCGGAATTAAGGTAGGAATATTCTGATTGGCTGATGGAATCAGCCAATCAGAATCAAGTTCAATCCGATTGGCTGATCCAATCAGCCAATCAGATTGAGCTCGCATTCTATTGGCTGTTCTGATCAGCCAATAGAATGCGAGCTCAATCTGATTGGCTGATTGGATCAGCCAATCGGATTGAACTTGATTCTGATTGGCTGATTCCATCAGCCAATCAGAATATTCCTACCTTAATTCCGATTGGCTGATAGAATCCTATCAGCCAATCGGAATTCGAGGGACGCCATCTTGGATGACGTCCCTTAAAGGAACCGTCATTCTTCAGTTGGACGTCGCCGGAAGAAGATGGGTCCGCGGTGGAGGTCTTCAGGATGGAGCCGGTCGTCATCGGATGAAGATAGAAGATGCCGCTTGGATCAAGATGGTTGCCGGTCCGGATCGCCTCTTCTTCCCGGATAGGATGAAGACTTTGGAGCCTCTTCTGGACCTCTTCAGCCACCGGATGATGGATCGCCAGCCCCCGCTTGGGTTGGATGAAGATTTTGGAGCCAGGACGGATCGGTGATACCTGGTGAGGTGAAGACAAGGTAGGATGATCTTCAGGGGCTTAGTGTTAGGTTTATTTAAGGGGGGTTTGGGTTAGATTAGGGGTATGTGGGTGGTGGGTTGTAATGTTGGGGGGGGGTATTGTATGTTTTTTTTTACAGGCAAAAGAGCTGAACGTCTTGGGGCATGCCCCGCAAAGGGCCCTGTTCAGGGCTGGTAAGGTAAAAGAGCTTTGAACTTTAGTAATTTAGAATAGGGTAGGGCATTTTTTATTTTGGGGGTCTTTGTTATTTTATTATTCTTTTATTTTATTTTTCTTATGTTTGTAAATATTTTTTTATTTTTTGTAACTTAGTTCTTTTTTATTTTTTGTACTTTAGTTAGTTTATTTCATTGTAGTTATTTGTAGGAATTATATTTAATTTATTTATTGATAGTGTAGTGTTAGGTTTAATTGTAGGTAATTGTAGGTATTTTATTTAATTAATTTAATGATAGTATAGTGTTAGGTTTAATTGTAACTTAGGTTAGGATTTATTTTACAGGTAATTTTGTAATTATTTTAACTAGGTAACTATTAAATAGTTCTTAACTATTTAATAGCTATTGTACATGGTTAAAATAATTACAAAGTTGCCTGTAAAATAAATATTAATCCTAAAATAGCTATAATATAATTATAATTTATATTGTAGCTATATTAGGATTTATTTTACAGGTAAGTATTTAGCTTTAAATAGGAATAATTTATTTAATAAGAGATAATTAATTTCGTTAGATGTAAATTATATTTAACTTAGGGGGGTGTTAGTGTTAGGGTTAGACTTAGCTTTAGGGGTTAATACATTTATTAGAATAGCGATGAGCTCCAGTCAGCAGATTAGGGGTTAATAATTGAAGTTAGGTGTCGGCGATGTTAGGGAGGGCAGATTAGGGGTTAATACTATTTATTATAGGGTTAGTGAGGCGGATTAGGGGTTAATAACTTTATTATAGTAGCGGTGCGGTCCGCTCGGCAGATTAGGGGTTAATAAATGTAGGCAGGTGGAGGCGACGTTGAGAGGGACAGATTAGGGGTTAATAAATATAATATAGGGGTCGGCGGTGTTAGGGGCAGCAGATTAGGGGTACATAAGGATAACGTAGGTGGCGGCGCTTTGCGGTCGGCAGATTAGGGGTTAATAAGTGTAGGTAGCTGGCGGCGACGTTGTGGGGGCAGATTAGGGGTTAATAAATATAATATAGGGGTCGGCGGTGTTAGGGGCAGCAGATTAGGGGTACATAAGGATAACGTAGGTGGCGGCGCTTTGCGGTCGGCAGATTAGGGGTTAATAAGTGTAGGTAGCTGGCGGCGACGTTGTGGGGGCAGATTAGGGGTTAATAAATATAATATAGGGGTCGGCGGTGTTAGGGGCAGCAGATTAGGGGTACATAAGTATAACGTAGGTGGCGGTCGGCAGATTAGGGGTTAAAAAAATTTAATCGAGTGTCGGCGATGTGGGGGGACCTCGGTTTAGGGGTACATAGGTAGTTTATGGGTGTTAGTGTACTTTAGAATACAGTAGTTAAGAGCTTTATAAACCGGCGTTAGCCCAGAAAGCTCTTAACTACTGACTTTTTTCCTGCGGCTGGAGTTTTGTCGTTAGATGTCTAACGCTCACTTCAGACACGACTCTAAATACCGGAGTTAGAAAAATCCCATTGAAAAGATAGGATACGCAATTGACGTAAGGGGATCTGCGGTATGGAAAAGTCGCGGCTGAAAAGTGAGCGTTAGACCCTATTTTGAGTGACTCCAAATACCGGAGGTAGCCTAAAACCAGCGTTAGGAGCCTCTAACGCTGGTTTTCACGGCTAACACCAAACTCCAAATCTAGGCCTAAGAGCCTGATTACAAGTGGAGCAGTATTTAACACGCTAATTTTTTTGCACGTGTCTGGTAGCGGCTCGTATTTACTATTAATCCGATGCGCTATAAAGCTGTTCTTAGAATTTGTGAGCGTTAATGTATTCCCCTATAGAAGTTATTGGAGCAAAAAAAGTGGGGGAAAAAACGAACACCCTGCTCGGACACAAACCTGATCGCATATTCTCAAGTGCAATAACCTGGCATGAAAATATGAATACTTCAAATTCAAATGTTCTTCACATAGAATAATATGTTCTATTTATTCATAAATACATATTTCTACATATATATGATGGTATTTTGGTACTATATATATTTATACACATATATATATATACACACAGTATATATATATATATATATATATATATATATATATATATATATATATATATATATATATATATATATATATATGGGAATATCTATTTATAAATGCTTAGAACATATTCTTCTATGTGCACAACATTGTGGAATGTGACATATTTACTTTACTTAATTGCAAAGGGCTCCAATGCACACACACACACATATATACACCTGCAACCTCATATCTTTGAACCCTTAACTTTTTTGTGCAATATTTTTTCTAATAATTTTATTAGATATTGTTATTATGAGTGTAACTGTACTTTGTAATGTATTTTTATGTGTTTTGTGATACTTTTTTGTTTTGAGAAACTGTTAACTAGAGCTCTGAGAACACACTATCCCAGCAGGCGTTAACTTAAATTGCGCTCAAGCGATCACATTTACATTCAAATTATGAGCGAAAAAATCCGACGGAAGCAAGCACCCGCAATAAACCCCTTTTCGCTTTTAGTTCTCCACTTGTAATGTGGCCCTTAATACATTTTATAAGCATAGTATTTAAGTTATTCCCCGCCTCCCTCTAGTCAGTGCCGCCATGTTGAAATCTGTCTTTCTTTACATTCCAGTGCTGACCTGTTTGCTCATGTGCAGTAACTTTCCTTCAGATACTTGCAGTGCAACCTCAGTTCCATAATGGCAGCACCTATGATTAGGTGGAGGTGCATGAAATGTATTTAGTGTTCAGTGTCCCTTTAAGGATTGCTGGTACCATGGTGACCACTTGATAGCCATCTGAGCATGTAATTCCCTCTCCTGTTTTAGAAGTAAGGGTCATATGCCCCTTTTGTTTGGGGCAGTAGAGCCAGGAGCATATTAAGTCACCAGCTGACAGGTGATTGCTATTCTTTTGGCAAATACCTGCCACCTTAAAGGGACATAAACAGGTTGAGCTCTGTGCATATCCTGAATGGGCTAGTTAATTAAAAATAGTTTGCATAAAAAATGGTTTAAAAATTGCTGGCAAGTATTTTAAAATGATTTTCAAAAATAAGCTAAATGAATTACATAGCTAAGCTGCCTGGAGCAGCCAACTCCACCCCTCTTATAAGTGTTTAGACACAGGCATTGTATTTCAACTGAATTCACAGCTTCTAGGCATGCCCCAGTAGATAATCCCTATGCACTTTTGCATTCTACCAAAACAATAGATTTAGATACAGCCATAGAAGGAAATGTGTGGGGAGAGTTAGAGCTTTACAATTCAGAAACTTAAAAGAAAGGGTTAATGGCGAGGCACTGCAGCATAAATTTGCAGATAAAGTAATTAAAGTACATATTATTATATTTTGTCTCTATCCCAACTTTTTTTTATGTCCCTTTAAAGGGCATGCCATTCCTGATATAAATAAGGGAATTCTGTTTCATTTGAGGGTTATGCCTTTTTGGTATGATAGGTCCTTTTGAGGCCTGCTCCCTCATCAATCTACTATATAGGCTTCATGTAAATGGAAATCACCTACCTAATATTAGAAGCATGGGATAACTTTTAGGAAAGAGATATGTTCCTTTCTGAAAGTGCTCCCCCTTGTAAAAAAATAAATAAAATGAGTGCTTAAGTGTTCACAATTACCAATGTTATAGCTGCCATGTGGAAGGGGTATATCATGTTCCCCTTATCTGTAAGAAACAAAATCACCCTCTTACAATTGAAGCAACCCCCCCTCCTATGCTGTGTAAAGCAGAGGGGGATAGAGGCTATGTAATTGCACTGAAACCTTCATTGGGCAGCTCTCTGGAGATCACCTGCATCCTTGTTTTATTTTCAGGAACTACTGGGTGTGCAAAATAGAGAATACCATGATACACATTTGCTGGCAGTGCCTATGCGTCAGCCTTTTTGGAATCAAATCTTCAAATATAAAGTATAGTATAGTATACAAGTATATAATGTCAAAAAGATGTAATGTATCTAAGCCTCTGCAAACTGCCCCTTATCTCAGTCTTTTTGACAGACATGCAATTTTGCCAATCAGTGCAGACTCATAAATAACTCCATGGGAGTGAGCACATTGTTACGTATATGACACACATGAACTAGCAGTGTCTAACTGTAAAAATTTGTCACAATGCACTGAAATAAGAGGCGGCCTTTAAGGGCTTAGAAATTGGCATATGAGCCTACCTACCTGCGTTAGTATCTATATATTTGGCAAGTCACCATTAATTAAGTGCTATTGCATTGTCTTTTTATCATGCATTTGTTAATTATGCAAATCTACTGTATTTACTGGTCCTTTAATCATAGACCCTATTCCATTATAAATCATGATAATTTATATACATCAGATATTCACTCCTGATTGGTTAACCATTCAGTCTGAATCAAAGTGTCCTTGGAACTTAAATCTCCTGGGTACCCTGGTCTTTTAAGAGAAGGTCCTGAATACCTCTTTCTTGGCCAAAAGAGCATCACAATTACCTCATCTCAAATGAGTCATTAAATGAGTCATTACTTGTTCTATAACCAACCACTTAAATGCACTTGTGTTACAACCATGTTGTTCAATAAAGTGTGTTGCTAATGCTGACCATAGATTAATTAAACTGATATCTTGAAGGTGTTCTCTTATAAGGACACTCGCCTCCCTAGTGGTCATTTCCACATATTGCAAGTGACATTTCTGGCAAGTAACTAAACAAAACACATAACGTGATTTACAATTTGTACAACTGTACAAATCATGGACCCTTAAATTAAAAGAGAGAAGGACTCAACCTGGGAACGAACAATAGCATAAAATCTTGTTCTATGGCTAGTTACCACCCAAGAAGCAGCCTCTTTTTGCTCAACATGTGCCTTTCACAGAGAAGAACTTTCCTGTAGCATATCAGTCTGATCCTGACTTAACTGTACATTCCAGCCCCGAAATATCAAGCAATCCCTCTCTGAACAAGGGAAACAGCAAAACCTTTCCCGCATCAAACTTAAGGAGACTTCCCTAAGAGTCGTAATTTGCATACAGGAAAGTTTGAATACAGGAAAGTCCTTCTCTGTGAAAGGCATATGTTGAGCAAAAAGTTTGATGCGGAAAAGGTTTTGCCGTGTATTTCGGGGCTGGACTGCACTGTTAAGTCAGAATCAGACTGATATGCTACAGGAAAGTTCTTCTCTGTGAAAGGTACATGTTGAGCAAAAAGAGGCTGCTTCTTGGGTGGTAACTAGCCATAGAACAAGCTATTATGCTATTGTTCATTCCCAGGTTGAGCGCTTCTCTCTTTTTAATTATGCAAATTATGACTTTTAAGGAAGTCTCCCTAAGCGTGATGCAGGAATCCAGATGTGGACCCATTGCTCAGTGTGCCTAGAGGGATATGGCTGCACCTCACTAACGAGGCCCACACTAGGCCAAACGTACGTCTGGGGTTTTGCGGTTTCTCTAGTTCAGAGAGGAATTGCCTGGTATTTCGGGGGTGGATTGTACTGTGAAGTCAGGATTAGACTGATATGCTACAGGAAAGTTATTCTCTGTGAAAGGCACACTTTGATCAAAAAGAGGCTGCTTCTTGGATGGTAACTAGCCATAGAACAAGCTATTATGCTATTGTTTGTTCCCAGGTTGAGCGCTTCTCTCTTTTTATTTATGCAAATCAAGGACCCTATATGTCACTTTCAACTGAATTTGTTTGGGTATGATTACATGTCCACAAATTCTACAGCCAATGTTATTACAATGTCAGTTATATTGTAAGCAACTGTCCTAATATTTTCTTAAAGTGTTATTACATTGGGAAACAAATCAACAACCTTGTTTGGCTACAGAAACCAAATCATCAATTTCATACAAAATAGGCAGGTATATCCTATGTAGTTTTCTATATCGGAACTGCTGCTGACCCTCACCATAAACTGCACCTCATTCCAATACCAATAAACATATCTAGGTAACACTTGATTAATGAGCTCCTCATATAATCTATAAAATCACTGTGCAGCATGTAGCCGAGCCATGCTTAAAAATAAAATATTTTGATGTTGAGAAAGTGTATGATAAATAGGTCTTGAAGGTGAAAGGACAAGACGATTAAAATTTGATAACATCAGAGTCATTAAACTAGTATCAGCTGTGGAGTGAGATTTAAGAAACATAGGCTGATAATCAGATTGTTTAGTAGAATTATCATTCTGTGGTATACTCCTTACTTTATTATGAATTATTTGGGAAACAAATACATTAGAATAGCAAAAACAGATAAGCATTATAGTCAAAAAACAACATGCACATGCTTTTAAAGAAAACATATTAAATGGTTAGAATAAACTATGTGGCAATAATATAATAAAAATATAATATGGATTAAATATGTCAGGCAACCTTATAGTCCAAGAAAATATATTAACAACTAAAATAAAATATATATGTATTTTCTTAGACAACTTAACAATTATATGAAAGCAATAAGCATAAATATAACAGTCATAATATGATGTAGTCTTAGAGTGTAGGAACTGTTCAAACAAATAACAAACTGTTCCAAGACTGGTTCTTTTGATCCTTTATAGCTGTGTTTCATTCACAGTATAGTTGTTCAAATCCTATCACAGTTAGAGGCAGAATTTTGAACAGACTGAGGATTCACAAGTTTATAAATATATATACCTGAAAATAAACTTTTTTTTTTTTTTCAAAAGAAACTATATGTTGTTTCTCAGTATTCATGCTGTCTTAGTTTTCACACAACTTATATTGCATAGCATGCTTATTTACATATATACAAACCACTTGTAGTCTTAAGAAAAAAGATGTTAAAATCACTTTGTTGTTCCTGAAATAGACTACAAAAAATCATTTAGGAAGAGAATCCATGTAAAAGATTCATTTTGTAACTTAAAACCCTATGTCACTCCAAACTGCTTTTTACAGCATCTATCAATCAACTGTGAAAAGGGAACTAAGAGCAGCTGTTCTTTTACAAATCTGTCAGTATTTCTTAGTTCAGCATTGGAAACATTTCTTAGGTTAGAAAACTCAGTTTTATAGTTTTCATTTACAGATTTAACAAAAGATAGTCCTTGAGATAAATAATTTAATTTACTATCTAAGTCTGATTTAGCATTAATTTCCTGACCTAGAGACCCTTTTGCCTTATGCAAAGCAATCTCCATATCATCAAAATCTTTAGATATTTTATCATAATGGGCCATTAGAGATTGTAACTTTTCAGCTGAGATTACCTCATTTTCTGATAAAACAGGAGGGCGTGAGAGAGGAAATACTGGAATAGCCTCAGAGCTTTGAAAGTCTGAATATGTGTTTTTATACAAGGGAGGAGCAGATGGTGTAACACATGCATCTGAATTGTGTAAAAACACATTCTCATTCTGTTTCAGACTATGGGGAAGGTCAGTATTTAAAGTACCAATTTGAATAAAACAATTTTGTTTAGTACAATACATAAAAATACCACTGCCATATGTACTATCAGAGAATTTAACATTTGCAGAGGTTTGTCGCAAATTTTGCAAAAATTCAACAACTTCTTTAAACAAAGTATTATTATTTTCTAATATAGAAAGTTTATCATTCAGAAGACCACATGTATGTGCAGATAACATACTATATTTCCTACTGTCTTCTAACTGTATCTCTAAGGAATCTAAAAGAGATGCCTGCAAATTATAATTAATATGTAACTGCTCATTTAAACTTAAGGATTTCAATAAGGTTCCTAATAGTCCTTCTAACATTTTATCCTTTTTAACCACAATGTTAGCAATTACACAATCCTAAAACACATAAGGGAGATTATACAATACAGGGTGGATCTCTAATCTATGTCAATTAAGTCAAAATTTATGGTGTGCACAGCCATAATTTAACTCTATTTGATAAAAAAGAATAAGTACTTACTCAGCATCAATAGACACATACACAGTGTTCAAAGTCCAGCTTAAGAATGCACTATGGTCCAAGGGTTTCGAATTTCAACAGGACGATGCCCCCAATGTGTCGTATATACCTCTCTAGTCTAAGGGCTGTCACTAAATGAGTGTTTAGCAACAGATGTATATGTATGATTCTCGCAAAAGAAGATAAAAATTAGATGCTTGTAAGAATTATTCTTATATGACTTTATATGCCTTCGTTAGACAAAACCCTAACTATAGACAAATATTTAATCTGGGTTATCTAACAGATTAAATTAATACTCATATTTATCAAATATTAGTTGACATAAACTATTTATTAATCACAGCAAGATTAATTACATACCTCGAGATCTTAAGGCAGAAGATAACAATAGCCTCATACATAGGCAAAGCTTATATACACATTTTAAGCCAATGAAATCAAAGCATACCATAAATGAAAATGCTATCTTTGTATATTTTAACTTCCTTAAAAGACTTTATAATTTTGGCTGACATATAGAAAATACTATTTTAACTTGTTCATGCGCAGTGCATTAGAGTGTTAATAATACTATGTGTCTAGCTAGCAGTATAGGTGTTTTGATTGACAACAGCAACTGAATGTAAATGTCACAGTTTTAAATACATTGTCTTTAAAACACTATTTAACCCATTACTAACTAAACTGACTAATCCTATCTAAGTTAATTTAATTTATAACTCTTCCATATTCTATATCTTAATTTATATCTAAATGTTGTATCTATGAATAACATATTTAATGTGTAATTCTTTGAAATTGTATATTTTCCTAATCATGATTTTATAATTTATTCTAATCATGATTTTATAACTCCACACAGGTAGCCCTCAGTTTACGCCAGGGTTAGGTTCCAGAAGGAATGGTTGTAAATCGAAACCATTGAAAATTGAAACCCAGTTTATAATGTAAGTTAATGGGAAGTGAGGGAGTTAGGTTCCAGGCCCCTCTCAAAATTGACATAAGTAACACCTATTACATTTAAATCCTAAACAGCATTATAAACCTAATTAAATAATCACACAACAGACTGTATCATCAAACTAAGTTTAACCCCTTAATGACCGGACCATTTTTCAATTTTCTTACCCTTAATGACAATGGCTATTTTTACATTTCTGCAGTGTTTGTGTTTAGCTGTTATTTCCCTCTTACTCATTTACTGTACCCACACATATTATATACCGTTTTTCTCGCCATTAAATGGAATTTCTAAATATAGCATTATTTTCATCATATCTTATAATTTACTATAAAAATAAATATAAAATATGAGGAAAAAATTGAAAAAAAAAGCACACTTTTTCTAACTTTGACCCCCAAAATCTGTTACACATCTACAACCACCAAATAACATCCATTCTAAATAGTTTCTAAATTTTGTCCCGAGTTTAGAAATACCCAATGTTTACATGTTCTTTGCTTTTTTTGCAAGTTATAGGGCAATAAATACAAGTAGCACTTCAAAATTAGCACTAGTTACATTGGAACACTGATACTGTATCTTTCAGGAATCCCTGAATATCCCTTGACATGTATATATTTTTATTTAGAAGACATCCCAAAGTATTGACCTAGGCCCATTTTGGTATATTTCATGCAACCATTTCACCACCAAATGCGATCAAATAAAAGAAATTGTTGACTTTTTCACAAATATTTTCACAAACTTTAGGTTTCTCGCTGAATTTATTTACAAACAACTTATGCAATTATGGCATAAATGGTTGTAAATACTTCTCTGGGATCCCCTTTGTTCAGAAATAGCAGACATATATGGCTTTGGCGTTGCTTTTTGGTAATTAGAAGGCCGCTAATGCCGCTGCACACCACATGTGTATTATTGGGGTTAATTAGGGAGCTTGTAGGGAGCTTTAAGGTTTAATTTTAGCTTTAGTGTAGTGTAGTAGACAACCCAAATTATTGATCTAGGTCCATTTTGGTATATATCATGCCACCATTTCACCGCCAAATACGATCAAATAAAAAAAACTGTTAAATTTTTCACAAACTTTAGGTTTCTCACTGAAATTATTTACAAACAGCTTTGCAATTATGGCACAAATGGTTGTAAATGCTTCTCTAGGATCCCCTTTGTTCAGAAATAGCAGACATATATGCTTTGGCATTGCTTTTTGGTAATAATAAGGCCGTTAAATGCTGCTGCGCACCACACTTGTAATATGCCCAGCAGTTAAGGGGTTAATTAGGTAGCTTGTAAGTTAATTTTTAGCTTTAGTGTAGAGATCAGCCTCCCACCTGACACATCCCACCCCCTGATCCCCCCATGACCCCCCTCAAACAGCTCTCTTCCTTCCCCCACCTCACAATTGTCATCGCCATCTTAAGTACTGGCAGAAAGTCTGCCAGTACTGAAATAAAAAGCATTGAATTTTTTTTTTTTTCATACAGTCTGCAGTGATGGATCCCCCCTTACCCCACAACCTCCCTGATCCCCCCCATACATCTCTCTAACCCTCCCCCTCTACCTATTTTCCTTCATCTTGGGTACTGGCAGCTTTCTGCCAGTACCCAATTTGCCCCAAAAAATTGTTTTATTTTACTTTTTTATATGAAAAATTTGTTTTCTGTAGTGTAGTGTAGCTGCCCCCCCCCCCTGAACAATCTACATCCCTCCACCTCCCAGATCCTTTACTAAACAACGGAGATACCACTTCATCTGCATCCGTTTTTTTTTACTTAAATGCATATTTTGCGCACACGCCGCCACCGCCACCCACGGCCGCAACCGCCCACAAAGCGGTATACGAATCGTGAATAATTGTAAAGCTAGAAACACCATACCAACCTCCAGGAAGCTGCTCCCACCCACCAACGTAAATGAATGATTTGCCATCAATAGCCGATGCAGAGAGGGCCACAGAGTGGCCCTTTCTGCATTGGTGGGTAAAATAGGGGATTGCAGTGATGCCTCAATATTGAGGCATCACTGCAATCCCTTGTAAGCAGCTGGAAGCGATCATGATTGCTTCCAGCACTTGAAACAACAGAGGACGTGCCAGGTATGTCAATTGTCGTTAAGGGGAGTTTTTTCTATGACTTACCTGGTACCTCCTCTGTCATTAAGGGGTTAATGAACAAAAACATTTTTTTACTTGCATTTTTCTGCCAATAGTTCTCTGCATTGTTAGCATGTTAGCTAATATTGGGTCTGCACCAATTCTATGCATTTCAATCTGGAGTGATTAATCAGGCACCCTTACCTCAAGCAGCTGGGCAGGAAGAAAATAGGGAAGTGGCTGCTAGATCTTGTTGCTCGATAGCTAAGGTCTGTTCTGTGTACACAGATTAATTTATGCCTGCTAAGCTTGCATAACTTTGCTGCAACACAAGCGGGCAGCTCCACCAACTGGCTATTTTAATTAGTGCACTGCTTTTCAATAGCAGTCACATGACTGAAAAAAAGGTTGTTATTCTGAAACAATGCAAATTGAACCGGCGTAAACCGAGGGCCACCTGTATATGAATAATAATAATAATATTAATGGAATGACACATACCATCTTTTAAACCTAGCAAGTAAAAAGGGAAGGGGAAAGAAGAGCACACAAATGGCACTTCTAATTGGGCTCCCAATAGTAAGTTTGGATTGGTTGACTTCAGTATTAAGACTACACAATATTAAATTATACGTAGAAATAAATTGGTTAAATACTGTGAATAAATCTCTTGCATTAAATCATGTATCCACATAGGAGAATAAAGTATCTAACAGTTTCTAAAAATAACAAACTAGTTATTCTATCCACTGCCAATGTAGCGGTTTGATTAGCAGTCTGCCAGCGTTAGTAAAAAAAAAACAATATTTCAATCATTGTGTCAATCTCTATATATTTGGCCAATTGCCATTAATCTCAGTCAGGTGCATTAGCACTATGCGGTAGTCTGATAACATGAATAAGAAACAATTGTTGCGTCAGTATCTATATATTTGGCAAGTCGCCATTAATTTCAGTCAGCCACATTAGCATTGATTTATATGGCTTAAATGCAGATAATTTCCATCTACAGTATTACCGATAATTCTACATATTATAGTAACATAATCTCAGTCATGCAACAATGCCATAAGAAAGTATAAGCAAATTATAAAAGTGCAAATTGAGCCAAGTGTTTTAATAACGATCGATATGGCAATTTAGTTTGCAATCTGCCAGTGCTGAGAAAGAAATATTATTTAACGTGAGGTCAATATATATGTAGTTGTATGGCAGATAGCCAAGAATCTCCAGTAAATGTTTAAACACTATTGGATCCTATAATATTGTTAATAATTCAATATCAGTCATTCAACCAATAAGGTAGAACCAATGTGTTGCGGGTAGGGTAAATATTATTAAAGTATTCTATAGTCGCAATCCCCTTAAAGCTATTATAATGTATCACGAGTTCCAAGTACTCCCCAAATGCTTGCATGTATATAGAATAGGTGAGAAAATACAAACAACTTCTCATAGGTAAAGGAATAGTCTAGTTAACAATAAACTTTCATGATTCAGATAGAGCATGCAATTTTAAGCAACTTTTTAATTTACTCCTATTTTCAATTTTTCTTCGTTCTCTTGGTATCGTTATTTAAAATGCTTGAAAGTAAGCTTAGGAGCTGGCCCATTTTTGGCTCAGCACCTGGGGTAGCGCTTGCTGATTGAATGGCTACCTTTAGACACCAATCAGCAAGGGCTACCCAGGTTCTGAACTAAAAATAGGCCGGCTTCTAAGCTTACATTCCAGCTTTTTAAAATAAAGATACCAAGAGGACAAATAAAAATTGATAATAGGGGTAAATTAGAAAGTTGCTTAAAATGGCATGCTCTATCTGAATCATGAATGTTTAATTTTGACTATACTATCCCTTTAATTTAAAATAGGGGATCCCATTATCCCCCTAGAACGCTCCCCTAACATGTTTCGCTAGAAAAGCTTTATCAAAAACATATTTTTTAAAAAAAATTATTTTCATTAAGATTTCAAAAAGAATTGCATAATAACATAACAATGTCAAGTTACTTAAAGGGGCATGATACCCAAATATTTTCTTTCATGATTTAGAAAGAGCATGCAATTTTAAACAACTTTCTAATTTACTTCTGTTATCTCATTTGCTTCATTCTCTTGATATACTTTTCTGAAAAGCATATCTAGATATGCTCAGGAGCTGCTGATTGGTTGTTGCACATAGATGCCTCGTGTGATGGCTCACCCGTGTGCATTGCTATTTCTTCAACAAAGTATATCTAAAGAATGAAGCAAATTAAACAAAAGAAGTAAATTAGAATGTTGTTTAAAATGGTATTCTCTACTTGAATCATGACAGAAAATTTTGGGGTTTAATGTCCCTTTATGTCAAACATCATTGTATACAATAAGGATAAGTAACATCAATGAAAACATCAGTAAAGTAGTACAATAGAAAAACATGTACATCTTGGATTCTAGTTTTTACATGTTTATACAGTTTAACATTCACCTTGGTGTCTCTTTGCCTTCTTTGGAACAATAGAAATAAACCATGGTTATATTTAGTATATGGTGTGCCTAAATAGGAAAAGGTTTAACAAAAGCAGATGTGATTTTATAGGTTGATAACTAGTCAAGGGATTTGTTGGGTAGGAAGGTTTTTAAGTATTGGTCCCAAGTGTGTTGTAGTTTGATAAATGGGTCTCTATTTCCAGATTTGTAGGAGCTGTACTATTCTAATTCTATCAGATTTGTTACTTTGTTTCGCCACATTTCTATATTAGGGATTTTGGCTGTTTTCCTATTTTTGGCTATAAGAGCCTTTATACTATTTATCATTATTTTCATTAGGGGTTTGAAGTGGTTCTGGTGAAGTTTGTTAAACAGCCAAATTAGAGAGTCTAGGGGATGAAGCATTTGGAATATATCTTCTATTTCTTTAATAATATCTCTCCACAATTAATTTTTCTGTGAGCACCACCACCACATATGACCCATACCACTACCCACGTGTCCGCATCTCCAGCATCGGTTTTTAGTTCTAGGAAACAATGGGGCATATTTATCAAGCTCCGGTTGAAGCTTTATGCCCCGTGTTTCTGGCGAGCCTGCAGGTTCGCCAGAAACAGCAGTTATGAAGCAGCGGTCACTAAGACCGCTGCTCCATAACCCGTCCGCCTGCTCTGATCAGGCGGACAGACATCGCAACAATTCAACCCGATCGAGTGCGATCGGGTTGATTGACACCCCCTGTGCTGGCGGCCTATAGGCCGCGAGTTTGCAGGGGGTGGCGTTGCACCAGCAGCTCTTGTGAGCTGCTGGTGCAATGCTGAATACGGCGAGCGTATTGCTCGCCGTATTCAGCGAGGTCTGTTGGACCTGATCCGCACTGTCGGATCAGGTCCGATAGACCTTGATAAATTGGGGCCTATGTGTGTATTCGCTTGGGGGTCATGTACCAACAATGTAGGATTTTATAATTGATCTCTAGGATAGAGGCTGAAGAGGAGGATTTTTTGTATTATAAAAAATGTTTGCCGCTGATTGGGGGGTTATTATCACTCCTAGCTCCCTTACCCATGAGTCAATGGAGTGTGGCAGATTACCTGGAGGGGGTTGGGTATATATTTTATAGATATAGGATAGGCTATGTTTGACAGGTGGATTGTAATAGAATAGTGTTTCAAGGTTAGTTAATGGGCGAGTCATGTTTTGTGACTGTCGATGAGTGGTAATGTAGTGATGTAGTCTTCTGTAGGTGAACCAGTTAGCGGCCCAGGAGATTCGTTACTCATTAAGTGGTGTATAGCTATATTCGTCATTGAGGGATCTATGTGTAAGTTCTTTCCTGTATCTAGTAAAGAGAACTCATTGTTTTGAAGCAAAGAGGTTAGTGGGCCTGGGTTAGATGTAAGATAAGGATTTATTCTATTTATGGTGACCCACATTTGTAGGGTTTCTTTAGTGGTTGGTTGTATGGCTAGTTTGGATATGGGTGATAGGTTAGGGTGCCAACAAGTTGTGGGTAGGTTGATTTCTGGGTTTAAGTTGTCTTCTAGGGTAATCCCCTGTGGCCCTTATGAATTCTCCAGTCCATTATTCTTTGGAGGAAAATGGAATTCCTGTAAGATTCTATGTCTGGTACTCCTAACCCTCCCTGAATGGTTGAGCGTGACATTATAAATTATACATTTTGCATTTGTGGAATGTATTTGGGAGGTAAGGGGATGGGGAGTGTTTGCATTATGTATAAGAGCCTTGGGAAAGCGTTAATTTTTATTGTGTTGATCCTACCTAGCCAAGGGAGGTTTTTGTTATTCCAGGAGGAGAGATCTCATAATAAAGCTGTTTTGATAGGTATATAATTTAACTTGTATATGGTATCTGAGTTATCTGCTAAGTGGACCCCCAGGTATTTAAGGGATTCTTTGCACCACCTAAATGGGTAAAGCTGTTTAATTTGGCCTTCCATTTGTTGTGTTAGTGCGACTCCTAGGATTTCCGATTTTATTTTTATTGATCAGAAAATGTGTAAGTTTATAAAAGGTATCTAGTTCTTTTAGCAAGAGGTGAATGGCTTGTATTGGGTCGGTGATGGTAAAGAGGATGTCGTCTGCAAACATGGTCAACTTGTATTCCTCTCCTTTAAATTGAATGCCCAGAATTGCGTGGTTAATTTTCAGTTTTGTCGCAAGAGTTTCTATTAGACAGGTGAAAAGTAACGGGGATAGCGGGCAGCCCTGTCTAGTACCGTTAGTTATTTGAAACGACTGAGACAGGTTGCCATTGACAAGAATTCGAGCATTAGGGGTGTGATATAGTGCAAAGATTCTGTGTAGGGTTTTACTGCCTACTCTGAAGGAGTGCAGAGTTGCGTTTAGAAAAGGCAATCCAAACCGATCAAAGGCCTTTTCTGTGTCAGTTGATAACCAAATTGAGGGGATATTTTTTGTTTTGGCATGCCACATTAAAAGAGTATTGCAAATCATTCCACAGATCACCTGATAGGACCACGAGTGTAACCCCAAAAAGTACACCACTAATACCCTCATTGCAGAGGGAGTGGTAAAGCACTACTAGTCACTCTCACTCAGGATTCATAGATAAGGATATTATACCTAGACATTTATGCTATTAAGCAATTTTTTCCTGGTGTTTTCCACCTTAGTGATCCTATTTGTTAAGTCTTGTGGTCCACATCTGCATTTTTAATCCTTTCACACCTCTTTTTAATATTTTATATTAAAAGTTAAGTTTGAAATACCCGTCACTACTCAGGGCTTTTCTTTATAAGTATACAGTGGTCTCTCCGTGCAGTATTGTGGAGTGCTATCCAAGTACATTCCTTTTCATTTGCTTTTGCGATTGATCCCTCATTTTTCACATTGTGTACATATACCTGCATCCTTATCTTATATCTGTCCATAAACCAATCACCAATATTTGAAGAGAACAATGAAAAATTTACATTTTATTACCTTATCTCTTCTATAACCCACTGGGAGTGTAATTTATTCTACTGGCTGTGTTCAACACAGCTTGGCCTCAAGTCCAAAAATGTTCAGGATGGGTGGGGATACCACAGGCTAAATAAAAAATTTCAAATGCCTATATAAGGGTAATTGAAATACTTGTAAACAATTTAATACACTCCAGCAGGTAAAGTTGATCATTGGGAGCAAATTAAAGGGGAGACATTTTTTTAGTAAACTGTCCCTTTAAAGCGAAGAATGGAGACAAAAAATGACACAATAATATGGCATCACACAGGACCCAAAAATAAACCATGTTACAGAGTTGCAAGATTACAATTCTAAATTACAAATCTGCAAAAATATATAAAGGTCAAGAGTAGACTGTACATATAGACCGTCTGCCTCAAAAGATGAAGTTTTTTAGATTATATGATAAGAATTACAACTTCATAGTAATTATATGGAATCTTTCCCTGATCAGGGAGTACCTATTATTGATAACACAGTACTATGACGTCATACAGGACCTAAAACAAAAAAATGACAAATATTGTAAACTTACAGTTAGAGATTACAAATTACAAAAATATATAAGGTCAAAAGCAGGTTGTGCGTAAAGACCATCTGTCTCCAAAGTTGGGGTTTTAATTTATATGATAAGTTACAATTTCAAAATAATTACATTTAATCTTCCCCTGGTCAGGGAATACCTATTGTCCCGTCACAATATAGAATCTATCATTAACCAGGCAAAATTAATTAAATCTTAACCTAAATCAATAGAGGGAGAAGAAGGGAAAAAAAAGGAAAAAGGGAACACAGAAAGGGTTAGCCCTCCTCTCTCAATCCCATTCATGGCCCAGCCACGAACTAGGTAGATGTCCAGCATACACATTCAGATAGACATAGGATGATTTTACCAATGGTTTAACTAATTAGATTTGTGCCGGCTCTGGCAGACTAAGTATAAATTCTGTCATTTTTTTTAAAAAATACCGTGAGTTAGTAGGATTCTGTAAGTTATACTGCTCGACCGTACATTGCGTAATCAAGGCTTGTTTGAATTCTGAAAACCTAGGAGCTGAGTGTGCTTTCCATGTTCTTAGAATTAGGTTATGGGCTATGAACACAATTGTGTTAATTAAACTAAAGTTTTTGTATAAACCTTGAAATTTAGCTAGAAAAAACACTTCATATGGGTGAATACAAAAATCTAAAGCTAGTACTGAATTCATCCAATATGTCATTTTTGCCCAAAACTGTGCAATTTTGGGGCAACCCCAAAAACAATGAAAGATTACTCGCACTATATCTTGAGCACAAAATGTTTGGTTTATACCATCCCGACAGAATCTCTGGTGTTAAGTAAACTGCAAAACTTAATTTTATCTGTGACTCTCGTCAAGCCATCAGAACCCAGGCTTTATCTATTATTTTAAAACTATCTGAGACATCCTGTGTATTAATATCTGGGAAATATTTAAGCCATTTAGCTACTATATATTCTAATTGCTCAGAAGAAGGGCGTTGATTTAATAAAGAGTAGAGAGAAGAGATGGAATATGTGCCAGCATAGTATACATTGATTCTGCTAAGCAAAGCACCAAGAGACCAATCTAGGCCAAAATTTTGTTTCAATTCAGAGATGCCTTAACTGTAAGAATGCATAGAAATCTCTTTTTGATAATCCAAATTTATTACATATGTCACAAAATGTTTCGGGGACTAGATCAGACCTTAATATTTGATTAACCAATCTTAGACCTTTACTCTGCCATTGTCTAAAATCTTTGTTTGACAGGCCTGGCGGAAAATTGGGATTTCCCATAATTGGGAGGAATTTCAAAACATATGGGGAGCAGCAGGATTCTGAACAATATTTCTGCCATGATACCACAATATTTTTAAAGGTTAATAGATTGTAAACGTTAGATGGGAGAGCTGTTATTGGACAATGCAACAATGCGTTAAGATGAAACGGGGCGACAAGATTGGATTCGCAGGTCAAAAAGGTGACCTTTTCTTTTTCAGTAATCCAGTCTATGCCTAGTTTAGTCAAAGCCGCTAAATTGTAAAATTTGATATTAGGTAAAGCCAATCCTGCCGTAAGCTTGATGTTCATGAGATGATGGAGAGCTATCCGAGCTTTGACACCTTTCCATATAAACCTGGAACAGGATTTATTAAACATTTACAAATCAGATTTGTGTATAAATACCGGAATATTTTGAATTAAATATAATAGTTTAGGAACCAATAAGGTTTTAATCAACATGGCACAAGCTGTCAGGGATATAGGTAAATTAGACCATCTAGTTTATTTTTATATTTATTAAAGAAGCATTTGGGGAAATTTAACCTATACCACTCATACGGATTCACACTTAATCTTATACCCAGATAAGTAATCTGAGAAGTCTCAATGTATGGATGATTGATGCCATTATCACCCGTCTTATGTAGCCATAAGAGTTCTGATTTTGATAAGTTTATCTTATACCCTGAGATTACACCAAACATATGGATATAATTCAACAACCGTGGCAGATTCATCTACATAGAGTGAGAGAACTATCTTTTGCCCACCTAATAAGATTGCCTCAAGATTTTGATGGAGAAGGATCGCCAATGGCTCTAAGGAAATATTAAATAAAAATGGGAAAAGCAGGCAACCTGTTGAGTGCCCCTTTGCAGAGCCAATCTCTGGGAGATGGAGTTATTAATAATTATAGAAGATATTGGGGAAATGTAAATTAAGTGAATGAAATTAATAAAGTAGCCTGTCAAACCGAATTGTTCTAAAGTATAAAATAAGTGGTCCCAGCTGATGCGGTCAAATGCTTTCTCCGCATCAACTGTCAATATGGCCAAGTCAGCTAAATCTCTGCGTTTGGAGGATTTGAATTTGTTCCAAACAAAGTCTAATAGTAACATCACCTTACGCAAATTTTTCACTGGGGTTCTCCCAGGCATAAATCCTGTTTGATTCTAATGTATTATATTGCCTAAATGAGGTTTTAATCTGTTGGCTATGATAGATGTAAGAAGTTTATAATTAGAGTTCAGGAGTGAAATTGGCCTATAAGATGCTGGAAGTTCAGGATCTTTATTTTGTTTTTTAAATTAAGGAGATGTTAGACGCGGCAAAGTAAGGGAAACACCTGGTATTTAAACAGTTAAAAAGTTAAACAGTTTATGTAAAGCCGGGGTTTATTTGTTCCTGAAGAACTCTATAGAATTCTATAAGAAGAAGGTTTGGTCCAGCCACTTTATTTAGCTTTGCAGACTTAATACCTTCTGATATTTCAGTCATAGAGATGGATGCATTCATTTCTATCATAATTTCTGATGAAAGTTTAGGTACATTAATATTATCCCAAAATTCCCCTTTCTTTGCTGGGTCCAGTCAGTCGGATTTATATAGATCTTGAAAGAAGTTGAAGAACACCCTTTCAATATCTGAGTTACTTGTAAATCTATCATTGCTGCTTCTAATGGCAGAAACGATGTTCCTGGAAATAGGTTTGGTAATCCTGGCTAGACATTTAGCTGACCTGCCCACATGCCCCGAAAATATAAAGATCTTTGTCTGAGATCCTCTTGAACTATTTTTTGTTTGATTAAAATATCTCTTAGGGTTTTTGCATCCACATAATCAATCCAGCGTGTCTTAGTAGGACTGTCCAGGTAGGCATTATAGCAATTGTTGACCTGATTGGACAGCTGGATTTCTCTTTGTTTAGCTCTTTTTTTCAACCGGCATAGATAGGCTTTAATTTCGCCCCGAAGCACAGCCTTAGCTGTTTACCAGAACACCTCAACCTTCTCTGCATATAGAGAGTTAAGACTGTAGAATTCTCTCCAGTTACCTTTTAGCCAGTTTTGAAAATTGATATTATTAGCTAAATATTAAGGAAAATATATATTATTATTATTAGCTGATTGAAAAGAGCGAGCATCTAACTCTAGTGATATGATTGCATGGTCGGAAATTACGATATCTTGGATGTCAGTTTTAAGTTTAAGCCCAATTAGTGAATCTGAGATAAGGAACATATTGATCTTGGATAGGGACTGATGGCCTTTGGAAATATATGTGTAAGATCTAAGGTATGGGTTCTGGGTATGCCAAATATCCACCAATCCTAACTGGAAGCAAAACCTTTGAATTATTCAAAATTTCCTATCTATTCTATTTGGTGGCTTTTTATTTAATCTATCTAGCTTAGGTGATGCAATTAGATTAAGATCACCTACAATTATTACATTTTGGCCAATATACTTAAGTAGTATAACTGTCATATTATTCTAGAACACCCTGTCTACTATATTTGGACCGTAAATATTTCAGAGGATGCATTTCTTGTAGGAAGGCAATATCAGGTTTACATTTATCCAACTGCTTAATTATGGCCTTCCTTTTTATTGGAGAGGTTACGCCCACATTCCAGGAAAGGAGATTAAGAGTTTATGCAATCATCTTTGACTAGTAGAGGGGAGCGAGAGAGGAGGGCAAAAAAAAGAAAAAAAAAAGAAAAAAAGGAGGGAGTGTAATCAGGGAAAATAAACTATATCACAGATTGTGATCAAAGTTAAAAAAAAGCATACATCCATTTGAAACTTCATTATTAATTATCTGGACTCAAGGTAAATAAGTAATTGACCTGATAAACTTCAGTTTAAAGTAGTCCTGCTGCCTTACAGAAAGCGGTCACTTCTGAAACATTACTTAAAGTATGGGGGATCCCATCCCTTATCACTATCACTTTTGCAGGATATACCAATCTGACATTATAGTCAGCTTTCATTAGTTTGACAAAGAGAGGAGACATCTCCCTTCTCTTTTCCAGGGTTTCAGAGGAAAAATCCTTGAAAATCATGACCTTATGTGACCCAAATAGAAAGGATAGAAAGGAATTGAGCTTCCTATAGTATTTAAGATATATAATCTTATCTTGAAAATGGACAAATTTGAAAATGATAGTTCTCGGCTTAGCATCTTCTGAATTCCCTCACATGGGGCCTATTCTGTGAGCTCTATCTGGAAAGGATGTGAGAGAGGGGGATCTGAAGTATCTGAGGGAGAGTAGAGGACACAAAAGTCAATAAAGCTTGGAATTTGGCCGTTTCGGGTATACGAATAATTCTAAGATTGTTGCGCCTGGATCCTCCAGGTCTTCAATTCTAGCCTGTAGTACAGCGAGAGTATTACTGTGTGCTATGGAAATAGGGTCTTGATATCTTTGACCTATCATCCAGTTCAGATACTCTTGTCTCAACTTCAGTTAGCCTAGATGAGAATTGTCTAACTTCATTAGTCAAACTGGAGATTTCTAATTTAATTTCCTGCTTAACCAGGTCTAATTGATGTTTGATAATTTTTGCTATCTCAGAGGCTAGTTCTGACATAATGGTTTGAGAAAGCCGTGTAAACGGCGAAACATGTTAGGGCATTGGTGAGGAGTCTGGGAGCTCCTGTGTATGTTAGGGCACACTGTAAGATTAGTATATGCTTAATAGCAATAGCAACTTATAACTTACTTTGAGTACTTTTACTGAACGACAAGGGCAGCATTTAATTTGACAAGGGTTTACTTTGGAACTGCACCGCTCCTAGCCTTTATACTTATGGTGCCTATCGCCCGAGGATACTAGTTAATAACCTACTAGTGTGTATTAAATGAAATGTATGTATACTACGAGGGCATAACATCAGCTTATTAAAAGCTTGGTTTTTGTCTGAAACAATTATGAGTGTAATGTTGTGTACTGGTATGTGCTTGTGTACATGATTCAATATAAAAATATACTATATCAGGTGCTGAATTAATTATATTCGAGTATAGTCTCAACTGCCTTTTTTTCTACTTAAATATGATATTGTCACAGGGTTTAATCCCAGTATTCAATACAAATCACATATTGTTATTCCTTTGGAGATAATATTTCGACTATATACCAAATGTGATTGCAATTTATTTTGTCTCCTACGAATACTAACTAAAGTCAAGCATCTTCTTATACCTTAAGATTTGTGTCATCTTATTAAACGGTTATTACTTGATTTCATTTATATTGCAAACAATTGATTACACCCTTCTGTGTTGTATCTATATCAAGGTACTGTGTGCTCAATATAGGTAACATTGTTACCATACTATAAATTTAATTCTACTTCTAAGCACTGTACATAGTTTATGTACACACCAATCACACTTATACTTGTTTACACACTTATTGTGGCCTTTAATTAGATATTACATACTCCTCCTTGGGTACTCAATCTGAGTTATCTTCATTCTAATCCTTCTCAGCTTTTATTTTAATTGCATATCCCAGTATTTTAAATTCCCATTTTATTGCGTTAAATAAAAGTTATACTTTAACTTGATAATCAGTGTAAATCCCTCTTGGTTTATTTCCCTGTTTGGATCCATATATACTCGAATTAACCTCTTGGTGTCTGCATTGAGTGCTTTATGTGTATTCTTTATGATTGTTCATTCAATCTTTAGTTTGTTCTCAATTTGTTTAATACACAGCACCTCCTACCCTTTTATATGTTCAGCCATTAAGCTATTACTCTTTTTAGGGTGCAGTCACTACATCAACCAGGTAGTGCCATTGAATCCCCGGTTCTCTCCAGTATGTATACCTTCCAAAGCGTCCTAGGGTTATTTTTCAGTGGTCGGTAGTGTGCTCCACCAGGATCGATCTGTTTCATTTGAGACCGTGCCGATCTGGGCCCAAGATGGCATCAGGACGTCCAGAATCTTGTAGAGCCTTTAAGTTATAGGCAGTTAGGATCAATTTTTGGTGTGTGTAGGTCTCGGGTAGATGGTTTAGGTTTTCCACTCGCCCATTTAAGAAGTTGTGAGCTTAGACAACCACGGAGCTCTTTGACAGTGCTGCCATGTTCCAGCACAGCTTGGCTCCGCCCCTATCAAAGGCATCTTTTAAACCCATTTGAGTGAATTTGTTTAATTTTTTTGCATCCACCCCCATAAGGATGCTGGGGTGATAGTCAGATTTCCCATAATTCTTCATTCATGAGCACATGCAGGATGGCAAGCATACATAAACACGTGCACTGGAGAATGTCCACATTTCAGTGAGCCTCTTTATACATTTGTGTCTAGTTGCTAGACACTTAAACACTTTTTTCATATTTATACAGAAAAAAACAATCTTAAAATATACATCTTTCTATGCTTGTTGTGTTAATCCTTCAATTAAATTGTTATTTTCCCAACACATTCCCACAGTCATGGGTTACTGTTGTATAATCTAGCACTATCTGCTGAGGACGTTGTTTCTCATTGAGTGAAAATATTTCCTCCTAACCTTATTATTTCTTTTTTCACATAGTTTTGATCCCTTCTTAGAAGAAATCATAGTGGCAAACCCATGCCCAGGATTGATCCTGGGATGCAGAGTTTGCTCTATCCTTGAGCCATAAGAGGACTCGGTTTTGGGCTGATTTTCTTGCTGATCTGCTGCTGGCACTGAATGTGCTTTTTAGCTCCACCTGCCTTCTAGCTGCAGGCAGTTAACTAATCAACATTGCTATAACATGCTGCCTCTCAGACCACTCCCAGCTTTGACATTGTGGTGCATCCCATTGTTTGTGCCTCAGTTCGGCCTTCTGGTATCCTGTTGTTTTGATGAATCTCCTGGCTTCTGAACTAGGTTCGCGTCCAACCATTCTCCTGGACTGCCCCTGTGTTTGGGGATTGATCAGACTGCTCTCTGGAATTCTGACCCTCGGCTTGTCTTTAGACTATTCTCCTGTTACCATCCTGTCACAGCAGTACCTGTATATTGTGTCACCAACCTGTCACAACATTACCTGTGTATCCAGTGTCACAAAGTTGTCACAGCAGTACCTGTGTATCGAGTGTCACCAGCCTGTCACAACAGTACCTGTGTCTCCTTGGTCCTAGAGTGGGTACTCCTGTCCTCAGCCCTAGAGTGGGTACTCCTGTCCTCAGCCCTAGAGTGGGTACTCCTGTCCTCAGCCCTAGAGTGGGCACTCCTGTCCTCAGCCCTAGAGTGGGTACTCCAGTCCTCAGCCCTAGAGTGGGTACTCCTGTCCTCAGCCCTAGAGTGGGCACTCCTGTCCTCAGCCCTAGAGTGGGCACTCCTGTCTTCAGCCTTAGAGTAGGCACTCCAGTTCTCAGCCCTAGAGTGGGCACTACAGTCCTCCTTGGTCCTAGAGTGGGTACTCCTGTCCTCAGCCCTAGAGTGGGTACTCCTGTCCTCAGCCCTAGAGTGGGTACTCCTGTCCTCAGCCCTAGAGTGGGCACTCCTGTCTTCAGCCTTAGAGTAGGCACTCCAGTTCTCGGCCCTAGAGTGGGCACTGTCCTCCTTGGTCCTAGAGTGGGTACTCCTGTCCTCAGCCCTAGAGTGGACACTCCCATTCTCAGCCCTAGAGTGGGCACTCCAGTCCTTGGCCCTAGAGTGGGCACTTCATTCCTCAGCATTACTCCTGCTAAGTCCTGTAGCTTCTACCAAGGCTACAAATCCTGTGTTGAGTATTAAACTCTATATTTTCCAGTACAATAAACTTGCCTTGTCTTTATTTGTAGCCATGCCTAAAAGGGTTAGCTCCTCTAAGAAACTTATCTTACTGGCCCCTTTTAACACCCAAGATTGACTTAAGCCTGAGACCTCTAAGTCTGAGTTCCAAACCCCTGAACCCACTCCTCTGAGCGTCATACATAGCCAATACAAAACATATTCTATATGCCTTTCTTCACAAGAGATTTGCTATCTGTAATCAACATATCTAATTAAATTGTCATCAAGGGTTGCTATAATATCTTTCACATGATCTTAAGATTACAGTTCATGAGATCTTGTGGTTAAGAAAAGTGTATTACCAAAACTGATATCTTTTCAGATGTCTCCTTAAGGTTTCCATATCTCTTTTGTAAATTACAAGCTACAACTAATAGATATAGTTGGAATGGTAGAAGACCTAAAGTGGCATTTTGTATTTTCCACAAAGATGGTGGGAGATTGCCTTTGCAATTGTTAAATTATATTATGACACTGCCATTTTGTCACATGTCTTGGCTTGGGAAGCTTCTTTAAAGTTTGCTTGATAGGGAGAGTTGGAACAACCTTTTCTGCCAGCTAATGTGCTCTATTGTAGATTCCTACCCACCAATAAGCTATAGACTTGTTATAATTAAGCCAGTCTGGAGAAGTCCTGTAAATGGGAATGTGAGGAGGTAACAAGAGAGGAGGAGAGGAGGAGATTGTGAGCAGAGCGAAGGGGACCGGAGGGAGAGTATCGGGAGACAAGGTCTGAGATATAGGGGGGATCAATGCAGTTGAGGGCTTTATATGTCAGAGTGAGAATTTTGTGTTTAATCCTGGAGGCAAGAGGAAGCCAGTGAAGAGTTTGGTAGAGAGGTACAGCAGATGAAGAGCGATGTGAAGGAAGATGAGCCTGGCAGAGGCATTCATTATGGATTGTAAAGGAGCTAGGTGGCAGCTAGGAAGACCAGAGAGGATGGAGTTGCAGTAGTCAAGGCAGGAAAGGATGAGAGAGTGGATTAAAATCTTAGTTTTGTCTTGTGTAAGGAAATGCCTAATTTTAGAAATGTTTTTTTTAAGATGGAAGTGGCAGTCCTTAGCCAAGGACTGAATGTGAGGAGTGAAAGAAAGATCTGAGTCAATTGTGACCCCATTGGGCATGTGGGGTAGTGGTAAGGGTAATGATGGAGTTATCAACGGTTATAGAGAAATGAGGTGTGGAGATTTTGGAAGAAGGAGGAAAAATAAGGAGCTTGGTTTTGGAGAGATTAAGCTTAAGGTAGTTAGAGGACATCCAAGATGAGATTTGAGAAAGACAGTTAGTGACACAGGTTAGCAAGGAAAGAGATAGGTTTGGTGCAGAGAGGTAGATTTGGGTGTCATCGGCATACAAATGATATTGAAACCCATGGGACTTTAATAAGGAACCTAATGATGATGTGTAGATTGAAAAGAGAAGGGAACCGAGGACAGAGCCTTGCGCTACCCCAACTGAAAGTGGTAACGGGGCAGATGATGCCCCAGAGAAGGCTACACTAAAGGTACGGTTAGATAGATAGGAAGAGAACCACGAGAGAGCTGTGTCACAAATGCCAAAGGATTGGAGGGTTTGGAGCAAAAGAGGGTGGTCGACAGTATCAAAGGCTGCAGACAAATCAGGATAAGCAGAGAGAAGTGGCCTTTGGATTTTGCTGTAAGTAGGTTGTTGGTAACCTTAATAATTGCTGTCTCTGTGGAATGATGGGAACAAAATCTAGATTGAAGTGGGTCAAGGAGGGAGTTTAATGTAAGAAAATGGGATAGACGTGTATGTACTAGCATTTCAAGAAGCTTTGAGACAAGAGGCAGTAGGGAAATAGGGTGGTATTTGGAAGGGGAGGTTGGATTGAGAGAAGGTTTTATGAGGATAGGTGTGACCAGTGCATGTTTTAGAGATGAGGGAAATATGCCAGTGCTGAGGAAGAGGTTTTAGGATGTGTGTGAGTATAGGGGTGAGGGTAGAAGAGAGGAAGGGGAGTAGCTGTGAAGGGATGGGGTTGTTGGGACAGGTAGTGAGGTGAGAGGACAGTATAAGGGCAGAAACTTCTTTCTTAGTAACATGGGCAAAAGAGCCTAATTTATGGCTATTTGGGTTTTGGATGATAGTGAGCTTTTGAGGGGGTGGGAGATTGGTAGTATATTGAGAGCTGATTTGATTTCTGATGGAGTAGCTGGCCAAATCTTGAACTGAGAGAGAAGTTGTATTAGGAAGTGGGGGTGGGCAGAGAAGAGTATTGAACGTGGAGAACAGACGTTTTGGGTTTGAGGATAGAGTAGAGATAAGAGTAGAGAAGTAATGTTGCTTATAAAGACTAAGGGCAGAATAGTAGGAGTTCAAGATGAACTTGTAGTGAAGAAAGTCAGCTGAACTCCGAGATTTTCTCCAGTGTTGCTAAGCAGTACAGGAACATCTGTGTAGGTACCGTGTCAGAGGAGTATGCTAGGGCTGAGGATGAGAGTGTGGTTTCTGAGCTATGGTGGGGGCGCCAGATTGTCAAGGACCGATGTAAGGGGGGAGTTATAGTGGAAGATAGATTGGTCAGGACAGGAAAAGGAGGGGATGGAAGAGAGGAGGAGTTCGAGAGAGCTAGCGAGCTGTTGCTGATCTAATGGCTTAATGGTTCTGTGAAGATTGGTGTGAGGGGTAGAAGGAGGGAGAGTTGTAGGGAGGGATGTGATGTTGCCAGTGAGGAGATGATGGTCAGAAAGAGGAAAAACATAATTTATGTAAGAACTTACCTGATAAATTCATTTCTTTCATATTAGCAAGAGTCCATGAGCTAGTGACGTATGGGATATACATTCCTACCAGGAGGGGCAAAGTTTCCCAAACCTTAAAATGCCTATAAATACACCCCTCACCACACCCACAATTCAGTTTAACGAATATCCAAGAAGTGGGGTGATAAGAAAAGAGCGAAAGCATAAAAAAAAAATAAGGAATTGGAATAATTGTGCTTTATACAAAAAAATCATAACCACCACAAAAAAAGGGTGGGCCTCATGGACTCTTGCTAATATGAAAGAAATGAATTTATCAGGTAAGTTCTTACATAAATTATGTTTTCTTTCATGTAATTAGCAAGAGTCCATGAGCTAGTGACGTATGGGATATAAATACCCAAGATGTGGAACTTCCACGCAAGAGTCACTAGAGAGGGAGGGATAAAATAAAGACTGCCAATTCCGCTGAAAAAATAATCCACTACCCAAATCAAAAGTTTCAATTTTAATAATTATAAGCAGAAGAATCAAACTGAAACAGCTGCCTGAAGTACTATTCTACCAAAAAACTGCTTTTAAAGAAGAGAAAACATCAAAATGGTAGAATTTAGTAAAAGTATGCAAAGAAGACCAAGTCATTGCTTTGCAAATTTGATCAACAGAAGCTTCATTCTTAAAAAGCCCAGGAAGTAGAAACTGACCTAGTAGAATGAGCCGTAATCCTCTGAGACGGGGAATAATCCGACTCCAAATAAGCATAATGAATCAAAAGCTTAACCAAGATGCCAAAGAAATGGCAGAAGCCGTCTGACCTTTCTAAAACCAGAACAGATAACAAATAGACTAGAAGTCTGTCTGAAATCTGAGTAGTTTCAACATAATATTTCAAAACTCTTACCACATCCTAAAGAATGTAAGAATCTTACCAAAGAATTCGTAGGATTAGGACACAAGGAAAAGACAATAATTCCTCCATTAATGTTGTTAGAATTCACAACTTAGGTGAAAATTGAAATGAGGACAGCAAAAAAACACCTTATCCTGATAAAAAATCAGAACAAGGAAATTCACAAGAAAGAACAGATACTTCAAAAACTGTTCTAACTGAAGAGATGTCCAAAAAGAACAATACTTTCCATGAAAGTAATGAATGTCCAGAGCAAGCATATGCTCAAAATAGAAGAGCCTGAAAAACCTTCAGAACCCAATTAAGACTCCAAAGAGGAGAAATTGGCTTAATGACAGGTTTGATACCAATCAAAACCTGAAAAAAATGATGAATATCAGGAAGTAACACTGCCTTATCCTGATGAAAAAATCAGAAAAGGATATTCACAAAAAAGAGCAGAGAACTCAAAAACTCTTCTAGTAGAAGAAATAACCAAATAGAACAATACTTTTCCAAGAAAGTAATTTAATGTACAGAAAATGCATAGTTTCAAACGGAGGAGCCTGTAAAGCCCTCAGCACCAAATTGAGACTCCAAAGAGGAGAGATTGAATTAATGACAGGCTTGATATGGAAGAAAGCCTGTACAACACAATGAATATCAGGATGATTAGCAATCTTTCTGTGAAAAAAGAACAGAAAGAGTAGAGATTTGTCCTAACAAAGAACTGAAGACAAAACCTTATCCAAACCAACCTGAAAAAATAATAAAATTCTAAGAATTTTAAAAGAATGCCAAGAAAAGTAGGTCTTCCAGACTCAATATAAATCTTTCTAGAGACAGATTTATGAGCCTGAAACATAGTATTAATCAATGAGTCAGAAAAACCTCTATAACTAAAAACCAAGCGTTCAATCTCCATCCCTTCAAATTTAATGGTTTGAGATCCTGATGGAAAAAATGGCCTTGAGAAAGAAAAGGTCTGGTTTAAACGGAGGTGTCCAACGCTGGCAACTGGCCATCCGAATGAGATTCGTATACCAAAACCTGAGAGGCCATGCTGGAGCTACCAGCATAACAAACAAATACTCCATAAGAATTTTGGAAGAAGAACTAGAGGCGGAAAGAAATAGGCGAAAAGATAATTCCAAAGAAATGTCAATGCATACACTACTTCCGCCTGAAGATTCCCGGATCTTAATAGGCCCCTGGGAAGTTCTCTATTCAGATGAGATGAAAAACATATCTGGGTAAGTGAGACCATTCTCCCAGAAGAAAAGCTTGATTAACAGAGATAATCCGCTTCCCAAATATCTATACCTGGGATAAAAACCACAGAATTTAGATAGGAGCTGGATTTAGCCCAAGCTAATATCCGAGACACTTCTGTCACAACCTAAGGACTGATAGTCCTACTCTGATGATTGACATACACCATAGTAGTGATATTGTTTGAAAAACATTAAACGTCTCTTCTTCAAAAAGAAACAAACTGAAAAAAACTCTGAGAAAGCACGGAGTTCTAAAATATCAAATGGTAATCTCGCCTCCTGAGATTTCCAAACCCCTTGTGCTGACAGAGATCCTCAGACAGCCTCCCAACCAAAAAGACTTGCATCTGTAGAGATCATGGTCCAGGTTGAAAGAAACGAAGAGACCTGTAGAACTAAATGATGGTGATCTTAACAACCAAATCAAGAGAGATAAATATTAGGATTCGAAGATTTAAAATGCGAAATCCTAGAATCCCTGCACCATAATTCAGCATAAAAGACTGAAAAGGTTCTTTCTATTGAAAATGAGCAAAGGGAATTAAATCCAATGCTGAGGCCATAAGACCTAAAACTTCTATGCATATATAGCAACTGAAAGAAATAATAGAGACTAAAGGTACCGACAAACGGAACACAATAAAATTGTCCCTTGTCTGATAGAGACAAAGACAGAGACACAAATATCTGGAAACCTAAAAAAGGTGACCCTTGTGTGAGGAATCAAGAGCTTTTGAAAAAAAGATCCTCTAACTATGTCCTGAAGAGCAAAGTGAATCATATGAGATTCCGCATCCTCAGAAAATAATCTGAATGAAAACAGAAAAATGAAAATATGCATTTATTGTATCTAATGAAAACAAATAATGCTATCACTGACCAAAAGGCAGAATAGTTTGAATAAAACTCCAAAACCTAGTTCCCAAAAATGGAACTGGAAGAAACACCCCAGAAGATTCCAGGTCTGAGCAGCGCTTGAACCCCATGGGTGCCCAGCCATGCTTCAACAGTACCCAAAATATATAGGACCGAAACACACTTAAAGAAAGTGTTAGCCTTACTGGAATAAAATCAAAGAAATTTGGACCGAATAGAACCAAATAAATTTAAAAAAAGTCTTAACCTGCCCCTTGCCAGCCAAGCTGGAAGATGGCACGTACATCGCAATATTAGGGAGCTGATTTCGAACTGAAAAATTTCCAATTATAAACATGTTACTTGGGAAAGAATTCAGGAATTCATTCCTTAATAAGAACAACCAAACTAGTATAAGCTTAAAGTTTTAGTCTTAGAACTCAATCTTGAAGCCCAGAGTAACAGTTAAGAATTGAATCCAATTATAAAACAAATAATTGATTATCTTAGAACAAAGAAATATGGATTTTATAAAAATCACAAAATTCTTCTAGCTAAAATAGCTAAAGACATAGATTAACCCTCATTTGCGAAAATATTCAATAAAATGAAGACACAAATGAAATTATTAGCATGATAGTTCAGTTTAAAGGAACAGTCAATACAGTGGACTTGCATAATCAATAAATGCAAAATAACAAGACAAATGCAACAGCACCTAGTCTAGTAAATGTTGTCCCTTAACAATGCTAAAATAAATCATAATCTGATACTTGAACTTAAAGTAAACAGAACAAAAATGAAGCAAATGCAAAATCCAAATAAATCACAGGACCAAGAAAAGTACCTGAAACTAAATAATTTTCCATAAATAAGATACAACCATCTAAAGGAAAATAAATACTATTTTGCTATAGAAACAATAGCATAATTAGTAGGAGTAGAGATAGCCCCAAAAAATTGGAGAACCCTCCAAATTGAATTTAACTGCTGGCAAAGAATATAATTTAAAACCTTGAAGAAGGAATAAAAGAAAATTCTCAACCTATTCCATTCCCTAGTATGGGGAATTGGAAAGAAAACCTCTGAAAACACAGAAGAATAAATAGGCAGAAATAGTGTCAGCTAGTCTTAAAGAACTAGTTATCTTAATATCCAAAATAATCAACACCTTTTCAACAAAGAACAAATGTACTTTAATAAAAAAATAAAAAAAGTAGATTTGTTAGTGTCAATATCTGATGAAGAAAATTCTGAAAGAGAAAAAACATCATCAGAGAAGGATAAATCAGTATGTTGTTGGTCATTTGAAACTTCAATAATTAAAAAAGAAGTGAAAAAGACCTAAAAAATTTTATTAGGAGGCACAAAGTCAGACAAAGCCTTTAAAATAGAATCAGAAAAATATTTCTAAATATTTCTTGTACATAAGATGTAAGAATGGCAATATATAAAGCAAAAATACTAATGGATTCTGTATGCAAAAGTATATCATAATAACTTATTACAAACCATAGCTAAAGATAAACATTTATAACATTTAAAATAAATGAACTTAGCTTTGGTAGAACTGAAACTCAGTTAAGCGTTTTTCCAGAAGTGGCTTCTGAGTCAGGGTCAATCTGAGACATCTTGCAATATGTAATAGAAAAAAGAACATATAAAGCAAAATTGATCAAATTCCTTAAATGACAGTTTCAGGAATGGGAAAAAATGCCAATGAACAAGCTTCTAGCAACCAGAAGCAATAAACAATGAGACTTCAATATTGTGGAGACAACAATGACGCTCGAATTTTTTAGCGCCAAAAAAGCCACCCACATTATTTGGCGCCTAAATGCTTTTGGCGCCAAAAATGACGCCACATCCGGTAACGCCGTCATTTTTTGGCGCAAAAACATCAAAAAAATGACGCAACTTCCAGCGACACGTATGACGCCGGAAATGACAAGAACATTTTTGCGCCAAGAAAGTCCGCGCCAAGAATGACGCAATAAAATGAAGCATTTTCAGCCCCCGCGAGCCTAACAGCCCACAGGAAAAAAGTCAAATTTTAAGGTAAAAAAATTGATTTATTCATATGCATTATCCCAAATATGAAACTGACTGTCTGAAATAAGGAACATTGAACCTCCTGAATCAAGGCAAATAAATGTTTAAACACAAATATTTAGAACTTTATATAAAAGTGCCCAACCATAGCTTAGAGTGTCACAAAAATAAGACTTACTTACCCCAGGACACTCATCTACATGTAGTAGAAAGCCAAACCAGTACTGAAACGAGAATCAGTAGAGGAAATGGTATATATAAGAGTATATCGTCGATCTGAAAAGGGAGGAAAGAGATGAATCTCTACGACCGATAACAGAGAACCTATGAAATAGACCCCGTAGAAGGAGATCATTGAATTCAAACAGGCAATACTCTCTTCACATCCCTCTGACATTCACTGCACGCTGAGAGGAAAACCGGGCTCCAGCCTGCTGCGGAGCGCATATCAACGAAGAATCTAGCACAAACTTACTTCACCACCTCCATGGGAGGCAAAGTTTGTAAAACTGAATTGTGGGTGTGGTGAGGGGTGTATTTATAGGCATTTTGAGGTTTGGGAAACTTTGCCCCTCCTGGTAGGAATGTATATCCCATACGTCACTAGCTCATGGACTCTTGCTAATTACATGAAAGAAAGGGGAGTTTGTGAAATTTGAGATAGTGCATCGATAGCTGAAAATCAGATCAAGGGAGTGACCATCTTTGTGTGTGGGAGAGTCAGTCAATTGTGACAGGCCAAAAGAGGAGGCGAGTTGCAGAAGTTGTTTTGCAGAGAAGGCAGTGGGAATGTCAAAAGGGATGTTAAAGTCGCCAAGAATGAGGACAGGGGTGTCTGAGGAAAGGAAATAAAGTAGTTAGGCAGCAAAGTGATCTAGAAATTGAGTTGAGGAGCCAGGGGGTGGTATATGACTGCAACACATATAGAAAAGGGAGAGAATAAGCAAATCATGTGTGGTTTAAATGAAGAAAATGTGAGGGAAGAGAAGGGCTGTATTTGTTGAAAGGTGCAACAAGAGGAAAGTAAAATGCCAACTTTAATAGGATTGTTGATAATTGTGCTTCAATGTTGCAGAAATTGAGACCAATGTTGGTTCCCCATATATCTCAGGTATATTCTGTTTGAAGTCTTCTGTCTTGCATAGTAGATTTGCACATGCCAGGTTTTCAAAAAGATGGGTCTTAAGGGGTTGATGGCCTAGGAAGTCACAAACACACCAATAACTGTAAAATCTTATTTTTATTTTATTGGTCCTTGATGAAGACTCTTTCTTTAATTTCTCTGTAGATTTTCTTTCAATGGAAGAGATGTCGCCTAGTATATTAAATAAATTGAGTACACAGACCTCTTCTTCTGGGCCCGATGATCAAACACTCACTGACATGGAGAGTAATCACGCAAAAGCTTTGGGATTTTTTTAGACTTTATATTGTAATGTAAGAGTCTCTCCTTCTCACATATAGAATCCTGCATATTGAGATAAATTGCTCTCAAACTAAAATATACCTTTGTAAAATTGTTTTAAATACCTAACCTGCATTCATAAGACTTCTTACCAAACCAGAGAGCTTTAGAGAATCAAGGCCCTAGTGTATCAATAAGACATTAATTTATTTTAAAACTACAAGCAAAAAATTACTTATGGGGTCAAAGAAATTGCCTAGTATAAATAGATAGTACAATTAATTATGTCTCCTGAAGTCCAGAAGCTCTGGAGGAGGTGTCTGTCCGGCCCACACATGTAACAGACTAAACAGCCGCAACATCATGTCAAAATAAATAAAAATTTGCGGCAAACTAAGAGTCACAGTGAAAGCACCCATTACCAGTCAGATAACTAGCCTTTTCAGATAATTACCACATACAATTAAATGAAGCTTATTTAACTTATATTTTTCTCTGTACTAATTATTAACTCCATCATATTACATTTTAGAAGATTTAAATTTGATTTTAAAACTATGTACACAACTTAAAAGGGACTCAACACTAAATACATTTCATGTACATCCCTCTAATCATGGGTGCTGCCATTTTAAAACCTAGGTTGCACTGCAGGTATCTGAAGGAGAGTTACTGCACATGAGCAAACAAGTCAGCACTGGAAAGTAGTTAAAGACAGATTTCAACATGGCAGCATCCATGACTAAAGGGAGGATGGGAATAACCTCAATGCTATTCTTATAAAATGTATATAGGGCTAGATTACAAGCACTAATTTATTGCACGCCCGCATTACAAGCGGCTGGTTATAGCTACTGCAAGCTCGTGGTAGCAATCAGTGCTACGAAAATTAACCAGAGGTCAGACCTCTGGTTAATTTTAAAAATGTGCCCCAAATGCCCCCACCCCCAAACTTAAGTGTGAGGTTGTATAATAATAATAAAAAGAAAATAGCATCTTATAATTTTTTTAAAAAATGCACAAAGCAGTATTTATGGGTTAAAGTGAGCGTGTCAGGGGAGTTAGAAAAAAATGGCACTGAAAAGTGCCTTTACATTGTGGTCTATGGGAACTGTGCATTTTCAATAAATATATATGTTCAGTATAGGCTTATATACATATATATATATTTATATTTGCAGCCCATCGCTTTGTGACTTATTGCTGATGCCCTTTTTTAGGGCTTCTTTTTTAGGATAGGGTTGGCGGGGTTTTTTGTAAAAAAAAAGCTTTATCGCTGATTCCCCTTTCAGAGCATTTTTTTTAGGATAGGGTTTTGTTTTGTTTTTAGCAAGAGAGCTTAATTGTTGATGCCCTTTTCATGGAATCTTTTTTTAGTATAGTTTTTTTTTTATAGTTTTTTTTTTACAGGCAAAATAGCTGATCCCTTTAGGGCAGGCCCTACAAAATTCCCTTCTTAGGTAAATTTTTAGTGTACTTTTTTTTTGTAAGATAGGCTTTTTTTCTGGGGTGGGGGTTACTTTGTTTTTAGTATAGGTGTTATTAATGCAAAATAGCTATTCACTCAAACTAGGGCACTGCCTGACAAATGCCCTTTTAAGGGCAATTTTTAGAGTAGGTTTTAGTGTCAGTATATAGTTTTTTTATTTTGTGTATTGCATATTATTTTAAGTATTGTGTAGATACATTTTTTCCCATGTTCTTTTTTTAACTTTAAACATTTATATTTATTTTTCTAAATATATTTATGTTATAAAAGTCGAGCAACAACTTTAAATTTTTATATAACGGCATTTCTTTAACTTTGCAAAGTTAAATATTATCCAGTTATGTAACACTATACAGTTGAGGATATTGTCTTATATAATATAATTGTATTTAGAAAAATAAATATTATTGTTTAACATAAACACAGAACAAAAAAATGTGTTTTATGATCTAAACAATACTTAAAACAATATGCATTAAACAAGAAATTGCATACAATTTAATCATTGTATATACATGTATCGACATAGCTCCTATAGTTTTAATAGGAAGGTTTTTGGGGATTTTTTGTCTTTATTAACAAGGCAAATCACAGACATGACTTAGAGATACACGCTCTGTGGGAGTTAGCTGGGCATTCCAGGGAAGTAGTCTGCATTTTAATGTAGTGCGATATATCCAAAGCGCTTACCTGCTTATGATAAAATGTATCAAGAATCATGACCTTTAAAGTCGTCAATCCCCGGCCCAACATAATAACATTATAAAATACATTACTTATATAAATAAGACTTACACAAAAAACTTTGGTAATAAATTGGCTGCAGCCATTTTATTAATAACATAAATTTAATATTAAATATACTAAATCATCTTTAAACATTTTAAACAGAACATACCTGATGTTCTTAATTAACATTAAACATTGAAACATATTGCCAGGGGGGGCGGAGCTTGCTACAAAATGGAGAGGATACACTTTTCCTAAGCTCCGTGGACACAAAATAATACTTTCTACTAAAATTAATATTCATCTGGTCAAGCTTGCATCTAAAGATCTCTATACATCCCTCACCATACCAGGAGTTTGGAAGCTCATTATTTTCTGCTGAATCCAGCTCAATATACTATAAGAGCTTTCTTCATCCAGACTACCCACATGGCGCATCACGACTCGACCTAGACACGCAAGAGGCCTTTACCCTACCCGGTCATTTCTCGGCACTAGCTAGAAGCCCACGCATATAATAAGGTGCCGGCTCTTGTTATTCCCACTCACTTGCCATCCGGAGCGAGCAAATATAAAAACGGCGCAGATCATGGAGGAGGAACCGGCAACAGTTATATATGAGCTCCTTATGGACTTAGACCGGAAGATGAGCAAAAACTTCAGCAACCTCCTGAAATTAGTGCGGGGGGAAATTGTGGAGGACTTTGACCGGGACACGGAAGGTTCTGACCCTGGTGTGGCAGAGGAGGCGCAGAATCTAGCAACCCTCCCTGAGAAGGAGCATTCTCCGACGACAACACGGCCTGTAGGTATACAGACAGCATTGCTGGCAACTAGTTCTAGCACTTTGGGAGGTCATCTGTCTCTGACAGCTTTATGGGGAGATACGATTGATCCATCAGAGATCGAATATCATTGTGCATCAGACGCGCTGACCACCAAACTGGTGCTAATGAGAAACATCCAGGATGAAGGTCCCACAATCACTCGACTAAGAGGCCCTGTCACCCAGCTTGCCCTGATGACTTCTGCAGAGGAAACTCTGGATGATTCAGCTTCATCTCTGCTACAACTGATTGAACATATGCCATATACAAGACTGGGAATAGGTTAAACTCTATCTCACAATATACCCTCACAGTCACTTTGTGCTGCAGCAAATACAGCAAGTTTCTTTAGATACTGGTATACACACGTTGATCCCCAGTTGGGAATTACTCTGCACATATATCTTTATATGACATATTAAACAATGTACTTCAGCTATGACAGAAAGTCCATTTATAGGATGTCTATGTTTGAACTTGTATGCGTTATACCTAGCAGCCACATCTGAATCTGATTAGCCTTCTCTACTAGTTTGCATTTGGTCCTAACTCCCCTCAGTTTACCTAGTTGTGTCATAGTGAAATTTAACCTATTCAAAGCTGTAGGGCAATACCTTAGATAAGTTCAATATAGCTTTGCCCTGGGTTGTTCTATAATACTGTCATAAGGCAGGAATACACTTATAAGTTAGTTTGAGGATTAGTATCTTTATCCTGTCCTTATTGGTGTCACAGTTACTTGCAGCCCTGTAAACCTGTCCTCTTTAGGATAGATTACAACTAATGTAAGTCATACTTGCACTAGTATATCTTCAGTCACAATGCAGTAGTTCTCTACTCATGTTGGTCATATTATGATCCTTACCCTAACTTGTACTTCTAATTTATTGGTCTAGACGTTACTTGTTATAGCCCTGTTATCTCTCCCTATATAGGGGTTAATTAATTCTTATATCACTCCCTTGTAGAAGTATTTATGTTTTATATTAATGTTAACACCCATGAAAATAGCTCTTTATCTCATTAGAACTACTGTATTTAACAAATCTCAGATGTTTGTTCTCCCTAGGTGGATTTATCTTGCTAGCCCTACTTTACCATCATCTACTTTCATGTCTTAAACTAAGATTTATCTGTATATCTGATTGTATATGCTCTCAAAAATATCTATGCCTATCTAGAAAGTTTGCAGATAGCAAGCATAACTCATGTTTAGTGATTCAAGACCTGTCTTGATGCTGTAGCTAATTTTTCTATGACTTATATACCTGACTTCTTCAGTGATATACTAGTAGGCCAATGACCATGTTCTTGGAGTACAATTTTCTAATCCATGTTGTAGTATACTAAATAGTCATAATAGTGAAATAACTTGACTCCTAAAAATCATAAGCAACTTTTAATTAGACCCTAATACACCAATATTTACAGGATTACTCATATGTTTAAGTTTTTTTAGGCTCTTCTACTCATATATATCCACCTTAGCTTGTAACTAGATCCCCAAAGGGATACACGGAGTACGTTAGAACTGAACATGTCTTGGTGCTATCCCTGCTTCATTTATATGACACATAACTACTATGCACTTCCCAAGACTCATTAACATTCCTATGGTCTTCCGCCCTCCCCCCCCCCACTGTAGTTGACCATAGCTATTTATATTGCTATTATTATTATTTCCTTCAAATAATTTAAGTATGCTATAATATTGTTATATAGAAAAATTATTTGTATAAGCGGTGCTTACCCGCTGACAATTCCCTAATTCCCCCCTTGTTTTTTTATGAAGCTCTTGATATTATGACCCTAACTTTAACAATACGAAGCATTCAAGTACAAACTAGTTCAGAATAAAATGGGTCTATATGGTAGCTACAGCGCTCTTTCAGAGTGCCTTTTTTTAACATTATGGCCTGGGATAATAGCTACCCATATTATCACGTAAAAAACACAAAATGAGGTTTTCAGATGTATTTTGGCATTCATTATATATATATTATCTTTTATTTTTTGCCTGTTATATTGTTATTCCGACAATCATTGCTATGTTTTGAAATATGTATATGCCATAGTTTTTTTGTTGTCACTATGAAAAACCCTCAATAAAAAAATTATTAAAAAAAACAACAAAAAAAAAAAAACATATTGCCAATTCCCCACAGCGGTTCTAGTTCCCAAACCCACAAAAAACAACATGGCCGTCAATTAAAAAACTGGACTCAACTATATCCACTTTGAGTCCGTACCAAGCACACCTCCACTTTAATAGGGAACCCCTTGTCCCTATAATAAACCAGTTGCCCGCTCACCCCATGGAGAGGCAACTTCTTAAAATCCTCCAAATCACTTGGCCATATTGCTTAAAATATTTGTCTGGGAACTAGCACCCCCGCCTTGCTGCGACAATCACAAAACAAGGAAGGAAAACATATATTCAGGGAGGGAGGGAGGGAGCACTTTTCCACACAGATTTTACTAACAAGCTGATGACAGATTCTCCCGCTCTTTTCTTAAGTACGCAGTAGCGCGTGCTAACCCCGCCCATTACCCCTTAATACCCAATCAGAACAAACCAGGCCTATTCCTCCAAAGGTCAAGGCCCCTTCCCGTTACTTCGCACTCCCAGGGGCTCCTTGACCTTTAAAGTCGTCAATCCCCGGCCCAACATAATAACATTATAAAATACATTACTTTTATAACGAAGACTTACACAAAAAACTTTGGTATAAAATTGGCCGCAGCCATTTTATTAAAAACATAAATTAAATATTAAATATACTAAAACATCTTTAAACATTTTAAACAGAACATACCTGATGTTCTTAATTAACATTAAACATTAAAACATATTGCCAATTCCCCACAGCAGTGCTAGTTCCCAAACCCACAAAAAACAACATGGCCGTCAATTAAAAAACTGGACTCAACTATATCCACTTTGAGTCCGTACCAAGCACACCTCCACTTTAATAGGGAACCCCTTGTCCCTATAATAAACCAATTGCCCGCTCACCCCATGGAGAGGCAACTTCTTAACATCCTCCAAATCACTTGGCCATATTGCTTAAAATATTTGTCTGGGAACTAGCACCCCCGCCACCGACAGGTCTGCTCAAACAGCCCAGTCCCGCCAAACCCAAATTTTTTTCCAAAGCTTCTTTTATGTCAAACAAACATAGCTGCAGCCCAAATTGATTGAAGTGAACCCCATCCTTGAGATAAAATTCCTCAGCCCCTTCCACTTCAAAATCTGGGTGAAAAACAACATCCCCCCCCCCAACTTCTTACAAAGGAACTAATTATTTTATTATTATTTTTTACGGTTTCTTTCAAGCTTTTCATAATCGCATGCTGACTTCCACACTAGACGTGGAGTAATCTGTGACCAAATTATCTTTATCTCCGGGGAAAGATCTTTAATATTGCCCAAATCTCTTTTTATTCTTCTGACTAGTTCCTTTTGAGGAATAATACCCAAGTCATTCCCACCCAAATGCAACACTAAAACATCAGGATGGTGGAAAACATTGCTGTATTCAACAAAAACTGGAAACAAAAGCTCCCAACACATGCCCCTAATTCCAAACCATTTGACTTCCCATTGACCAACTGGACACCCGAGCTGCAGGCCGCCCATTTTCTTACTGGCCTCAGTTTGGCCCAATAAATAAATGAACTCCTGGGCTCCACCCAATTTGTTCTTTTTGAAACACTTGGAGAATCAGTGAGCACCCCCGCACCCTGAACACTCATGTCTGAATTTACAAGCAGATCCCCATTTGCAAATCTTCTCATTAAAAGCGAAGCAGAAACCTTTTCTAACTGTTGCCGACGACCCACTCTGGAGCGACCCGCCGGCTCCCCATCGAAAAGGCTGCGAAGACCTTAACAGGGTCATTATCTTGACCCAAAGACCCATATCCCGATCATCCCATTTCATCTCAGGCTTAACCGACAAACGTTGCCTAAATTGCTCATCATAAACCCACCAAGCCATACCCCCATATGTTCTCTGAGCAGCAGCAACTTCATCTAAATAACAAAAAAGTGCTGCTCCCTGTTCAGGAAACTTACCAGCAAATACACTGGCATAAGTAACAAAAGCTTGAAACCAATTAGTAAAGGTTTTTTTGGAAGCTTTCTGTACCGTTTTTTCCTCTCCTCTTCCTCCTTTTTTGACGCATCTTTCTTTGAATCCTCAGGTATCTCAAAAGATTGGTCAAGTGGTAACAGAGAAACTAACTCAATAAATTCTCTCTTCCATATCTTTTCCCTTAACTCAACTGTCAAATGTATACCTAAAGGCCCGATAGAACACAAACAAGACCTAGCCAAAGCCGTATCAGCAATTTTAAGTTCAGGGCCCCCCAAACCTTTATTCTCAACATTAACCACTTTTGACTGGGGCAATCCAACTGTTTGAACCTGAATTGCTGACCCTTCGCCTTTAGTTCCCTCAACAGAACTCCCAACTGACACATTTTGCAATGTAGCTCCAGGAGGAACCCAAGAATTGGCGACTCATCCTGGAACTTTAGCACCTTCTAACTTAGCTAACAACTCCCTTAAACCCGCTACAACAGTTACTGACATAGGATCAACATTCACCCCAACTTTTTCAACCCCAACATTCAATTCCACAGCACTAGATCCCCCATTACCTGTTCCAAGATCCAGAGCCGCAGGAGACTGATCCACTTGAGATGCAGCCGTGACCTTCTCCCTACTTTGGAACCCAGAAGCCCTAGGTTCCGTAATAGCCATCCCTTGTTGACTTCTTTCATCCTGTAAAACAGAAACATGTGACAAACCCCCCGATGGTGCCCAAACACCAATACCCCTACTAGCCATAGACATACCCAAACCGCTATCAACCAAAACCCCTCTACCCTTCTTAGGAGCTGTAACCTCAGACACTTCCACCCTTGAGTCCCCATACCTCTTGCGCTGTCTACCTCTACATTGTATTCTCCCATTCCCAGACCTGTTTGGATGTTGAACAGAATTAACCAAACTATTAAATGTATTGCTATGACCCCTTCTCAAATTCCCCTGATGGCCAACATTTTTGGCCGTACTCACCCCTGCTTCTTCTCCCCTCGAATTAGAATGTCCCGCCATCGGAACGCTGTCCTCTATATCAAGCCTGATATTATCCATCCAGGATTCCTGTAGGCCATAAGCTTCCCCACTCAGGCCGTCATTTCCCACCACCAGAAAACCAGGAGGATTCACAGGCCGTGACCCAATCTCATTCCCTTCTGAAAGATAAACATTATTAGAAACAGGCAAATTTTCAACCACATCAACATTCCCACCCCTCAAATTTCTTAACTCACCCCTTAAAATTAAATCTCTCGATGCCCTAACTGCTGGCTTAAACTGGCAAAGAGGACTAACCGAGAGAGGAGAAGGAGGTACAAAATCCTCCTCAGAGGAATCTAAATATAAGGTTAATTCCTCATTACCAGTACAAGCTTCCGCATCAGGCTGATTCTCACTTACTTCAACCCCCTTAACTCTTTCATCTAATACTCGATAAGTCTTCCCCACAAAACTGCTACTAGGCCTCAAAACCTGGGCCGTCCTTGAAACTTTATGTACCTGCGCCTCTACCACCTGAGATAAAACGGACGAGCCTGGAACCCCTGCCTCCCTTCTATCCTCGACACTCTGTCTTTCTAATCCACCTACTGACCTAACACTACAAACTTGCTCGTTACCAACACCTGCTACGTTAGGCCTCAACAAGCTGCTTTATTAACTTGCCTCCGTCCTTTACTAGCCTCTTTCTGGCCTACAATGGCCGTCTTACCCTTAGGCAAAGAATCACCCTCCTTTTCAGACACTCTCACTTGCTCCGGTACAGAAACGCTGCTGCTGGATGGTATAGCAGGACATCTGTCCTCCGCTTCAACCTGCCGACTCCCAGAACCGGAACCTGTTCTCTTCTTCATGGTCGCCTTTACCCCCGGACTGGGGCTGGATCTCCTGCGGCCACCGGTACTTCCTTCAGAATCCGGATCCAGACGAACCGGAGGCCTAGAACGCCTCACCGGTTTAGGAGAAGCAGCCTCTTTATCAGCACTCTCTCCGGTATCCGGAACCAACAGCGGACGTAACTTTTCTTCGAGCCAGGTAGGGCCCCTTTTAACAGCTTCCTCCTTAAGCTGCTCCAATAGAGCATCAAACTGCGCCATAGCGATAACTCAAAACGACAAGCACTTTTCCACACAGATTTTACGAACAAGCTGATGACAGATTCTCCCGCTCTTTTCTTAAGTACGCAGTAGCGCGTTCTAACCCTGCCCATTACCCCTTAATACCCAATCAGAACAAACCAGGCCTATTCCTCCAACGGTCAAGGCCCCTTCCCGTTACTTCGCACTCCCAGGGGCTCCTTTCACAGGTTCTGAGAACTTGCAGTTCAGGCTTCCAAGAGTCTGCAACCACAAATCCCAGGTGGCAGAGATGACCTCAAACAATCATGTTCCGAGTGATTGTCCTGTGGCTTGTGGCAGACACTGCACTAATAAGCTAAAATAAAAATCAATAGATAATAAATAAAATGTTGTGATCAAAAGGCTGTCAGAAGATGCTTAGATACAAGTTAATCACAGCGGTAAAAAGTATATTATTATAACTGTGTTGGCTGTGCAAAACTGGGGAATGAGTAATAAAGGGATTTTTTTTTTTTAAACAACAAAAATTCTGGTGTTGACTGTCCCTTTAACCATTCTTACTATTAGTTATAATAAATCAGATTAACAGTCAATAATTTGATATAATAACAGAAATATATTTTATCATTGTATAATTATTGACAAAATAGTTATGTAATGCTGCTTAACATATAACTAGAACATTTTGTAAAAAAGCAGTAATGGCAGCACATATAATTTCTATGGGGGAGGGGCGGCAAAATGTTTCTTTACCTGTTTAGCCAAAAATCCTAGCACCGGCTCTGCGAATAGGAAATGCACCACAAACCCTATATATTTCTACCATGCTCCTGCTTTGAGGCCACATTGGCAATAAATAAGTTTCACTGAGTGATCAGATAACAGAAAATGTTAGAGTTTATTGTCCCTTTAAAGTTGCACGTTGCATCACTGTTTCCTGTGGTACAAAAGGAGACTGTATTGATTTTCTGGAGTGAAACACAATACATATTTACATGGCAGCTAGTTCCCTTTCTAAACGTCTATGAAATAAATGAGTCATATGCATCATGTGGTTTTCCATATTTATCTTAACATATAATTACAAGCAATTATTTATAGCTACAACAAGCTCTTTCCTGTAAGTACATTTCCAAAGTGTACATTTGTCTTTGTTAAAATAAAACAGAACAACTCACTAAAGTTTAGAAAAAAGGTACCAGGAGGTTACAATTTATGTGAAGTGTTTGCGGCTGCACAGCTCACGGAACTCACAACCAAGGTCCGTCCCAGGTCAATGACGTCACCCGCCTTAGCGGCAGCATACTCCTCCAGTGAATAGGTCCTCAATCATGGCAAGGTGCAAGGCTCTTGTGCACGGGAATCATCCGCCCAAAATAGTACAAGAAAATAGAAGAGCCGCACTCAGTTCAAATGCCCAACTTTGCAAGTTTATTGCATAAGTGAAGAATAAACAAACATAGCAAAAAGGTGTCTGACGCGTTTCCCACCCTCTAGTGGCGCTTACTAGAGGACGGGAAACGCGTCAGACACCTTTTTGCTATGTTTATTTATTCTTCACTTATGGGCATTTGAACTGAGTGCGGCTCTTCTATTTTCTAGGTTACAATTTATGTAGTACCTTTTGATTATGGAACACTTGAGATACATTATTTTTCTGAATCAAATTATTAAAGGACCAGTCAACACATTAGATTTTCATAATCAACAAATGCAAGATAACAAGACAATGCAATAGCACTTAGTTTGAACTTCAAATGAGTAGTAGATTTTTTTATAACAAATTTCAAAGTTATGTATATTTCCACTCCCCTTGTACCATGTGATAGCAATCAGCCAATCACAAATGCATATACGTATAGTCTGTAAATTCTTGCACATGCTCAGTAGGATCTGGTGACTCAAAAATTGTAAATATAAAAGTCTGTGCACATTTTTTTTAATGGAAGTAAATTGGAAAGTTTTTTAAAATTACATACTGTATCTGAATCATGAAAATGTAATTTAACCTGAGTGTCCCTTTAATATAATTAACTTGCCTAATCTTCTAATGTTTAATCTAACAGATCCGTATGAGTAGTACCAGTAAAACCAACTTCCAGGGGAAAGAGGATATCCCCTTCCCCAGATCTTTAAAAGATTCTGGGGTGAGGGATATCCCCAGCTCTGTTGCACACTAGAGGGTGCTATGTAGCCATCATGCAATTGCTAGTGGTCCTCCTCACAATTCTAATAATTTACTTCTTTAACAAAACACTAGTCAATATCTACAAACAATACTTAATCTGAACTTTGAAATTTCCTAACTCTAACATTGCTTTGAACAGATCTGTATTTATGGATATAGTACTTAAAAGGATTCTAAACCCAATTTTTTTTTCTTTAATGATTCAGTTAGAGCAGGCATCTTTAAGCAACTTTCTAATTTACTCCTATTACTGTATCTATTTTTCTTCGTTCTCTTGCTATCTTAATTTAAAAAGCAGTAATGTGAAACTTAGGAGCCAGCCCATTTTAGGTTCAGCACCGTGGATAGCGCTTGCTTATTGTTAGCTACATTTAGCCACCAATAAGCAAGCATAACCCAGGTTCTAAACCAAAAATGGTCCGGTTCCTAAGCTTTACATTTCTGCTTTTTAAATAAAGAGAACAAAGAAAAAATGATAATAGGAGTAAATTAGAAAGTTGCTTAAAATTGCATGCATTATCTAAATCATTAAAGAAAAAAAATTGGGTTTAGTATCCCTTTCTAGCTTGCCTTGAGGATGTCATTGAGAAGTGGAAATGTTGCAAAGCATATAACATTCTATCTACCAAAATCCTCAAATCCTTTAATGGAGAATTTGTTTGAAAACCTGCTGTTATATGTTTCACTTATAATGAAATCTACAACATAGAATACAAAAAAATCTGCAATTTTAATAATGTTTTTAAAATATATTCTATTAAAAGATCTGCTTGATTCTGTTAAAGTGATATAACTTTCATTTGAACTTTTCTCCAGCTTTGGCTAAGAATAGTATAGGTGTGACAAAAGGTGTGGAGGTTTGGTGGGGAGCTTGAAATATTTATAATCTTCCACTTGAGTAAGTTCTCTTCCTATGAGTCACTCTATAATTGCTAATTGCTCTTTCTCTTGAGAGTCCTCTACCACTTTACATTGTATTTATTAAAGTGGAAATAAATTGAACAAATTTGTCAGCCTGGTTCTTGACTTCTAATAGTTTACAAACAGCAATTACACAAGGATGACAAATAGGTTGGGTAAATTCAAACTTTGATGCTGTTTTTATGGAAGAGCATCTTTTTTTAACAGTGTCCTATTATATATTCCTGTGTAACACTGTGCACATGTACAGTATATATTAATGAGACATTAAACTCAAATTGTAACAACACATAAAATGTTACATTATTGAAAGTATATTTATTTTGCTGTAAACTACATCTGAAAATTGTGTTTGTTCCACTCCCATGAAGACTTAGGTTAATAAAGTTACCTAAGTTTCTGTGAACTGGTGTTTTGCTCCGACTCTCCCCTGCCTTGTATGTTTAGTAATCTCTTTCACTGATGCATAAAAAAGCCAGGAAACTTCTGCCTGTGTTATGCCCTTATTAAATTCCGTTTCACTGCTAAACTTTTTTACAACCCTTCATTATTTTATTGACAGCTGGGTTAATCTAAATAAACTGAAGATTTTAGACTATGTAGTAGTGAGTGCATTACTTTCTGTGTGCTTTAACAAACAAAACACACTGCACTGTTTCGGATTCTACTGTTAAAGAACCATACTAACATACATTTTTTAAAGTTTTCAGTTTACTTCCAATATCAAATTTAACTATTTCTCATAGTATTTTTTAGTAAAAGATGATACCTAGGTATGTACCATGTAGGTGTCTGAAGAATTATATGGCAGCAGTTTTGCAAGAGTACTTTTGAGCACTATATGGAAACTGCTGCCATATAGTGCTCAAAACATGTGCATACTACTGAGTCTACCTACCTGCATAAGGATACCAGCAAAAAAAAATAAAAAAAAAATTGTTTTTTAAAGGGACACTAAAACCTTGTAATTACAATATATGTCTGCTTTCTTGCTATAGCGAAGTCTAAATATTTTTTAAAGAAGTTAACATCTTGTTTGCTGGAATTGTTTTGTGCAACTGACAAGGCTATTGTTAGTATAAAGTGCATTGATTGCAGTTGTTATCAGATTATCCCGCTTCGAGAAATATATATAGGAGAGTTATACTTGATCTGCAATGTGTATTTCCAGGTCTGAGATTTAGAAAAAAACAATTTTTAGAACTAAATTACATTAAAATGGGGTAAAATAAATAATGAGGGTAAAATAAATTATTGTAAGTTATTTTACTATACATAGCTAATTATTTTATATAAAAACTCAAGGTGTTTATTGACCATTAAATAGAAGAAAATGATATACCTTCTGAATTAAAGGGACAGTCTACACTAAAATTGTTAGTGTTTAAAAAGATAATGCCTTAACTACCCATTCCGCAGATTTGCACAACCAATATTGATATATTAATATACTTTATTAAACCTCTAAATTTCTGCCTGTTTCTAAGTCACTACAGACAGCCTTTTATCACATGCTTTTGTTTTTGCTTTTCACAACAGGAGACTGATAGTTCATGTGGGCCATATAGATAACATTGTGTTCATGCCCAAGGAGTTATTTAAAGGGACATTATACACTCATTTTTTCTTTGCATAAATGTTTTGTAGATGATCTATTTATATAGCCCATAAAGTTGTTTAAAATAAATGTATAGTTTTGCTTATTTTTAAATAACATTGCTCTGATTTTCAGACTCCTAACCAAGCCTCAAAATTTTATGTGAATACTGTCAGCTACCTTCTCCAGCTTGCTCCTGTTTGTGTAAAGGGTCTTTTCATATGCAAAAGAAAGGGGGAGGGGGGAGTGTCTTATTTGCCACTTGCAGTGGGCTTTCCAGCTACCTTTTCAACAGAGCCAAACTGACAGCTTCTAAGTAAGTTTTTAAACAGTTTTATAATGGATTTTTATATCAGTATCTGTGCATCTTATTCTTTATAGTAGTGTCTATTACATGCAGTTATATCAAAATGAGTGTATACTGTCCCTTTAAGAGTTAGCACAAAACAGTACTAAATGCAAGTCAATAGATAATAAATAAAAAGTCATGGGATCAGGGGGCTGTCAGAAGATGCTTAGATACAAGGTAATCTTAGAGGTAAAAAGTACATTCATATAACTGATGGTTTTGCAAAACTGGGGGATGGGTAATAAAGGGATTATCTATCTTTTAAAACAATAAAATTTATATTGTAGACTGTCCCTTTAAGAAGAAAAATTTGGTGGTTTCTGTTGTTATGCCGTTGCTATGTGCTTTTGTATATATTTTATTACTACTTTCTGGTTTTTCTTTTCTAGAAGAGGAAATCCCCAATGCTAAGGCAAAAGTGAAATAATAAGGTAATCTGAGCTGTAGAGGTAGCAAAGGTTGCAGGGTCATTTCTGAATTGCAATCTACATTGGTTAACAAATCTTCAGCAGCTATCAGAATTTCCATAACATTTTTCTAGGAGTGGAAATTTAGGAGCAGATTGCATGGTAGATTGGGAATGTATCAGTACAAAAGGAGGATTAGAAACAACAATGGCATTTGGAAGGTTTCTTTGCATGAAGCCTGAGAAGATTTCTGTAAGCTGACTAATTTTGGTGTCCAGGTCTTGCAGACATATGGCGTGTGCACCAAGCATTTAGCCTTGGTGAGATACAACCTTGGCTACTTCAGCTGGGACCATTTTATTTTTTTTGCCTTGCTGTAGTAAGACATAGACCAAGAGGCTGAGTAGTGACTCGGTAACACATGCACTCTGCACATTGGAAGAGACTCAGGACCTGACATTAAAGATAAGGTTAGTAAGACTAGCCTGGTCATCAAAAGACGATCAAAGACAGGGCCAAATGCCAGGGTCAACAACAGAATGGACAAAAACAAGTACAAAAATCAGTAAGCAGAAGAGGATTCAAAAATTCAAGCAAAGGTAAAAAATCCTGACAGCAAAAGAACAACAGCACCCTAGAAACCTAGTCAAAAATGCAAAACATGTCAAGCAGTGGGAAACCCCCCATCATAGACGATACTGAAAATTGTATCAAAGACACGCTGTAACTAAGCAACCCAAAACCAATGGCATAACATGTGTCCCTTAGAGGAAGGAAATTCCTTTGGAATAAGCAGTGACTTCCGAACCTAAACTTTGAGTCAGATATTGTTTGTTTATCTAGAGTTTACACAAACTACAGTGAACTACCCTAAGGGGAGTCTTGTAGACCTTTTTAGAACTCGAAAATTGGTGACAATATGGCAAAACTGTTGAATTCTGCAGCATACCCAGATGGTATTAAAGTTTTTTTTAAATTGTTTTTAATACAATTTTTTTTTGTCTATGTTGCTTACGGCTAACTATATTCCCATTTCATACCACTCAACATTTCCTGGAAGGGACAGGTAAGTGAGGGAGACCTTTGGGCAGAGCCCAACCTGGTGTTTGGTAGTCTAAGCCACAACAGAGGGAGGTGCTTTTGTTGTGTTGAGGATGGGATGAGTGTGTTCCTTGGGTGTGGTTGGTCAGAGTTGAGTGTCATAGGCGGAGCTGGGCAGTCCCTAGAAACCAGGACATTTACTGAGACTGGGGAAGCTTTTGGAGGTACAGCAGGCAGACCTCCTATTCCATGACAATCCTGCGGAATTCAATGTAAGCTGTGCACAAGCAATCTTCTGCTGTCATAATTTCGCAAGCTCAAAACCTGTCAGGGTTTTTTCCCTGTTTTGTTTGCCATGTGTTGCTGGCAGCAATTTTACTCACCTCTCTTCCTGACTATGGTGCATTGTGGGGGATGCTGCTCATTTCCTGCACTTCCTTGTATGGCCAGACTGTTGTGCATCATCCGTGTGAGACAGGATGCAGTCTCAGAATTGTGATGCCATCATTTATTATTTAAAGGGCCTCTGTTCAGTATGCTTTGCCTTTGCATTGTCTCAGACCTGTTTGTGAGAGTTCCTGTGTTTTACCTGGCTGCCTGACGTCCTCCCTGGTTCCTGATCCCTGGCTTGTTCCTGACTCTGCTGTTTTCCTTGTTGCTGATTCCGGCTCGTCTGACTATTCACTTTGGCTCCTGACTCGGCTCGTCTGACTACCAGCTCTGGTTTTGACTCCTGGCTTGTTATTTGACTTGTGGACTTTTTATTATTTTTTGCTATTAATAAAGGTGTGATTATTTTTGCACTTCTCGTCTCAGGCACCCTGACATTACGCAAAGGCCATGAATCCTGATGGTGCTAATAATCCACCTTTACCTGCCATTATTTCCAGGATGGATGTACAGGATCACCACTTGGATCAATTTGCACTAGCACTGCAAACCCTGCTGACTCGCACTGCACATTTGGACCAAAGTGTCCCGCAAGTTATGGCTGCTCCTGTTTCCGCTGCTGCACCTATGCCTACCAGGAGCATGTCCAGTTCTGCACCTCTACCTCAGCTATATGGAGGTGATCCTATTCAGTGCAGAGGGTTTTTGAACCAGGGGGGCATTTACTTTGAGATGTTACCTCAGGCGTTTCCCTCTGACAGAGCTAAGGTGGGATTTCTCATCTCGTTACTCTCTTACACAGCTCTTGCCTGGGCTAATCCCTTGTGGGAGACAAATAAACCTGTGATTTCAAATTACCCTGAATTTGTGGCCTCCTTTCGAAGGGTATTTGATGTTCCGGCTCGCTCCTCTCTGCTGCTAAACGACTCATGTCCATTCAGCAAGGTACAAGATCTGTTGCTCAGTATGCTATTGACTTCCATACGCTTGCCGCAGAGGTAGGTTGGAACAATGAAGCCCTTGTCTGCCTTCTTTCATGGGCTCTCTGATGCGATTAAAGATGAAGTTGCTGCCAGAGATTTTCCAGAGGATCTCGAAGCATTGGTCTTTTTTGATCCTAATTGACATCAGACTCAGAGAGAGGCCCTCTTTCAAGGAGCGTTTGCGGAAGCCTCCTGTTCCGTTGTCTCCTATGTGTTTGTTCCCACCCATGCCTCCCTTTCCTCCCATGCCTCCTGGTCCTGAGTCACCAGGTACTGCTGAGCAGATGCAGTTGGGATTCACACGTCTCTCCACGGCGGAGAGGGCCTTTAGGAGGAGGGAGGGGCTCTGCCTCTATTGTGGGTTACAGGGCCACCTTTTGAAGTCTTGTCCTACACGGCCGGGAAACGCTCACACCTAATGTCCTGTCGGGGCAGACCTTGGGTAGTTTATCCTTGTCCCCGGAACCGCTTAAGGAGAAACCTTTGGTCACGGTTGTCCTTTCCTGGGTGGACTCGTCCATAGTCACTCAGGCTCTTGTTGACTCCAATGCTGTGGGCTATTTCATTGACAGTGATTTTGTATCAAAGCACTCCATTCCTGTTTTGCCTCAGTCCATTCTGCTTGCTATTGAGGCCATTGATGGCAGGCCCCTTGAGCCCGCACTCATTACTCACGAAACTGCTCCGTTGTCCATGGCTGTTGGGGCTCTCCATTTTGAAACCCTCCAGTTCCAGGTGATAAACTCTCTGCATTTTCTGGTTTTTCTGGGTTATCCCTGGCTCCAAAAGTACAATCCCAGTCTTGACTGGCACAGGTCCGAAATTTTGTTGTGGTCCCCGCAATGTATTTCCACTTATCTTCGGAAACCAGTTAAAGTCTTGTGCACTTCTTCGGTATCTCAATTGCCAGAGGAGTACCGAGAGTTCCTAGACGTGTTTGACAAGGTGCGTGCCAGTACGTAGCCTCCTCACCGGTGTTACGATTGTGCCATATACCTGCAACCTGAGCCATTCCTCCTCGAGGCCGGGTGTACCCTCTGTCTATTTCAGAGAATTGTGCTATGGAGGAGTATGTTGCCGATGCTCTGTCGGGAGGGATCATCCACTAATCCTGCTCTCCTGCAGGGGCTGGCTTCTTCTTTGTGAAGAAAAAGTGTGGCGAGTTAAGACCATGCATCGATTATAGGGGTCTTAATCGTCTTACCATTAAGAATGCTTACCCTATTCCGCTCATTACGTAACTCTTTGACTGCCTTAAGGGAGCTAGGGTCTTTGCTAAACTTGATTTGAGAGGAGCGTACAATCTCGTTAGGATTAAGGAGGGTCACAAATGGAAAACAGCATTTAACATCAGGAGCAGGCATTATGAGTATCTTGCAATGCCCTTTGGCCTATGTCATGCTCCTGCTGTTTTTCAGGAATTTATTAATGATGTCCTACGAGATATGTTGCAACAGTGTGTTGTGGTGTACTTAGACAACATCCTCATACACTCACCCACACTTGAGGCTCATCGTTCGGATGTTACACGGGTTCTTCAGAGACTATGTGAGAATGGCCTGTTTTGTAAACTAGAGAAATGTGAGTTCCATCAGACTCAAGTAACCTTCCTAGGTTATGTTATCTCCATTGCAGGGTTCTCCATGGATCCTGATGAGTTATCTGCAGTCATGCAGTGGCCTCGCCCAGTTGGTCTTCGGTCTATTCAACGTTTTTTGGGGTTCGCCAATTACTATAGAAAGTTTATTAAAAACTTTTCTTCCTTGGTCAAAACTATCACAGACATGACCCGTAAAGAGAATGATCCACTCCATTGGTCACCTACTGCCATTAAGGCCTTTGATAGTCTTAAGACTGCCTTTGCTGCTGCTCCAGTTCTGGCTCATCCTAACCCTGTCCTGCCTTTCGTTCTTGAGGTCGATGTGTCTGAGACTGGAGTAGGTGCCCTCTTGTCTCAATGTCCTATGCCTGACGGTTCCTTGCATTCGTGTGGTTTCTTCTCTAAGAAATTGTCTCCAGCAGAGTGCAATTATGAAATTGGCGACAGGGAATTACTAGCCATAATTTTGGCACTCAAGGAATGGAGGCATCTTCTCGAGGGTACTAGTGTGCCAGTGCTCATTCTTACTGACCACAAGAATTTAATTTATCTATCTGAAGCAAAACGTTTGTCGCCCCGACAGGCCAGATGGACACTATTTTTGTCTCAGTTTAATTATGTGGTCTCCTACCTGCCTGGTAGTAAGAATGTTAGGGTTGATGCCCTCTCTCGACAATTTTTGCCTCTGTCCAAGGAGGAGTCTGTACCTACTCCTGTTATACCTCTTGACCATATTTTGGCTGCCATACATACTAATTTGATTTCTCCCTTGGGGGAGGAGATCCTGGCTGCACAAACCAATGCACCTCCTGAGAAACCTAGTGGTAAGTGTTTTGTTCCTGAGAATCTTCGAACTAAACTTTTGCATACTTACCACTATCCTACAGCCACAGGTCACCCAGACAAGAACCAAATAATTTGGTCTGTCACTCGATAATTCTGGTGGCCAGGTCTTCGTTCTGATGTTGCTGTGTATGTTGCCTCCTGCTCAGTTTGTGCACAGAATAAGACTCCTCAACGTCTTCCTGTGGGTCTTCTTCAACCTATTGCTAATGGTGTGCAGCCTTGGATACATCTTTCCATGGACTTCATTGTCGAGCTCCCTGTTTCCAATGGCAATACTTATGGTGGTTGACCGTTTTTCTAAAATGTCACATTGCATTCCCTTGATGAAGCTGCCTACCGCTCAGAAGCTTGCTTCAATTTTTGCCCGGGAGGTCTTCCGTTTACATGGGTTACCCAAGGAGATAGTGTCGGACTGGGGTAGCCAGTTTGTCTCCAGATTTTGGCATTCCTGTTGTGCTCAAATGGGGATCCAGCTTTCCTTCTCCTCGGCATATCACCCTCAATCCAATGGGGCTGTGGAACGGTATAATCAAGCTCTGGAACAGTTCCTCCATTGCTATGTCTCAGATCACTACAATAATTGGTCTGAACTGTTACCTTGGGCAGAGCTTGCTCATAATAGTGCTATTAATGCTTCCTCCAAGTTATCCCCGTTCATGGCGAATTATGGGTTTCAACCATCCTTGTTGCCCGATTCATTTATTTCTCAGGGTATTCCGACTTTGGAGGAGCATCTCAGGCAACTCCGTTCCACGTGGGTGCAGATTCAAGATTGCCTTCATCGTTCTACCAGGTTGGTGAGAGAGATTGGCTGTCCTCCCGCAACTTGAACCTTTGTGTGCCTTCCAATAAATTGGCTCCCCGTTATGTTGGTCCTTTTCGAATATTCCGACGGGTTAATCCTGTGGCCTACGCTTCTTGACCTTCCTCCTGCTATGCGCATCTCCAATGTTTTTCATGTCTCCCTCTTGAAACCATTGGTTTGTAATCGGTTTACCACTGTGTTGCCTCGTCCCCGTCCTATCTTTGTTGACAACCATGAGGAGTATGAGGTCAGCATCATTATTGACACTCGTATGTCCAGGGGCCGTGTACAGTATTTGGTTCACTGGAGGGGCTATGGTCCGGAGGAGCATTCTTGGGTTCCCTCCTCTGATGTTCATGCTCCCGCCCTCCTCCGAGCCTTCTATGCCCGTTTCCTCAATAAGCTTTTTGTCCTCCCGCGGGAGAGGGGTCCTTGAGGGGAGGGTACTGTCAGGGTTTTTTCCCTTTTTTTGTTTGCCATGTGCTGCCGGCAGCCATTTTACTCACCTCTCTTCCTGACTATGGTGCATTGTGGGGGATGCTGCTCATTTCCTGCACTTCCTTTTATGGCCGACTGGTGTGCATCATCCGTGTGATAAAGGATGCAGTCTCAGAATTGTGATGTCATCACTTATTATTTAAAGGGCATCTGTTCAGTATGCTTTGCCTTTGCGTTGTCTCAGACCTGTTTGTGAGAGTTCCTGTGTATTACCTGGCTGCCTGACATCCTTCCTGGTTCCTGATCCCTGGCTTGTTCCTGACTCTTTTGTTTTCCTTGTTGCTGATTCCGGCTTGTCTGACTATTCGCTTTGGCTCCTGACTTGGCTCGTCTGACTACCAGCTCTGGTTTTGATTCCTGGCTTGTTATTTGACTTGTGGACTTTTTATTATTTTTTGCTATTAATAAAGGTGTGATTATTTTTGCACTTCTCATCTCAGTCTGATTCCTGGCACCCTGACAAAACCAAAATCAGACAGCTTTTTAAACTGCTGGATGGAGTTATCCTGTTAAGAAACCTGTTTAACAGCTATCAGCCAGATGCAAATGATTAACACCTGCAATTTAAGCCAAGCCTTAGTGTTTCTATATCATTGCATGCAAATGTTGATTTCAGGGCTTTTCCTGTAAGCTAAATATGTAAGGCATCATTTATTTATTGTCCAAAAACTTTAGTATTCAGAAAACTCAACAGTGGCAACAATCCTCCACACAAAGTTCAAAGATGTTTGTGACATTTTATATCATACCTAATTAATGACGGTGAGTGAGGGATCTGATAGAATTAAATACTTAAAGGTTCATGAAACCTAAACTTTTTTTTTCATGATTCAGATAGAGAATGTCAATTTAAGACACTTTTAACGTAACTTCTATTTTCAAATGTAGTTTGTTCTCTTGGTTGTTGAAATCTAATATGTACATATTCTATACCACTGGTAACTAGCTGGTGGTTGGTGTCTGCACACACTGTCTATTGTGATTGGCTCAGTAGATTTGCTCAGCTAGCTCCCAGTAGTGCATTGCTACTCCTTCAGCAATGGGTAACAAGAGAATGTAGCAAATTTGACAATAGAACTAAATTGGAAAGTTGTTTAAAATTGTATGTTCTATCTGAATCATGCAAGTTTAACTTCGCCTTTTCTATCCATTTAAAATGAGATTTGCTATTTTAGGAATCAGTGTTAAGATCAGTGTTTTAAGGTTAATGTTATTGTTATGCCAGTCACCAGAGAGATGCATGAAAAAAGCACCACTTACTACCTATTTACTATAAAGGGTTTGACTTGCCTATGCATAAAACAGTTGTCAGAGAGTGGCTAAGCACATTGTCATATTTTTGTTAAACTTCTGTAAGATTTTATGTTTCCATTGTGATAACCATGATGGTATGTGCCACCCCAACTAAAAGCAACTTATAGTTTCAAACATCTAGTGTCCCAACTTTGTTGCAATTTATATTTTATTAGCGTTAGAAAAGTGCCTCAGGGTTTCACTGATGTAAACGAATCCAAGTTTATGAGCCATATGTACCAAGACAGCTGATTTTTATTCTTGTGCAATTTGATTACCTTGTCTAACCAGGAAAGAACCCAAACCTATGCATCAGAAAAAAATGACAAGATCAGCATAACTTCCAAAATCAAAAACAAAAAATGTTTACCTGATACATTCTTTGCTTTCATGGTGGTGAGACTCCACAAGCCATAACTCCTGGGATTTAACTCCTGGCCACTAGGAGGAGGCAAAGATTACCAAAGCTCTAAGAGCACTGAATCCCTCCCACCTCTCTGCTATTCTAATCTGAAGTATAACCAAGAAAGGAGATGTAGAGAGGTAGGGAAGGAAAAAGTAGGGAAAATGAGGTGCAAAATACACTGACGCCCGAAAAAAATAATTAAATTAAAAAAGAAAATGGTTGGGTCTTGTGGACTCTCACCAGCATGGAAGAAATGAGTATATTAGGTAAGCATACATTTTGTTTTCTTTCATAAGCTGATGAAAGTCCACAAGCCATGGGAACTAATACCCAAACTGTCCACAAGTAATTTGGCAGGAATTTTTTTTTTAAGGCAGGTATCTAATTACCAGACACTGCTTCCTGAAGGACTGTCCTACCAAACACATAAAAGTGGTAGAATTTAGAGAAAGTAGAAAAAAGTAGAAAAAACAGCGAGTCCCACTCTGTTTTTTTTTTAGAGTACCACTGATGGTACTCTAAGGAAATCCCCCTCTACCACCTTTAGCTGTGTTTCTACTCTTACTATAATATCTTACATCTAAGAGATCCGAATATCTTTACTTGTGTCATCTGGAAGGTCAACCATTGAGTTTCGTCACAGAAGGAGTGTAATTATCCTTACTTCAAAAGGATTTTTACCTGGACATTCTTTTATCTGGACAATCATATTGATTTATCCCTTATCAAGTATTGTAATATTTATTTTTATCACTTTACGTATGGACTTTTTATCACACTATACATGTTGCATTTTGTATCATATGCAAACGTTTATGTGTATATCTTAAGACGTCACTATAGATATAGCCACTTAACTTTTTTTGTCGATAATTTGCTGTATTTACTGCCTAATATTAATTGGTTTGCAATTCTGATACTGTATTCTTAGGCCTAGATTTAGAGTTCGGCGGTAGCCGTGAAAACCAGCGTTAGAGGCTCCTAACGCTGGTTTTAGGCTACCGCCGGTATTTGGAGTCACTCAAAATAGGGTCTAACGCTCACTTTTCAGCCGCGACTTTTCCATACCGCAGATCCCCTTACGTCAATTGCGTATCCTATCTTTTCAATGGGATCTTCCTAACGCCGGTATTTAGAGTCGTTTCTGAAGTGAGCGTTAGAGCTCTAACGACAAAACTCCAGCCGCCGGAAAATAGCAGGAGTTAAGAGCTTTCTGGGCTAACGCCGCTTCATAAAGCTCTTAACTACTGTGCTCTAAAGTACACTAACACCCATAAACTACCTATGTACCCCTAAACCGAGGTCCCCCCACATTGCCGCCACTCGATTAAATTTTTTTAACCCCTAATCTGCCGACCGCCACCTACGTTATACTTATGTACCCCTAATCTGCTGCCCCTAACCCCGCCGACCCCTGTATTATATTTATTAACCCCTAACCTGCCCCCCACAACGTCGCCGCCAGCTACCTACAATAATTAACCCCTAATCTGCCGACCGCAAAGCGCCGCCACCTACGTTATCCTTATGTACCCCTAATCTGCTGCCCCTAACACCGCCGACCCCTATATTATATTTATTAACCCCTAATCTGCCCCCCACAACGTCGCCGACACCTGCCTACACTTATTAACCCCTAATCTGCCGAGCGGACCTGAGCGCTACTATAATAAAGTTATTAACCCCTAATCCGCCTCACTAACCCTATCATAAATAGTATTAACCCCTAATCTGCCCTCCCTAACATCGCCGACACCTACCTACAATAATTAACCCCTAATCTGACGACCAGAGCTCACCGCTACTATAATAAATGGATTAACCCCTAAAGCTAAGTCTAACCCTAACACTAACACCCCCCTAAGTTAAATATAATTTAAATCTAACGAAATTAATTAACTCTTATTAAATAAATTATTCCTATTTAAAGCTAAATACTTACCTGTAAAATACATCCTAATATAGCTACAATATAAATTATAATTATATTGTAGCTATTTTAGGATTAATATTTATTTTACAGGCAACTTGGTAATTATTTTAACCAGGTACAATAGCTATTAAATAGTTAAGAACTATTTAATAGTTACCTAGTTAAAATAATTACAAAATTACCTGTAAAATAAATCCTAACCTAAGTTATAATTAAACCTAACACTACCCTATCAATAAATTAATTAAATAAAATACCTACAATTACCTACAATTAACCTAACACTACACTATCAATAAATAAATTAAATACAATTGCTACAAATAACTACAATTACATAAACTAACTAAAGTACAAAAAATAAAAAAGAACTAAGTTACAAAAAATAAAAAAATATTTACAAACATAAGAAAAATATTACAGCAATTTTAAACTAATTACACCTACTCTAAGCCCCCTAATAAAACAACAAAGACCCCCAAAATAAAAAAATGCCCTACCCTATTCTAAATTAATAGAGTTAAAAGCTCTTTTACCTTACCAGCCCTGAACAGGGCCCTTTGCGGGGCATGCCCCAAGAAGTTCAGCTCTTTTGCCTGTAAAAAAAAACATACAATACCCCCCCCCCCAACATTACAACCCACCACCCACATACCCATAATCTAACCCAAACCCCCCTTAAATAAACCTAACACTAAGCCCCTGAAGATCTTCCTACCTTGTCTTCACCATCCAGGTATCACCGATCCGTCCTGGCATCCGGTGCTGAAGAGGTCCAGAAGAGGCTCCAAAGTCTTCCTCCTATCCGGCAAGAAGAGGACATACGGACCGGCAAACATCTTCTCCAAGCGGCATCTTCGATCTTCTTCCATCCGGTGCGGAGCGGGTCCATCTTGAATCAGCCGACGCGGATCCATCCTCTTCTTCCGGCGTCTCCCGAAAAAGGAACCGTCATTCGTCGGGAGACGCCGGAAGAAGAGGATGGATCCGCGTCGGCTGATTCAAGATGGACCCGCTCCGCACCGGATGGAAGAAGATCGAAGATGCCGCTTGGAGAAGATGTTTGCCGGTCCGGATGTCCTCTTCTTGCCGGATAGGAGGAAGACTTTGGAGCCTCTTCTGGACCTCTTCAGCACCGGATGCCAGGACGGATCGGTGATACCTGGATGGTGAAGACAAGGTAGGAAGATCTTCAGGGGCTTAGTGTTAGGTTTATTTAAGGGGGGTTTGGGTTAGATTAGGGGTATGTGGGTGGTGGGTTGTAATGTTGGGGGGGGGTATTGTATGTTTTTTTTTACAGGCAAAAGAGCTGAACTTCTTGGGGCATGCCCCGCAAAGGGCCCTGTTCAGGGCTGGTAAGGTAAAAGAGCTTTTAACTCTATTAATTTAGAATAGGGTAGGGCATTTTTTTATTTTGGGGGTCTTTGTTATTTTATTAGGGGGCTTAGAGTAGGTGTAATTAGTTTAAAATTGTTGTAATATTTTTCTTATGTTTGTAAAAAAAAAAATATTTTTTGTAACTTAGTTCTTTTTTATTTTTTGTACTTTAGTTAGTTTATGTAATTGTAGTTATTTGTAGCAATTGTATTTAATTTATTTATTGATAGTGTAGTGTTAGGTTAATTGTAGGTAATTGTAGGTATTTTATTTAATTAATTTATTGATAGGGTAGTGTTAGGTTTAATTATAACTTAGGTTAGGATTTATTTTACAGGTAATTTTGTAATTATTTTAACTAGGTAACTATTAAATAGTTCTTAACTAATTAATAGCTATTGTACCTGGTTAAAATAATTACCAAGTTGCCTGTAAAATAAATATTAATCCTAAAATAGCTACAATATAATTATAATTTATATTGTAGCTATATTAGGATTTATTTTACAGGTAAGTATTTAGCTTTAAATAGGAATAATTTATTTAATAAGAGTTAATTAATTTCGTTAGATTTAAATTATATTTAATTTAGGGGGGTGTTAGTGTTAGGGTTAGACTTAGCTTTAGGGGTTAATCCATTTATTATAGTAGCGGTGAGCTCCGGTCATCAGATTAGGGGTTAATAATTGAAGTTAGGTGTCGGCGATGTTAGGGAGGGCAGATTAGGGGTTAATACTATTTATGATATGGTTAGTGAGGCGGATTAGGGGTTAATAACTTTATTATAGTAGCGCTCAGGTCCGCTCGGCAGATTAGGGGTTAATAAGTGTAGGCAGGTGTCGGCGACGTTGTGGGGGGCAGGTTAGGGGTTAATAAATATAATACAGGGGTCGGCGGGGTTAGGGGCAGCAGATTAGGGGTACATAAGTATAACGTAGGTTGCGGCGGTGTACGGAGCGGAAGATTAGGGGTTAAAAATAATATGCAGGGGTCAGCGATAGCGGGGGCGGCAGATTAGGGGTTAATAAGTGTAAGGTTAGGGGTGTTTAGACTCGGGGTACATGTTAGAGTGTTAGGTGCAGACGTAGGAAGTGTTTCCCCATAGGAAACAATGGGGCTGCGTTAGGAGCTGAACGCTGCTTTTTTGCAGGTGTTAGGTTTTTTTACAGCTCAAACAGCCCCATTGTTTCCTATGGGAGAATCGTGCACGAGCACGTTTTTGAGGCTGGCCGCGTCCGTAAGCAACTCTGGTATCGAGAGTTGCATTTGCGGTAAAAATGCTCTACGCTCCTTTTTTGGAGCCTAACGCAGCATTTTTTTTAACTCTCGATACCAGAGTTAATTTTATGCTGCGGCCAGAAAAAAGCCCGCGGAGCGTTAACAGCCCATCTACCGCCAAACTCCAAATCTAGGCCTTAGTGTGTTGATATACACACTTTTTGGTTTTAGAGAAAGTATGATGCTGCCTTGCAAATGTATTCAATATAATCACCATTCTTTAAAATCAAAGAAGGAGTAACTAATATAAATAAAAAAGGGCATTAATGTGTTTTAAAAAAAGACTATTGGGCCTACAAGCAAACCTAGCAATTCAAGGGATTTAGCTAAAAAGCTAAATAAAACTGACCTTACCTGTACCAAGGGACAAACAAATTAAAGGATTATCTAAAAGCCTTTGTAATTTTAAAGTAGAATTCTAATGCTCTTACAATAACCAAATTAAAGGGACAGTCTAGGCAAAATGAAACTTTCAGGATTCAGATAGGGCATGCGATTCTAAACAACTTTCCAATTCACTTTTATCATTAAATTTGCTTTGTTCTTTTGGTATTCTTTGTTGAAAACTAAACCTAGGTAGGCTCGTATGCTAATTTGTAAGAAATTGAAGGAAACCTCTTATCTCAGTGAATTTTGACAGTTTTCACAGCTAGACAGCGCTAGTTTATGTGTGCCATATAGATAACATTGTGCTCACTTCCGTGGAGTTTTTTAGGAGTCTGCACTGATTGGCTAAGATGCAAGTTATCAAAAGAAATTAAATAAGGGGGGAGTCTGCAGAGGATTAAATACAAGGTAATCACAGAAGTAAAAAGTATATTACTATTATTGGTTATGGAAAACTGGTGAATGGGTAATAAAGGGATTATATATCCATTATATATATATTTATCTATAAATGGAGTAGACTATCCCTTTAAGTAAGAGATCATAAAACTAATTATGTGGATTAGGATAAGAACATGGGCTATAATCTCCTGATTGATGATATCCGAAAAATAACTTTTGGTAAAACAATCAGAAAGTTTTCCCTCAGAAAACGACCAAAACATCCAAGACGGAAGCTACATTTTCAAAGCATGCAGGTTTGAAAAGAGGAGAAATTGGTTTAGACACTGGATATATCCTAACTAAGCCTGAACAAAGCCTTGATATCAAGACACTTAACTATTTTCATGTCGTATGAAACAGAAAAAGCCAAAATATGACTCTTTAAAGAGTTAGCAGAATCAACATGTATAGCAATTCTTGCAATTCTAAATGAATGCCTGCTAAAAACTTCATTTTCAAAAGCAGGAAAGAGACAACTTTCCAAATTATTTGAGAAATTTTACTTTATGGCCTAAAATAAGGTATTCAATGCAGCATCAATGAAAACTCTTTCGCCTAGATTACAAGTTTTGTCGGTAAGGCTGTGCGGTGCTAACGAGCCTTTTTTTTCCACCGCTCACTAAGACAACGCTGGTATTACAAGTTTTCTGAATGGCTGCGTTAGCCTCAGAAAAGTGAGCGTGGAGCAAATTTAGCTTCACTTCTCACTGTAATACCAGCGTTGCTTAAGTCAGCGGTAAACTGGCTGAACGTGCTTGTGCACGATTTCCCCTTAGGAATCAATGGGGCAGATCGGGCTGGAAAAAACCTAACACCTGCAAAAAAGCAGCGTCCAGCTTCTAACGCAGCCCCATTGTTTCCTATGGGGAAATAAAAGTTATGTCTGCACCTAACACCCTAACATGAACCCCGAGTCTAAACACCCCTAATCTTACACTTATTAACCCCTAATCTGCCGCCCCCGCTATCGCCGACAACTGCATTATACTATTAACCCCTAATCTCCCGCACCCAACGTCACTGCTACTATAATAAAGTTATTAACCCCTAAACCTAAGTCTAACCCTAACCCTAACACCCCCCTAATTTAAATATAATTTAAATAAAGCTAAATAAAATAACTATCATTAAATAAATTAATCCTATTTAAGACTAAATACTTACCTGTAAAATAAACCCTAATATAGCTACAATATAACTAATAGTTACATTGTAGCTATTTTAGGATTTATATTTATTTTACAGGCAACTTAGTATTTATTTTAACTAGGTACAATAGCTATTAAATAGTTAATAAGTATTTAATAGCTACCTAGTTAAAATAATTTCAAAATTACCTGTAAAATAAATCCTAGCCTAAGTTACAAATACACCTAACACTACACTATCATTAAATTAATTAAATAAATTAAATACAATTATCTAAAATAAAATACAATTAAATAAACTAAACTATATTAAAAAAAACCCCCACTAAATTACAAAGAATAAAAAAATATTACAAGAATTTTAATCTAATTAACCTAATCTAAGACCCCTAATAAAATAAAAAAGCTCCCCAAAATAATAAAATTCCCTATCCTAAACTAAATTACAAAGTAATCAGCTCTTTTACCAGCCCTTAAAAGGGCTTTTTTGCGGGGCATTGCCCCAAAGTAATCAGCTCTTTTACCTGTAAAAACAATAAATACAATACCCCCCAACATTACAACCCACCACCCACACACCCACCCGATCCCCCCTTAAAAAACCTAACACTACCGCATTGAAGATCACCCTACCTTGAGCCGTGTTCACCCAGCCAGGCACCGATGGGCCAGAAGAGGACATCTGGACCGGCAGAAGTCTTCATCCGATCGGGGCAGAAGAGGTCCTCCATCCAGCAGAAGTCTTCATCCAAGCGGCATCTTCTATCTTCAATCAATCGGAGCAGAGCGGGTCCATCTTCTATACAGCCGACGAGGAGCCATCCTCTTCTTCCGATGTCCTAACGAAGATTAACGGTTCCTTTAAATTACGTCATCCAAGATGGCGTCCCTCGAATTCCGATTGGCTGATAGGATTCTATCAGCCAAGGAATTAAGGTAGGAAAATTCCTATTGGTTGATTTAATCAGCCAATCGGATTGAAGTTCCATCCGATTGGCTGATTGGATCAGCCAATAGAATGCGAGGTCAATTCTATTGGCTTATCCAATGTTTGCGATGTGGGGGGGCCTCGGTTTAGGGGTTAATAGGTAGTTTATGGGTGTTAGTGTACTTTGTAGCACTGTAGTTAAGAGCTTTATGTTCCGGCGTTAGCCCATAAACTCTTAACTACTGACTTTTATATGCGGTTGGAGCCTTGGAGGTAGAGGCTCTACCGCTCACTTTCTCCAAGACTTGTAATACCAGCATTAGGCAAATCCCATTAAAAAGATAGGATACGCAATTGACGTAAGGGGATTTGCGGTAGCCTTGAGTCGCGGAAGAAAAGTGAGCGGTGAGCCTGTACCTGTCAGACTCGTAATACCAGCGTTAGGTAAAAAGCAGCGTTGGGACCTCTCAACGCTGCTTTTTAAAGCTAACGCAGAACTTGTAATCTAGCAGTAAGTTAATAAAAAAAATAGGTACACAATCTCTAATCCATAAAGATATTGATGATTGGAGAAAGCTTTACATCTAAATCAGATTCACACTGGATCACTCAGATTATTGAAGAATGCACTATTGTACTTGAACTATGACTCAGAAATAATCAGGTCTATCTCTGGGAGACCCCATTGTTCCACAATCTAGTAGAAATCTACTTGAAGTAGAAGACAATCCTATGGTAGGGATTATCTACTAAGGAATCTGCTTCCCAGATTTCCTTACTGGGATATGACATATAGAAAATTTTCTGTGTCCAATCAACAATTTTGAGAATTCCAAATGAACTGCAAGTTCTCTCCTTGATGACTGATATAAGCTAGAGCCAAAACATTGTCTGAATAAAAGCTTGGATAAGCTTATCCTTCCAGAAAAGGACAGCTCTGAAGGGACTGAAAGATTTTACTCTATGATAATTATTAATAACCTTGCCCCCTGAGGAAACCAAATTTCCTGTGCTCTCCTGGACCCCCAGACTGAACCAAAATTCTAGAGAATTGTCTCTGACATTATTTTGAAAGTTGGGCAAATAAAAGACGCCCCCACAAAAATATTTGGAAAGCTATCCACCGGAACAGATATTGCCTCACTGAAGAATCCCATAGTTTTGTATGAGATAGCTGAGTGAATTTTTTTGACAAATGTTAAAGCATGCAAAGTTGAAGAGGTTTTATATAAAGCCAAGAAAAATTAAGATAATTTGATTCTGCAATCATCAGACCTAACTCTACCATACACTGAGCTACATATGGGTTCAAATTTAGTGTTGTTGTGAGCAAACTGATTGTAACTTAGATTCCTGATCTGTTTGAGAAAGCTGCATAGTTAATGACTACTTGAAAAGAGACTCTTCATAATAGAAATAAAACCCTAAACTACATGAGTTTTATTATAGACACGAGAGTTCCTAGAACCTTTGTAAAAAAAAATCTGGGAGCTGCAGATAGACCAAACAGAAAAGGCACAAACTGAACAAAATTGTCTTGAAAGGCAAATCTTAGAAATTAGATATGGTCTAGAAATATGAAGGAAGGCATCCTTAAAATTAAACATAGATATAATTTGACCCTATTGAATAATGGGTAGAATTCTCCAGATTCCTACTTTTTTTAAAAAAAAAAAAAAATTGTTTTATGTCATTAAGTCCAGAATTGGTCTGAAAATTCATTTTTTTCTTGGGAATAATGGAAAAGGATGGAATAAAATCCTTGGGCTTGTGCCAAAACTTTAACTGCAGCTAATAAAATTTGGAAATTCCTTTGGAATGTGAGACAGAAGACACTCTCTTGAAAAGGCCTTCATTTGAAACCTATTTAGTAATCCTGGAAAAACTGTTTTTTTCTTAGACTTCTTGTCTTGAGGGAGAAAGGTTCCTTTTCCTCCAGACATAGTAAAAATGATAATGTCAAGACCAGGTCTAAATAAATTCTTCATTGAAAACGAGAGATACAAGTCTACCTTTGGGCACCTTCTGGTTAGCACTGCTAAAGCCAAAAATGGGCCAGTTCTTAAGCATACATTTCTGCTTTTCAAATAAAGATACCAAGAGAAGGAAGAAAAATGAATAATAGGAGTAAATTAGAAAGTTGCTTACAATTGCATGCTCTATCTGAATCATGAAAGAAAACATTTTGGTTTACTATCCCTTTAAGTTTTGGCACAAGCCCAAGGATTTTATTCCATCCTTTTCTATTATTCCCAAGAAAAAAATGAATTTTCAGACCAATTCTGGACTTAATGACATAAAACAAATATTGTAGAGTTCCTCTTTTTTCAAAAAAGTAGGAATCTGGAGAATTCTACCCATTATTCAATAGGGTCAAATTATATCGATGTTTAATTTTAAGGATGCCTTCCTTCATATTTCTAGACCATATCTAATTTCTAAGATTTGCCTTTCAAGACAATTTTTTTAAGTTTGTGCCTTTTCTGTTTGGTCTATCTGGAGCTCCCAGATTTTTTTTTACAAAGGTTCTAGGAACTCTCGTGTCTATAATAAAACTCATTTAGTTTAGGGTTTTATTTCTATTATTAAGAGTCTCTTTTCAAGTAGCCATTAACTATGCAGCTTCCTCAAATGGATCAGGAATCTTACGGCTAGATTTCGAGTTTTGTCGGTAACGACCCGCGTAGCTAACGCTGGCTTTTTTTCCCCCGCACCTTTTAAATACCGCTGGTATTTAGAGTTCACAGAAGGGCTGCGTTAGGCTCCAAAAAGGGAGCGTAGAGCATATTTACCACCACTGCAACTCTCAATACCAGCGGTGCTTACGGACGCGGCCAGCTTCAAAAACGTGCTCGTGCACGATTCCCCCATAGAAAACAATGGGGAAGTTTGAGCTGAAAAAAAACCTAACACCTGCAAAAAAGCAGCGTTCAGCTCCTAACGCAGCCCCATTATTTCCTATGGGGAAACACTTCCTAATGTCTGCACCTAACACCCTAACATGTACCCCGAGTGTAAACACCCCTAACCTTACACTTATTAACCCCTAATCTGCCGCCCCCGCTATCGCTGACCCCTGCATATTTTTTTTAACCCCTAATCTGCCGCTCCGTACACCGCCACAACCTACATTATACCTATGTACCCCTAATCTGCTGCCCCTAACACCGCCGACCCCTATATTATATTTATTAACCCCTAATCTGCCCCCCACAACGTCGCCACCGGCTACCTACAATAATTAACCCCTAATCTGCCGACCTGACCTCAACGCTACTATAATAAATGTATTAACCCCTAATCCGCCTCACTAACCCTATAATAAATAGTATTAACCCCTAATCTGCCCTCCCTAACATCGCTGACACCTAACTTCAAGTATTAACCCCTAATCTGCTGACCAGACCTCACCGCTACTCTAATAAATGTATTAACCCCGAACGCTAAGTCTAGCCCTAACACTAACACCCCCCTAAATTAAATATAATTTAAATCTAATGAAATAAATTAACTCTTATTAAATAAATTATTCCTATTTAAAGCTAAATACTTACCTGTAAAATAAACCCTAATATAGCTACAATATAATTTATAATTATATTGTAGCTATTTTAGGACGAATATTTATTTTACAGGCAACTTTGTAATTATTTTAACCAGGTACAATAGCTATTAAATAGTTAATAACTATTTAATAGCTACCTAGATAAAATAATTACAAAATTACCTGTAAAATAAATCCTAACCTAAGTTACAATTAAACCTAACACTACACTATCAATAAATTAATTAAATAAAATACCTACAATTAAATCTAACACTACACTATCAATAAATTAATTACATGAAATACCTACAAATAAATACAATTAAATAAACTAACTAAAGTACAAAAAATAAAAAAAGCTAAGTTACAAAAAATAAAAAAATGAATTACAAACATAATAAAAATATTACAACAATTTTAAGCTAATTACACCTACTCTAAGCCCCCTAATAAAATAACAAAGCCCCCCAAAATAAAAAAATGCCCTACCCTATTCTAAAATAGAAAAGCTCTTTTACCTTACCAGCCCTTAAAAGGGCCTTTTGCGGGGCATGCCCCAAAGAATTCAGATCTTTTGCCTGAAAAAAAAAACACAATACCCCCCCCAACATTACAACCCACCACCCACATACCCCTAATCTAACCCAAACCCCACTTAAATAAACCTAACACTAAGCCCCTGAAGATCTTCCTACCTTATCTTTACCACACCGGGTATCACCGATCCGTCCAGGCTCCGAAATCTTCATCCAAGCCCAAGCGGGGGCTGGAGATACATCATCCGGCTGAAGTCTTCTATCAAGCGGCAAGAAGAAGTCCAGAAGAGGCTCCAAAGTCTTCATCCTATCCGGGCAGAAGAGGAGATCCGGACCGGCAACCATCTTCATCCAAGCGGCATCTTCTATCTTCATCCGATGACTAGCGGCTCCATCTTCAAGACCTCCGGCGCGGATCCATCCTCTTCTTCCGACGTCCTAAGTCCGAATGAAAGTTCCTTTAAATGACGTCATCCAAGATGGCGTCCCTCGAATTCCGATTGGCTGATAGGATTCTATCTGGCTGATCCAATTAGCCAATCAGATTGAGCTCGCATTCTATTGGCTGATCGGAACAGCCAATAGAATGCGAGCTCAATCTGATTGGCTGATTCAATCAGCCAATCAGATTTTCCCTACCTTAATTCCGATTGGATGATAGAATCCTATCAGCCAATCGGAATTCGAGGGACGCCATCTTGGATGACGTCATTTAAAGGAACCTTCATTCGGACTTAGGACGTCGGAAGAAGAGGATGGATCCGCACCGGAGGTCTTGAAGATGGAGCCGCTCGTCATCGGATGAAGATAGAAGATGCCGCTTGGATGAAGATGGTTGCCGGTCCAGATCTCCTCTTCTGCCCAGATAGGATGAAGACTTTGGAGCCTCTTCTGGACTTCTTCTTGCCGCTTGATAGAAGACTTCAGCCGGATGATGGATCTCCAACCCCCGCTTGGGCTTGGATGAAGATTTCGGAGCCTGAGCGGATCGGTGATACCCGGTGTGGTGAAGATAAGGTAGGAAGATCTTCAGGGGCTTAGTGTTAGGTTTATTTAAGGGGGGTTTGGGTTAGATTAGGGGTATGTGGGTGGTGGGTTGTAATGATGGGGGGGTATTGTGTTTTTTTTTACAGGCAAAAGAGCTGAATTCTTTGGGGCATGCCCCGCAAAAGGCCCTTTTAAGGGCTGGTAAGGTAAAAGAGCTTTTCTATTTTAATTTTAGAATAGGGTAGGGCATTTTTTTATTTTGGGGGGCTTTGTTATTTTATTAGGGGGCTTAGAGTAGGTGTAATTAGCTTACAATTGTTGTAATATTTTTTATTATGTTTGTAATTATTTTTTTTATTTTTTGTAACTTAGCTTTTTTTATTTTTTGTACTTTAGTTAGTTTATTTAATTGTATTTATTTTAGGTATTTCATGTAATTAATTTATTGATAGTGTAGTGTTAGATTTAATTGTAGGTATTTTATTTAATTAATTTATTGATAGTGTAGTGTTAGGTTTAATTGTAACTTAGGTTAGGATTTATTTTACAGGTAATTTTGTAATTATTTTAACTAGGTAGCTATTAAATAGTTATTAACTATTTAATAGCTATTGTACCTGGTTAAAATAAATACAAAGTTGCCTGTAAAATAAATATAAATCCTAAAATAGCTACAATATAATTATAATTTATATTGTAGCTATATTAGGGTTTATTTTACAGGTAAGTATTTAGCTTTAAATAGGAATAATTTATTTAATAAGAGTTAATTTATTTAGTTAGATTTAAATTATATTTAACTTAGGGTGGTGTTAGTGTTAGGGTTAGACTTAGCTTTAGGGGTTAATACATTTATTAGAGTAGCGGTGAGGTCCGGTCGGCAGATTAGGGGTTAATACTTGAAGTTAGGTGTCGGTGATGTTAGGGAGGGCAGATTAGGGGTTAATACTATTTATTATAGGGTTATTGAGGCGGGAGTGAGGCGGATTAGGGGTTAATAACTTTATTATAGTAGCGGTGAGGTCCAGTCGGCAGATTAGGGGTTAATAATTTAGGTAAGGTAGCAGCGATGTTGGGGGCGGCAGATTAGGGGTTAAGAAATATAATATAGGGGTCGGCGGTGTTAGGGGCAGCAGATTAGGGGTACATAGGGATAACTTAGGTGGCGGCGGTGTGCGGTCGGCAGATTAGGGGTTAAAACAATTTATTAGAGTGGCGGCGATGTGGGGGGGCCTCAGTTTAGGGGTACATAGGTAGTTTATGGGTGTTAGTGTACTTTAGAGCACAGTAGTTAAGAGCTTTATGAACCAGCGTTAGCCCAGAAAGCTCTTAACTCCTGACTTTTTTCTGCGGCTGGAGTTTTGTCGTTAGATTTCTAACGCTCACTTCAGCCAAGACTCTAAATACCGGCGTTAGAAAGATCCCATTGAAAAGATAGGATACGCAATTGGCGTAGGGGGATCTGCGGTATGGAAAAGTCGCGGCTGCAAAGTGAGCGTTAGACCCTTACCTACAAGACTCTAAATACCAGCGGTAGCCCAAAACCAGCGTTAGGAGCCTCTAACGCTGGTTTTGACGGCTAACGCCAAACTCTAACTCTAGCCGTGTGTTACAATCAGTTTGCGCACAACAACACTAAATTTGCAACCCATCTGTAGCTCAGTGTATGGTAGAGTTAGGTCTGATGGTTTCAGAATTAAATTATCTTCCTTTTGCTTGGTTTTATATGAAACCTCTTCAACTTTCCATGCTTTAACATTTGTCCAAATATTTTACTCCTCTATCTCATACAAAACTATGGGATTCTTCAGTGAGGCAATATCTGTCCCTGTGGATAGATTTCCAATTTTTTTTGTGTGGGGGCGTCCTTTATTTGCGCAACTTGGAAAATAATGTCAGAGACCATTCTCTAAGATTTTGGTTCAGTCTGGGGCCCCTATTTAAGAAAGGTCTTGCGGACCTGATCCGACACTGTGTATCAGGTCCGCAAGACCTCGCTGAATGCGGAGAGCAATAAGCTCTCCGTATTCAGCATTGCACCAGCAGCTCACAAGAGCTGCTGGTGCAATGTCGCCCCCTGCAGACTCGCAGCCAATCGGCCGCCAGCAGGGGGGTGTCAATCAACCTGATCGTACTCGATCGGGTTGATTTCCGGCGATGTCTGTCCACCTGCTCAGAGCAGGCGGAGCTTGATAGATAGGCCCCTGGGGGTCCAGGAGAGCACAGGAAATTTGATTTCCTCAGGGGGCAGGGTTATTAATAATTATCGTGGAGTGAAATCTTTCAGTCCCTTCAGAGCTGTCCTTTTCGTGGTAAAGATTCTCGCGTAAATCAATATTGTGCTAGCAAAGTTGCAATTCCGCTCAATTTAATAATATAAGTGCAATGGAAAGGGGTCACTTGTAATCCAGCTCTTTATTTACTGTTTTTACATGTATTTACAGTAAAAAAAAAATGTGGTTTTCTTCATTTAGTTTATTTGTCTGTTTTTGTATTCTTAAATGGAGCATACTGGAATCTATCTCCACTACCTTCCCAATAACATTTTTTTCTATTTTGCAGGATTGCTATCAGTTACAAATTTAGCTTTGCAATTCCTGAATGGATCACAGTCTAATTCTGTTCTTGCCTTCAGGATTTAAAGGTTTGTGCATTCTATAAATGTGGCAGCTATGCCTTCTCCAAGTATGAGCAAAACTTATATTTCTGAATGTCATCCTAAAGCTACATTATCAGGTTCTTCTGCATCATCAGAGATCAGAACACCTTAGGATGCCCTTATAATATTCAGTCTCCTCAGGTTTTTTTCTGAAGGTGAGTTTTCTATGATGATCAGGAGTTTTCTTTTAATGATCAGGACACAGAGTCTACCTCTTTCATGCTTGAGCTTGAACATGTTAGTTGTTTGTTTTAAGATGTTTTATGTACTTTAGGCATCCAAGACCCTAAATCAGCTGACAAAAAACTGGATTTATTTATTAAACCTTCTCCTAAGTCACAAGAGGTTTTTTCCTGTTCCTGAAGCTTTTTTTTTTTTTTTTTTAAGCCAACAATGTATACAAATCATGCTATTATGCAGAAATCATACATAACACAAGACCATTCGCCACGCAGGGCGAACTATGCTTATACAACATTCACAGAAAAAACAAAGGATGCCCACGGATACTCTGATGAGGCGGACAGGAATCACCGGAATTCAACCCAATCGAGTACAATTGGGTTGATTAACACCCCCTGCTGGCGGCTGATTGGCCGCGAGTCTGCAGGGGGCAGCGTTGCACCAGCAGCTCTTGTGAGCTGCTGGTGCAATGCTGAATACGGAGAGTGTATTGCTCTCCGCATTCAGCGATGTCTGTCGGACCTGATCCGCACTGTCGGATCAGGTCCGACAGACATATGATAAATAGGCCTCTATGTGTAGACACTGTTGGTATTTTATCTATTAGCCCTTACATCTATCCATCCTGACAAAAAAATCAAAAACACAAAACAAACAAACACCAAAAACTCCCCCCCCCCCAGCTAGTCAGCCCTGGGGTACAGCCATTCTCCCCTTAAGTTTGATTCCTGAATGAAAATTGAGTTTTTAAAAGGGAAAATAACTAACTTCTGAATATTAATATCCAATGACCTAATATATTTTTCCCATTTAGCAAAAAATGTCTTTATATTACTTTCCATTTCCGTCTGTATTTTAACCTGTTCTAGAAACATTTGATATAGCAATCCACTCTTAAATTCTAAAAACTTGGGTTCTTTATGAGACTGCCAATTTCTCAGAATTATTTTCCTTCCAAGGAGAATAGCTGTATTCAATAATAGAGTGTTTCCACCCACTTCATCATAAGTTGTTAAAAAGAACACACTCTGTCTATTGAGATAGATATACTTATTTAAGATTTTTGTTGCCCAAAATGAAATTTTACCCCAAAATCTTTGAATTACTGGACAAGACCAGAAGAGATGGGCCATATCAGCTAAGTTAAATTTACATCTTATACATGATGGTTTGTCCCCAGTTTATGCCCAGTAAGAAAGAAGTTTAGGGGTAATATAGATTTGATACAAAATCTTTACTTGCTGTTCTTTATAATATTCCCCCCTCATGGCTTTGGCAGCCCTGTTGTTAGAGCTCATAAACAGCTTCGTCTCCATTTGATTTACAAAAAACTCCCTCCATTTCAATGTAAGGTATCTGATATTACTTTGTTCCTGACTAATTAATAATGACCTATAAGTAGGTGAGATAGAGAGTTTCCCTAAAATAATAATAATATATGTTTTAAAGATTTGTTATTCCATTCAAGATCTACCAGTCTCAGAATTTGTTCAGCATAATGATGGAGTTGTAAATATGCAAAAAATTAGTGATTTGCAGTCCCGAATTCTAACTTACATTCATCAAAAGTTTTGACTCTACTCTCCTCTGTATTGATTACTTGAATCATATATCTAACCCCCGCATTAGTCCATCTCCCAAATCTTAAAGAATCATACCCTTCCAAAAAATCTGGGTTCCCTCTAATAGTTAAATAAGGGGAGACCCTAAAATTGGAACCTGTTCTCTTGCAGAACTTACGCCAAGCTCGAATAGGTTGTTCTATAACTATTAGTAGTTTATTTTCTTTAGGGATTCTTGAGGGGGGCATATGAACAAGGGCTTTTAAAGAAAATGGTGCCACCAGATCCTCCTTAATGTCATAAATTGAAAAGTGACCTGTCTCTAGAAACCAATCTAGAACGTATTTCATATTTACCTCTATGTTATAAGCTTCTAAGTCTGGAATAGCCAGACCCAACCACTCTTCCCCGCAAACATATGATTAATAGCTATTCTGGACCTTTTATTTTTCCAAATAAATTGTCTTATGTATTTATTAATTACAAAACTATCTCTCTTTAATAAAAAAAGTGGTAGGGCCTGGAATGTATATAAAAATTTAGGCAATGAGACCATTTTGATTAACTGTATCCTACCTGAAAGAGACAAAGATAGATTTATCCATCTCTCTATATCTTTCTTAAAAGATGTAATGAGTGGTGAAAAATTTAAACTATACCACTTTCTCGGATCACGTGCAAATTTCAACCCCAAATATGTAATATGCTCTTTTGCCTCCCTAAATAGCGTTATAGGTGAATTCTTATGCTTAATTAACCACAATATTTCAGATTTGTCCTTATTTATTCCAAAACCTGAAAATGTTTGAAATGTGTCCAGTACATCAATAATTAAAGGTAAATTGTTATGAAGGTTTTGGGTAAAAAAAGGAGGTCATCTGCATAAATTGCTTGTTGAATTTTAAACTGCCCAATTCAATTCCTTCTAAATAATCCCTAAAATATATAGCTAGAGGTTTTTCCTGAAGCTCTTATTAACATTTTCAAAGTGTGAACTAAGCCTGGTCTTCACATTTAAGCCCTCCTCTAAATTTAATAGAATGTTTCCTATACTGGCTTCTAATATAGGGCTTTGGGAAAATCTTCCAGTGGTGGATGGTGCTATTTTCTTTAGCCAAACACACTACTAATCCCTTAGAGAACAGTACATTTTTCAGCAACTCTGTGGACATGAAATTGGTAACCTTTAATTGCTTCTTCATAAATTGTGTCTGCTCTTTGGTGTGACAATTTGTCTGAGCAAATCTCAGAAGACTGGATGGAGATTTTCAAATGTCGACAGTATATGAATTTCATGTCCATAGAGTTGCTGAAAAATGTACTGTTCTCTAACGGAATAGAAGTGCGTTTGGCTAAAGAAAATAGCACCATCCACCACTGGAAGATCTTCCCAAAGCCCTATATTAGAAGCCAGTAAAGGAAACATTCTATTAAATTTAGAGGAGGGATTAAAAGTGAAGACCAGGCTTAGTTCACTCTTTAAAAATGTTAATAAGAGCTTCAGGAACAGGAAAAAAAAACCTCTTGTGACTTAGGAGAAAGTTTAAAAATTAAATCCAGTTGTTTTGAAGTTTTTTGTCAGCTGATTTTGGGTCTTGGTTAACTGTTTTCGGGGAAAAAAATTGCACAAAACACTTTAAAAATACATTACAAAGTACACTCATATTAACGCTGTCTAATAAAAATTATTTTAAAAAAAATTGATCTTAACATAGAGATACATAAATATATATGTCTAAATATGTATGTATATACGTATACATACTAATAACCCCAGGTATTATATCTATATACTAAAATAGGTTCTGTAATGCACCACTCTTGTTTTATGTAAGAACATTTGTCGTTTTATAATTTTCTTATGTTGTACTGACCTAAACCTACAATAAAAACTTTAAAAAAAAAAACCCCCCACATATTATTATATTTTAGTTGTGTAAATGTTTCATAGTTTAAATGTGATTTGGGATATATATATATATGCCATCAGCATTAGGAGTGTGCTGCCCCAATGGGGCATAGAATATGGCATAGCCTCTGTTAATATTCATGTTGATATACAGGGAGTGCAGAATTATTAGGCAAATGAGTATTTTGACCACATCATCCTCTTTATGCATGTTGTCTTACTCCAAGCTGTATAGGCTCGAAAGCCTACTACCAATTAAGCATATTAGGTGATGTGCATCTCTGTAATGAGAAGGGGTGTGGTCTAATGACATCAACACCCTATATCAGGTGTGCATAATTATTAGGCAACTTCCTTTCCTTTGGCAAAATGGGTCAAAAGAAGGACTTGACAGGCTCAGAAAAGTCAAAAATAGTGAGATATCTTGCAGAGGGATGCAGCACTCTTAAAATTGCAAAGCTTCTGAAGCGTGATCATCGAACAATCAAGCGTTTCATTCAAAATAGTCAACAGGGTCGCAAGAAGCGTGTGGAAAAACCAAGGTGCAAAATAACTTCCCATGAACTGAGAAAAGTCAAGCGTGCAGCTGCCAAGATGCCACTTGCCACCAGTTTGGCCATATTTCAGAGCTGCAACATCACTGGAGTGCCCAAAAGCACAAGGTGTGCAATACTCAGAGACATGGCCAAGGTAAGAAAGGCTGAAAGACGACCACCACTGAACAAGACACACAAGCTGAAACTTCAAGACTGGGCCAAGAAATATCTCAAGACTGATTTTTCTAAGGTTTTATGGACTGATGAAATGAGAGTGAGTCTTGATGGGCCAGATGGATGGGCCCGTGGCTGGATTGGTAAAGGGCAGAGAGCTCCAGTCCGACTCAGACGCCAGCAAGGTGGAGGTGGAGTACTGGTTTGGGCTGGTATCATCAAAGATGAGCTTGTGGGGCCTTTTCGGGTTGAGGATGGAGTCAAGCTCAACTCCCAGTCCTACTGCCAGTTTCTGGAAGACACCTTCTTCAAGCAGTGGTACAGGAAGAAGTCTGCATCCTTCAAGAAAAACATGATTTTCATGCAGGACAATGCTCCATCACACGCGTCCAAGTACTCCACAGCATGGCTGGCAAGAAAGGGTATGAAAGAAGAAAATCTAATGACATGGCCTCCTTGTTCACCTGATCTGAACCCCATTGAGAACCTGTGGTCCATCATCAAATGTGAGATTTACAAGGAGGGAAAACAGTACACCTCTCTGAACAGTGTCTGGGAGGCTGTGGTTGCTGCTGAACGCAATGTTGATGGTGAACAGATCAAAACACTGACAGAATCCATGGATGTCAGGCTTTTGAGTGTCCTTGCAAAGAAAGGTGGCTTTATTGGTCACTGATTTGTTTTTGTTTTGTTTTTGAATGTATGAAATGTATATTTGTGAATGTTGAGATGTTATATTGGTTTCACTGGTAAAAATAAATAATTGAAATGGGTATATATTTGTTTTTTGTTAAGTTGCCTAATAATTATGCACAGTAATAGTCACCTGCACACACAGATATCCCCCTAAAATAGCTATAACTAATAACAAACTAAAAACTACTTCCAAAACTATTCAGCTTTGATATTAATGAGTTTTTTGGGTTCATTGAGAACATGGTTGTTGTTCAATAATAAAATTTATCCTCAAAAATACAACTTGCCTAATAATTCTGCACTCCCTGTAGTTAAGAAACTATAAGCAGCTAGATTACGAGTTTTGAGCGCTATAGGGAAATTAACGACCGCCATAAAAGCGGCGGTATTTCACCTCCCTATAGCGCTGCTATTACAGGTTTTGTATGCGTAACGTAACCCTGAACCTAACCCTAACACCCCCTAACTTAAATATAATTAAAATAAATCTAAATAAAACTTACAATTATTACCTAAATAACCTATTTAAAACTAAATACATACTTACCTGTAAAATAAAACCTAAGCTAGCTACAAAATAACTAATAGTTTTTTATTTCACAGGTAAGTTTGTATTTATTTTAACTAGGTAGACTAGTTAGTAAATAGTTATTAACTATTTACTAACTACCTGTAAAATAAAACCTAACCTGCCTTACACTAAAAACTAACATTACAATAAAATAAAAATTTTTAATTAATCAAATACATCTAAATTACAAAAAGAAAAAAATACTAAATTACACAAAAAAACAAAATTATCCAAAATAAAAATGAATTACTCCTAATCTAATAGTCCTATCAAAATAAAAAAGCCCCCCCAAAATAAAAAAAACCCTAGCCTACACTAAACTGCCAATAGCCCTTAAAAAGGCTTTTTGCGGGGCATTGCCCCAAAGAAATCAGCTCTTTTACCTGTAAAAAAAAATACAAACACCCCCCAACAGTAAAACCCACCACCCACACAACCAAACCCCCCAAATAAAAACCTATAAATAAAATCTAAATAAACCTAAGCTAACCATTGCCCTGAAAAGGGCATTTGGATGGGCATTGCCCTTAAAAGGGCATTTGCTCTTTTACATTGCCCAAAACCCTACTCTAAAAATAAAACCCACCCAAAAAACCCTTAAAAAAACCTAACACTAACCCCTGACGATCCACTTACAGTTTTCGAAGACCAGACATCCATCCTCATCCAGGTAGCAGAAGTCTTCATCCAAGCGGGCAGAAGTCCTCATCGAAGCCGGCAGAAGTCTTTATCCAAGCGGCAGAAGTATTCATCCAGACGGCATCTTCTATCATCATCCATCCGGCACAGAGCGGGTCCATCTTCAAGACATCTGGCGCGGATCATCCTCTTCTTCCGATCACCGCTGTAGAATGAAGTTTCCCTTTAAATGACGTCATCCAAGATGGCGTCCCTTACATTCCAATTGGATGATAGAATTCTATCAGCCAATAGGAATTAAAGGTGAAAAAATCCTATTGGCTGTTGCAATCAGCCAATAGGATTGAGCTTTCATCCTATTGGCTGATACAATCAGCCAATAGGATTGAGCTTGCATTCTATTGGCTGATTGGAATATGAACGCCACCAGCGGCTGTCTGCAAAATACACAGCCTTCTTACAGGACTTTAATATAGAGGACTCTTCAGCAGAACTGACTAGGAATGATGCACTGGACCAACATAGAGATCTCTTAGTACAAATCGCTAAAGAAAGGGCATAGTTCTGCATTGCTCAACTGCAGGAGACCAGATCTCATAGATCCACATCAACTAAGCTCACTGCACGTTCTTCTAGATCCTCTCGCTCCATAAGTTCAACATTAAGCGACAAGCTAATAGAGGCCCGTGCTGATGCGGAATCAAAAAAAGTGCAAAACTCCTTTACCAGAAGGGAAGTAAATATGGAAGCCCAAATAAAGGTTCTGCAAATGGAAAAGGAAAAAGCAGCGGCCCTATCAAGGCTGAAAGTCCTTGAACAAGCAATGGGAGAAAGTACTTATTTAGACTGCCATATCCCAGCAGATCTGGAAGACCCAGTTGAACACACTAGTAAATACGTGCTAAAGCATAATATTTGCAACGATACAGAGTCATCTCCTGTACCTCCTACTAACACCATTGTTCTCAATCCCAACAGAGAGACCTCTCAGCACCAAATGCCTGAGCCTCTTAAAATCCGCAATACAAGTGCATCTACGCAGCAAACTGCATCACCTCCCGCTGACAACAAGATGACTTCCAGTGACAAGCTGCAGCTCAAGCCACAGCTAGCAGAAGCCTTAGAGACTACTCCACAGTTGAACGCTCTTGCAACATCATTTTATCCTGATAAACTTCACTCTTCTTCCCCAGAGAACTTTCACACCCAAGGGGTTCCTCAAGTTACTTTGGCACCAAAGAGTGAGAGATCAGACTTGACTGACTACGCAAGATACATGATATGCTACAAGCTCATTAACACAAGCCTCTCAAGGTTTGATGACAGTCCAGAGAGCTACAGGGCCTGGAGATCAACCTTCAAGGCTGCTATTGCTGATCTTGACCTTACAACTAAGGAGGAACTCGATTTTCTCATAAAGTGGCTGGGGCCAGAATCTGCAGATTGTGTTAAAAGACTGAGAACAGTACATGTTGACCCAGACACAGGCCTTTTTGCTGCATCGGTAAGACTTGAGCAAGCCTATGGTAGCTCTGAAGCCATAGAAAGCGCTCTGTTCAAGAGATTGCAAAACTTCCCAAAAATAGGGAACAAAGACTATCGCAAGCTCCAATAACTAAGTGACCTCCTCATGGAGCTAGAGTTGGCAAAGACAGACCCACATCTACCTGGACTAAGCTTCATGGACACTGCTCATGGTGTCAATCCAGTGGTGTCTAAACTGCCATGCAACCTGCAAGAGAAATGGGTGCAACAGGGCGCAAGATACAAAAGAGACTATAAAGTATCTTTTCCTCCATTCTCATATTTTTGCAGGTTCATCAGCGATCAAGCCTGGATGAGAAATGATCCCAGCTTCAGCTTCTGCGAACCCAACTTGCCTGCTTCATCATCCTCACCAACATCATCAAGGTATGATAACACATCAGCTAAACGAAGAGACTTTAATAGAGCAATATCTGTTAAAAGGACATACATCTCACCACCCGTATCCTTTTCTGCACACCAGAGTGACTCGGGCGAAAGAGATAAAGACCCTAATCATCAGTGCCTTATTCACAGGAAGCCTCGCCCTCTTAAGAAATGTCGTAGGCTTAGGGCAAAGACTTTACAAGAGCGCAGGGAGATTATCCAGAAACTTGGAGTATACTACAGGTGTTGTGCTTCTTATGGTCACTTTGCTAAAGACTGTAAAGTTGTCATCGAGTGCACAGAATGCAGTAGCGACACAGCTATGCATCCTACTTTACTTCCAGACAACCCACAGCAGCTAACTGCCTCCACCCCTGTCTCAATTCATGGCGGGGAGAAACAAAGTCATGCTCCAGTCACAGCGAGTGTTTCCTCTGCATGCATGCACAGAAGTCTGTGGAGAAGGCTTAGACCACAAATGCTGTGCTAAGGTACGCCTAGTCAAGATTTACCCACAGGATCAACCTGAGAAAGTTGCTAGGATGTATGCTATAATAGATGAACAGAGCAACAGGTGCCTGGTTAAGCCTAAATTCTTTGAGATCTTTGGCATAGAGGGTCATGCAACACCGTATACTCTCAGAACCTGTTCTGGTCCTGTAGAGGCCTTCGGCAGATTCATGATCTCTCATATCAAAGGAAACTAAGGCATTCCCCTACCAACATTAGTCGAGTGTGACCAGATACCAGACAAAAGGGAAGAGATTCCTACTCCAGAGGCTGCATATCACCATCCACACTTAAGGCACCTTGTTGATGAGATTCCTGCAATGGACATGAATGCTGAAATCTTGGTCCTGCTAGGAAGAGACATAAAGTATGTGAGCAGTGCGATGGACCTGACGATGCCCCTTATGCACAAAGACTTGATCTAGGCTGGGTGATAGTGGGCGATGTATGCTTGAATAGAATGCGTACGTCATCTGAGATCCACTCCTTCAAAACTTACATATTTGGAAATGGACGTGCATCCCACTTCAAACAGTGCTCTCGCCATTATGAAGTAAGGGAGAAGCCTCCTGACATCATCCAAATAACTGATGTTACTCCTATACTTTGTGATGACAACCTGAGTACCACAGTGTTTTGTACTACAAGTGATGACAACAAAATAGCCTTGTCAGTTGAAGACAGAGAATTCATCAAAGTAATGGACAAAGAATTCTTCAAGGACGAGTCTAACAACTGGGTTGCACCATTGCCTTTTCGTGCTGCAAAGGTCAAACTCCCAAACAATCGTGAACAGGCGTTATCCAGATGCAACTCACTTCAACGAACACTAATGAAAAGGCCTGAAATGAAGGACCATTTCATTGCCTTTATAAAAAGAATCTTTGGACAATGATCATGCCGAGCCAGCCACCACTTCAAAGACTCCATGAGTGCTGGTACCTGCCTTTCTTCGGAGTGTATCATTCACGTAAGCCAAAACAAATCAGGGTAATCAGGGTAGTGTTCGACTACAGTGCCAAGCATCAAGGCGTATCCCTGAATGATGTTCTTCTCACTGGTCCTAACCTAACCAACAATCTTGTAATTGTACTTATGAGGTTCAGAAGAGAGCCATTTGCCATAACTGCTGATATTAAACTGCTTTGTTGTACAAGAAGACCATAGGAACTTCCTAAGGCTTCTGTGGCACCATGACAACAACATGAACAATGAGATGATTGAATACATGAAGGTACATGTTTTTGGAAATAGCCCTTCACCTGCTGTTGCAACATATGGTTTACAAAGGACTGCTCTTGATGGAGAAAAGGAGTATGGTGTGGATGCTCGACACTTTGTTGAGAGAAACTTCTATGTGGATGATGGACTTAAATCTTTACCTGTAGATGAAGAAGCCATATTTCTGCTCCAAAGGACACAAAGTATGCTTTCTGAGGCTAAACTCAGAATACACAAGATTGTTTCAAATAGTGTTGCTGTTATGAAGGCCTTTCAACCTGGCGACCATGCCACAGGGTTTAAAGACTTAAATCTGGGAATGGACATTCCACCTGTACAGAGAAGTCTAGGCCTATGGTGAGACTTATTTAAAGGACACCTTTGGCTTTCAAGTCAGCTCTGCAGATAAGCCATTTACCAAACGTGGTGTTCTGTCGGTGGTGAACAGCCTATACAATCCACTGGGATTTGTGGCTCCCATCACCATACAAGGTAAAGCACTATTGAGACAGCTCTCAGAGACTATTAAAGATTGGAATGCTCGACTACCAATAGACAAGCTTTCAAGGTGGGAGTCCTGGAAACATTCTCTACATGCCTTAGATGGAATTCGTATACCACGCTGCTACACTTCAGCTTCCCTTGCTACAAGTCACAGAAAAGAGCTTCACTTCTCAGATGCATCTACTGAGGCCATAGCAGCTGTTGCCTACCTCAAGGTAAGAGACTCTTCTAATCAAACCCATATAGGGTTTCTGCTTGGGAACCGTGCTAGCTGTAGAAATGGCAGATTTCATTCTGCGGGAGCTAGACATTCAGATAGATGACGTCAAGTTCTACACAGACAGCAAAGTAGTTCTGGGCTACATATACAACCAGACTAAACATTTCTGTCACCAACCGTGTAGAAAGAATCAGGAAATCATCTAAATCCAAGCAATGGCATTATGATCCACCTGAAATTAATCCTGCGGATCATGCCAGCAGGCCGGTGTCTGCAAGTGTCTTTGCAAATTCTTTTTGGTTAACCCCTTAATGACCACAGCACTTTTCCATTTTCTGTCCGTTTGGGACCAAGGCTATTTTTACATTTTTGCGGTGTTTGTGTTTAACTGTAATTTTCCTCTTACTCATTTACTGTACCCACACATCTTATATACCGTTTTTCTCGCCATTAAATGGACTTTCTAAACATACCATTATTTTCATCATATCTTATAATTTACTATAAAAAAATTATAAAAGATGAGGAAAAATTGAAAAAAAAAACACTTTTTCTAACTTTGACCCCCAAAATCTGTTACATATCTACAAACACCAAAAAATACCTATGCTAAATAGTTTCTAAATTTTGTCCTGAGTTTAGAAATACCCAATGTTTACATGTTCTTTGCTTTTTTTGCAAGTTATAGGGCAATAAATACAAGTAGCACATTGCTATTTCCAAACCATTTTTTTTTTTTTTTTCAAAATTAGCGCTAGTTACATTACAACACTTATATCTTTCAGGAATCTCTGAATATCCATTGACATGTATATATTTTCTTTTAGTAGACAACCCAAAGTATTGATCTAGGCCCATTTTGGTATATTTCATGCAACTATTTCACCGCCAAATGCGATCAAATAAAAAAAATCGTTCACTTTTTCACAAATTTTTTCACAAACTTTAGGTTTCTCACTGAAATTATTTACAAACAGCTTGTGCAATTATGGCGCAAATGGTTGTAAATTCTTCTCTGGGAAGGGGTTAATTAGGGAGCATGTAGGGAGCTTTTTGGGGTAATTTTAGCTTTAGTGTAGTAGACAACCCCAAGTATTGATCTAGGCCGATTTTGGTATATTTCATGCCACCATTTCACCGCCAAATGCGATCAAATTAAAAAAAACGTTACATTTTTCACAATTTTAGGTTTCTCACTGAAATCATTTACAAACAGCTTGTGCAATTATGGCGCAAATGGTTGTAAATTCTTCTCTGGGATCCCCTTTGTTCAGAAATAGTAGACTTATATGGCTTTGGTGTTGCTTTTTGGAAATTAGAATGCCACTAAATGCCACTGCGCACCACATGTGTATTATGCCCAGCAGTGAAGGGGTTAATTAGGGAGCATGTAGGGAGCTTTTTGGGGTAATTTTAGCTTTAGTGTAGTAGACAACCCCAAGTATTGATCTAGGCAGATTTTGGTATATTTCATGCCACCATTTCACCGCCAAATGCGATCAAATTAAAAAAAACGTTACATTTTTCACAATTTTAGGTTTCTCACTGAAATCATTTACAAACAGCTTGTGCAGTTATGGCACAAATGGTTGTAAATGCTTCTCTGGGATCCCCTTTGTTCAGAAATAGCAGACATATATGGCTTTGGCGTTGCTTTTTGGTATTTAGAAGGCCGCTAAATGCCGCTGCGCATCACACGTGTATTATGGCTAGCAGTGAAGGGGTTAATTAGGTAGCTTGTAGGGAGCTTGCAGGGTTAATATTAGATTTAGTGTAGAGCTCAGCCTCCCACCTGAAACATCAGACCCCCTGATCCCTCCCAAACAGCTCTCTTCCCTCCCCCACCCCACAATTGTCCCTGCCATCTTAAGTACTGGCAGAAAGTCTGCCAGTACTAAAATAAAAGCTATATTTGTTTTTGTCTTTTTAAAGCATATTTACATATGCTGCTGTGTACGATCCCCCCTTAGCCCCCAACCTCACTGATCCCCCCCAAACAGCTCTATAACCCTCCCACTCTAACTTAATGGGCGCCATCTTGGGTACTGGCAGCTGTCTGCCAGTACCCAGTTTAGAAGAAAAAATGTTTTATTTTTTAAATTTTTAAACGTTTGTGTAGTGTAGCTTCCCCCCACACAATACCAACCCCCCACCCCTCCACGATCTCTTTTTGTGCTTTTGCACAAACAAGATTAGGCCACTTTTTACTAAAACATTTTCCGTAGTGTAGCGGTTCCCACCAGCTCCCGCCCCGTACACGCGCCCGCCCGCCACCCTCTGTGCACGAGCACGCGTCCGTGCGCGCCCACCGACGGTCCCGCCCCCCTTGACGTCACACGGCACACCGATGGCCGCCCACCCGCCTCCCAAGTCGGCTCTCACCCACCAACGATACCGGCCATCGATGTCCGGTGCAGAGACTCTCTGCATCCGATGGCCATGTAAGGTTATTGCAGGATGCCTCCATATCGAGGCCTCACTGCAATAACCGGAAAGCAGCTGGAAGCGAGCAGGATCGCTTCCAGCTGCTTTCCACACTGAGGACGTGCAGGGTACGTCCTCAGGCGTTAACTGACTTTTTTTTGAGGACGTACCCTGCACGTCCTCGGTCATTAAGGGGTTAACAGGCCCTTAATTCCTGCTGGATCATCCAGAAGAAACCACAGCGGATGTCTTCAGTCTTCTAGAACCTGCCAACGATCCAGAGATTCGTCCTGAAGTAAAAACCCTTGTCACCAGAACTGAACAAAGACTCCTCTTGGGCTGTTAACGCTTTGAACGTTTCTCCAAGTGGACAAGGCTTGTACATACCATTGCAAGGTTATTCCATATTGCACACTGCTTTTACACGAAGCCCACAGATGCTCACTGTCAACGTTGGCATGTGTGCCAAAAGTTTCTTTCTGCAAAGGATATTGCTGAAAGTGAACTGTTCATAATACGCAGTGTACAACAGGATGTCTTTGGCTCAGAAAGTAAATGTATCCATGACAAGAGGGACATTCCAAAAAAACAGTCCAATGGCTAACCTGAACCCATTCATTGATGATGATGGCATGCTAAGGGTTGGAGGACGATTAAACAAGGCTAAGTTGGGAGGTCAAGAACAAAATCCTCTCATTATACTTGCTCGCAATCATATCACCACTTTGCTCATACGGCACTACCATGAAGGGGTTAAGCACTAAGGTAGACACTTCACAGAGGATGCCATAAGAGCTGCAGGCCTTTGAATTATAGGAGCAAAAAGACAGATTACAGCTACACTGCACAGCTGTGTTCAGTGCTGTAAACTAAGAGGTAAACATCAGCAACAGCAAATGTCAGATTTGCCAGTTGACAAGTTAAGTACTGACCCACCTTTCACTCATGTTGGTTTGCATGTCTTTAGACCATGGATGGTAACAGCCCGCAGAACTCGAGGTGGCCAAGCAAATAGCAAACGATGGGCAGTTCTGTTCACTTGCATGAGTGTGCGTGCAGTACACATTGAAGTAATAGAATATGTGGATGCCTCAAGATTCCTTGCCATCAGCGGACCAGTCAAAACATTAAGATCTGACTGTGGAACTAATTTCGTTGGAGCCTGTCAAGAGTTACATCTCAACTCTAGGCCAATTCAAGACCTTTTAGCTGAAAAGAGCTGTACATGGATTTTCAATCCTTCTCATTCTTCCCAAATGGGTGGCTCATGGGAGAGAATGATAGGCATCACACGTAAAATACTGGACTCCATGCTTATGGACTTGAGATCCACAAGACTCGCCCATGAGATTCTAACCACCTTCCTGGCAGAAGCATCTGCTATAATAAATTCAAGACCACTTGTTCCAGTGTCTGTAGATCCAGAGACCCCATTTTCTTACTCCAGCTACTCTTCTTACCCAGAAGCTTGGGTCTGTTCCTGTTCCACCTGGAGACTTTAAAACAGGATATCTGTGCTGCAATCAGTGGAAACGAGTACAACACCTTGCCAACTGCTTCTGGAATCTTTGGAAGATGGAGTATCTCTCTACTCTACAAGGACGCAGGAAATGGCAACGTGAACCCTAACATCAAGGTTGGAGAGCTTGTTCTCCTTAAGGACCAGCAAGCTGAAAGAATCAAATGGCCCATGGGACTGATTGTAAAGAGCATTCCTAGTGATGATGGCAAGGTACGTAAGGTGGAGGTGAAAGCTGCAAGACAAGAGACTATAAAAACCGTCATCAGACCGATCACGGAACTTATTTTGCTCTTGCCCTTTGGAGACTGAGCTTACTTACGTATGCTGTTGGATTCTTCCTGTGACTTCAAGAAGGAAGTATCTCAAATTTAATTGACACAACTTGAAGTCTTATATTATAGTTGTTGCATTATATGTATGTTCTCCTTATATCTTTCAGGTCTTCAAGACATCTCTGCAAATTACATTGTTATGCATAACGTCCGTTACGATTTAAATAGTGACATTTACTATGCCAGACGGGAAGTGTGCTGCCCCAATGGGCATATTCATGTTGATATAGTTAAGAAACTAAATAGTTTTTTTATGCCATTTTCTGAAAGCTTCTCTATGTTTATTCTGTGCTGCCATCTAGTGACCTTTTTTGGTAATGCTCCTGTTTTCTGTAGTACCTTCTCTCAGACCTATTATGCATTTCCCTTTGTCTATTGCACCGCCTTTGTAGTTTGATGATGCATTTCCTGTGTCATGGCTGCAGCTAACAGGCTTCATGTAATAAGCACACATGTTAATCTACATTGCACGCTACGAACAGTATAAACTTTTGACCGCTTAAATACTGTAACCATTCATCTGCTGTATCTTATTATCTGCTGTAACCCGATATTCAGAATAAAGCAACTTTGTGGATGGACAAGGTATTGGTGAGTTCAGCTATCTGACAAGGATTGTCTACAGTGATTGTATCTTCTTATACAGGCCAGGCATAGAGGTCTCAGCAAGGGACAGATCACTATCACAACTATCGGAGTCAGAATAAGGAGATTAAGGGGCCAATTTATCAAGCTATGCAATTTTAATAAAAATATAACATAAAAACATTTCTAATTGTAATGTTTTATCTCTTTATAGACTCTAAGGGGTCGATTTATGAAGCAGCGAATGCTGCTTCCGACCCACTCTGCTTCAGGTCCGCCTGAAGAGGAAGTTAAGAAGCAGCGGTCGTAAGTTTTGCTTCGCCTTAACTCGTCCGCTACCTCTAAGGCGGCAGACAGCAATCATCCCAATCAGATACGATCGGGATGATTGACACCCCCTGATAGCGGCCGATTGGCCACGAATGTGCAGGGGGCGATATTGCACAAGCATTTTACGAGAAATGCTTGTGCAATGATAAATGCTGACAGCATCCAAAGGACACAAAGTATGCTTTCTGAGGCTAAACTCAGAATACACAAGATTGTTTCAAATAGTGTTGCTGTTATGAAGGCCTTTCAACCTGGCAACCATGCCACAGGGTTTAAAGACTTAAATCTGGGAATGGACATTCCACCTGTACAGAGAAGTCTAGGCCTACGGTGAGACTTATTTAAAGGACACCTTTGGCTTTCAAGTCAGCTCTGCAGATAAGCCATTTACCAAACGTGGTGTTCTGTCGGTGGTGAACAGCCTATACAATCCACTGGGATTTGTGGCTCCCATCACCATACAAGGTAAAGCACTATTGAGACAGCTCTCAGAGACTATTAAAGATTGGGATGCTCAACTACCAATAGACAAGCTTTCAAGGTGGGAGTCCTGGAAACATTCTCTACATGCCTTAGATGGAATTCGTATACCACGCTGCTACACTTCAGCTTCCCTTGCTACAAGTCACAGAAAAGAGCTTCACTTCTCAGATGCATCTACTGAGGCCATAGCAGCTGTTGCCTACCTCAAGGTAAGAGACTCTTCTAATCAAACCCATATAGGGTTTCTGTTTGGGAACCGTGCTAGCTGTAGAAATGGCAGATTTCATTCTGCGGGAGCTAGACATTCAGATAGATGACGTCAAGTTCTACACAGACAGCAAAGTAGTTCTGGGCTACATATACAACCAGACTAAACATTTCTGTCACCAACCGTGTAGAAAGAATCAGGAAATCATCTAAATCCAAGCAATGGCATTATGATCCACCTGAAATTAATCCTGCGGATCATGCCAGCAGGCCGGTGTCTGCAAGTGTCTTTGCAAATTCTTTTTGGTTAACCCCTTAATGACCACAGCACTTTTCCATTTTCTGTCCGTTTGGGACCAAGGCTATTTTTACATTTTTGCGGTGTTTGTGTTTAACTGTAATTTTCCTCTTACTCATTTACTGTACCCACACATCTTATATACCGTTTTTCTCGCCATTAAATGGACTTTCTAAACATACCATTATTTTCATCATATCTTATAATTTACTATAAAAAAATTATAAAAGATGAGGAAAAATTGAAAAAAAAAACACTTTTTCTAACTTTGACCCCCAAAATCTGTTACATATCTACAAACACCAAAAAATACCTATGCTAAATAGTTTCTAAATTTTGTCCTGAGTTTAGAAATACCCAATGTTTACATGTTCTTTGCTTTTTTTGCAAGTTATAGGGCAATAAATACAAGTAGCACTTTGCTATTTCCAAACCATTTTTTTTTTTTTTTCAAAATTAGCGCTAGTTACATTAGAACACTGATATCTTTCAGGAATCTCTGAATATCCATTGACATGTATATATTTTCTTTTAGTAGACAACCCAAAGTATTGATCTAGGCCCATTTTGGTATATTTCATGCAACTATTTCACCGCCAAATGCGATCAAATAAAAAAAATCGTTCACTTTTTCACAATTTTTTTCACAAACTTTAGGTTTCTCACTGAAATTATTTACAAACAGCTTGTGCAATTATGGCGCAAATGGTTGTAAATTCTTCTCTGGGATCCCCTTTGTCCAGAAATAGTAGACTTATATGGCTTTGGTGTTGCTTTTTGGAAATTAGAATGCCACTAAATGCCACTGCGCACCACATGTGTATTATGCCCAGCAGTGAAGGGGTTAATTAGGGAGCATGTAGGGAGCTTTTTGGGGTAATTTTAGCTTTAGTGTAGTAGACAACCCCAAGTATTGATCTAGGCCGATTTTGGTATATTTCATGCCACCATTTCACCGCCAAATGCGATCAAATTAAAAAAAACGTTACATTTTTCACAATTTTAGGTTTCTCACTGAAATCATTTACAAACAGCTTGTGCAGTTATGGCACAAATGGTTGTAAATGCTTCTCTGGGATCCCCTTTGTTCAGAAATAGCAGACATATATGGCTTTGGCGTTGCTTTTTGGTATTTAGAAGGCCGCTAAATGCCGCTGCGCATCACACGTGTATTATGGCTAGCAGTGAAGGGGTTAATTAGGTAGCTTGTAGGGAGCTTGCAGGGTTAATATTAGATTTAGTGTAGAGCTCAGCCTCCCACCTGAAACATCAGACCCCCTGATCCCTCCCAAACAGCTCTCTTCCCTCCCCCACCCCACAATTGTCCCCGCCATCTTAAGTACTGGCAGAAAGTCTGCCAGTACTAAAATAAAAGCTATATTTGTTTTTGTCTTTTTAAAGCATATTTACATATGCTGCTGTGTACGATCCCCCCTTAGCCCCCAACCTCACTGATCCCCCCCAAACAGCTCTATAACCCTCCCACTCTAACTTAATGGGCGCCATCTTGGGTACTGGCAGCTGTCTGCCAGTACCCAGTTTAGAAGAAAAAATGTTTTATTTTTTAAATTTTTAAACGTTTGTGTAGTGTAGCTTCCCCCCACACAATACCAACCCCCCACCCCTCCACGATCTCTTTTTGTGCTTTTGCACAAACAAGATTAGGCCACTTTTTACTAAAACATTTTCCGTAGTGTAGCGGTTCCCACCAGCTCCCGCCCCGTACACGCGCCCGCCCGCCACCCTCTGTGCACGCGCACGCGTCCGTGCGTGCCCACCGGCGGTCCCTCCCCCCTTGACGTCACACGGCACACCGATGGCCGCCCACCCGCCTCCCAAGTCGGCTCTCACCCACCAACGATACCGGCCATCGATGTCCGGTGCAGAGAGGGCCACAGGGTGGCTCTCTCTGCATCCGATGGCCATGTAAGGTTATTGCAGGATGCCTCCATATCGAGGCCTCACTGCAATAACCGAAAAGCAGCTGGAAGCGAGCAGGATCACTTCCAGCTGCTTTCCACACTGAGGACGTGCAGGGTACGTCCTCAGGCGTTAACTGACTTTTTTTTGAGGACGTACCCTGCACGTCCTCGGTCATTAAGGTGTTAACAGGCCCTGAATTCCTGCTGGATCATCCAGAAGAAACCACAGCGGATGTCTTCAGTCTTCTAGAACCTGCCAACGATCCAGAGATTCGTCCTGAAGTAAAAACCCTTGTCACCAGAACTGAACAAAGACTCCTCTTGGGCTGTTAACGCTTTGAACGTTTCTCCAAGTGGACAAGGCTTGTACATACCATTGCAAGGTTATTCCATATTGCACACTGCTTTTACACGAAGCCCACAGATGCTCACTGTCAACGTTGGCATGTGTGCCAAAAGTTTCTTTCTGCAAAGGATATTGCTGAAAGTGAACTGTTCACAATACGCAGTGTACAACAGGATGTCTTTGGCTCAGAAAGTAAATGTATCCATGACAAGAGGGACATTCCAAAAAAACAGTCCAATGGCTAACCTGAACCCATTCATTGATGATGATGGCATGTTAAGGGTTGGAGGACGATTAAACAAGGCTAAGTTGGGAGGTCAAGAACAAAATCCTCTCATTATACTTGCTCGCAATCATATCACCACTTTGCTCATATGGCACTACCATGAAGGGGTTAAGCACTAAGGTAGACACTTCACAGAGGATGCCATAAGAGCTGCAGGCCTTTGAATTATAGGAGCAAAAAGACAGATTACAGCTACACTGCACAGCTGTGTTCAGTGCTGTAAACTAAGAGGTAAACATCAGCAACAGCAAATGTCAGATTTGCCAGTTGACAAGTTAAGTACTGACCCACCTTTCACTCATGTTGGTTTGCATGTCTTTAGACCATGGATGGTAACAGCCCGCAGAACTCGAGGTGGCCAAGCAAATAGCAAATGATGGGCAGTTCTGTTCACTTGCATGAGTGTGCGTGCAGTACACATTGAAGTAATAGAATATGTGGATGCCTCAAGATTCCTTGCCATCAGCGGACCAGTCAAAACATTAAGATCTGAATGTGGAACTAATTTCGTTGGAGCCTGTCAAGGGTTACATCTCAACTCTAGGCCAATTCAAGACCTTTTAGCTGAAAAGAGCTGTACATGGATTTTCAATCCTCCTCATTCTTCCCACATGGGTGGCTCATGGGAGAGAATGATAGGCATCACACGTAAAATACTGGACTCCATGCTTATGGACTTGAGATCCACAAGACTCGCCCATGAGATTCTAACCACCTTCCTGGCAGAAGCATCTGCTATAATAAATTCAAGACCACTTGTTCCAGTGTCTGTAGATCCAGAGACCCCATTTTCATACTCCAGCTACTCTTCTTACCCAGAAGCTTGGGTCTGTTCCTGTTCCACCTGGAGACTTTAAAACAGTATATCTGTGCTGCAATCAGTGGAAACGAGTACAACACCTTGCCAACTGCTTCTGGAATCTTTGGAAGATGGAGTATCTGTTGGGAAATACAACAGCATGTACTATACCACATGTATGAACAACATTGATGCTGTAGATGGCGCTGTTCAGTTTAGATTGCTGATTGTTTATATCTGTGATCTTGTTCATTCTTTTATACAGGAAGGAAGTTGTTTTTTAATCTCTATTGTGTTTTTCCTCCTCTGTGTGTGCTGACTATAGTTTTACAAGTCCTTTGGTATGTTCCAAATATTGCTGATGCATCTGTACAAGTAAAGCCTAATACAGTTTTCTTTAAAAGCTTCCAGTGTCTTTTTGATACATACACCAACAGGTTATGGGCCCAGACACTGAAGAAAAAGAAACTACAAGTCAGTAAGTGTTGCATCTATGATCCAAGCAAATACTGTGTGAGGAAACAAGAGCTGCATCCAAATTACTGAAAGATGGCAAGTGGTTCAGATGTGAAATATGCAATAGCGAAATTAAATAATACCAACTACCAGCTGTGGAAGTTTAAGCTTGAAATGCTGTTATCCAAAGATGATTTATGGGAGGTGCTCGATACAAACAGACCCACTGATAATCCAGGGGAATGGGACAAGAAAAACAGACAAGCAAAAGCAGTTATAAGCCTGTTAGTGGAGGATGATCAACTCATTCACATAAGAAAAGAAAACACAGCTAAAGGTATGTGGACTGCACTACAAAAACTGCATGAGCGTTCAAACTTAAATAGTAAACTATATTTGCTGCGCAAACTATATAAGATGAGGCTGGAAAAAGGCCAGGAAATGTGTGAACATGTGAATGCTATGCTAGAGATTGTGGAACAGCTATGTGCAATTGGAGAAGAAATTAAAGACAATCATATAGTAGCATTGTTACTATGCAGCCTTCCAGAGTCATATAGTGCCCTTATCAATGCTCTAGAAACCAGACCTGAACAAGAACTAACACTAGAATATGCTAAGGGAAAACTAATTGATGAATATAATAGAAGAAAGGAAAACATGCATAGTGAAGAAAATGAGAGATCAGGGGTAGCTCTGAAGGCGCAAGAAGGCACAAAACAAAACAGAGAAACCAGAGTGTGTTTTCGCTGCAAAAAGGTCGGTCACCTGAAAAAGAACTGCTCAATCTGGAAAGCTGAGCAGCGAAGGTTAGAACCACCTACAAGAGAGAGAGCTAAGGCAGCCACAAAGCAAACTGCAGCTGCATCATGGAGCGGCAGCTTTAAAGTGACTCAGAATAGTACACCACACGGGTGGTGCATTGACTCAGGGGCAACTAGTCACATGACAAGTGACGAGACATTCTTCACAGAAATTGATTTCAATACTAAAGATAAAGTCTTCCTAGCAAATGGGAAAAGTATTACAGCTGAAGGTAATGGTCAAGGGTTCCTGACTTGCATCACACCATCAGGAGGTAAGCAAAGCATTCTAGTAAAGAATGTTCTGTACGTCCCAAGTTTAGAAGGAAGCCTCCTATCAGTGAAAACTCTTGCTAACAATGGACTCACAGTTCAGTTCCAAGGCAATGAATGCACAATTCGAAACAGGAAACAAATCCTAGCAAAAGGAAGATTGAACGAACACCTGTACAAACTTATCACTGAAAGGAAGCAAGCCAAAACAGCCATTCATAATCCACCTGTGGCACAGGCGATTAGGGCATCGAAACCCAGAGGCCATAAAGGAACTTGCAAAGGAAGGTTTATCAGAAGACATGATAATTTTGCCTTGTGACATGCTCATGAAGTGCACATGTTGTATCAAAGCAAAGGCCACACGTACCCCACTTCCACAAGCCAGTCAAAGAAAAACCACTCACCCCATGGAACTCATACACAGTGATGTGTGTGGACCAATGAAAACCCCCACACCCGGCGGGAACAGATATTTACTGACTTTCATTGACGATTATTCCAGGTACACAACAACATATCTGATGAAGCACAAAAGTGAGACATCAGAGAAACTTCAAGAATTTATAGCTACATTCAGCAATAAATTTCAATGGAAACCAGGAATAATACGTACCGACAACGGAGGGGAATATATGAGTAAGGAAGTGGAGTCATACATGAAGAAACAAGGCATTATACACCAAACGACTGTACCATACACTCCTGAGCAAAATGGTGTTGCAGAAAGGAAAAATCGCACCCTCATAGAAATGGTAAGATGCATGCTTTCAGATGCCAATTTACCTAACCAGTACTGGGGTGAAGCAATAATGACTGCAACATACTTACAGAACAGGCTACCATCAAAAACTATTGAGAGCACCCCATATGAAATGTGGAATGGATCAAAACCTAGTATGGGACATATTAGAGTGTTTGGATGTAAAGCATATGCCCATGTTCCAAGTGAGAAACGCTCCAAATTAGAGAACACAGCCATAGAAGGCATTCTTATGGGCTACAGTGAACAAAGTAAAGGCTATAGAATTCTTCATCCAAAGACCAACAAGGTCACAATAAGCCGCAGTGTTTATTTTGATGAAAGTCAAACATCAGAAAAAATGTCCCTCGAAAGCCATAAAGAGAACCTCTCCACTGAATCAGCAAGAGATGCTGACCAAAATGAAGCTGTACAGGAGACAGAGCAAGAAGTGGAGCTCACAATAGAAAAAACAGCTACTCACAAACCAATAGAACCCACTGAACAACCAGAAATCAGAAAATCAACTCGGGTGACGAAAGGTATACCACCCCGCAAGCTGTCATACATCGCTAAGACACATGAAACACTCGAACCAACATCCTGGGAAGATATTGAAAAAATGCCAAAAAGGGAAGCCAACCAATGGAGAAAAGCAGCCGAAGAAGAAATAAAATCACTTCAGGAAAACAAAACCTGGACACTCACTGAGCTCCCCCCCGGTCGCAAAGCTATAGGAAGCAAATGGACTTTTAAAGTAAAATACGATGCAGAAGGAAATATCCACAGATACAAGGCAAGATTAGTTGCAAAGGGATATTCACAGAAATTTGGAGAAGATTATGATGAAACTTTTGCTCCAGTTGTAAAACACTCCACCATCAGAGCGCTCCTTAGCATTGCAGCCGGAAAGGGAATGCAAGTGAGGCACCTGGACGTCAAAACTGCTTTCCTATATGGAGACATCAAAGAGGATCTCTACATGGAACAGCCACCTGGATTTGAGAGGGAACCGAACCTTGTATGCAAACTTCAAAAGAGCATCTATGGACTAAAGCAAGCTGCGAGAATGTGGAATGAAAAAGTGAATGAAGTACTCATGAAACAAGGATTCTCAAGAAGCAAAGCAGATCCATGTCTATATTCAAGGCATCAAGAAAACAAATGGATATACATCCTAATTTATGTTGATGACATCATAACTTGTTTTGAACAAGAAGGGGACTGTGACCAAATAGTTCATATATTAAAACAGAACTTTGAGATTAAAGAACTAGGGAACATCACTTATTATTTAGGAATCCAAATAGAAAGGGAAGAGGATGGAAGCTATCTTCTTAACCAAAGTCAGAAAATTACAGAAATATTAGAGCAATTTCACATGCAAGATGCAAAAGAGGTGAAAACACCTATGGAACCAGATTACCTGAAAAACAACGGAATAGAAAACTTGTTACCCAATAACGACAATTACCGCAGGGCAATTGGAAAATTGCTATACATTGCCACCGTGACAAGACCAGACATTGCCGCAGCAATAGGTATACTCTGTAGAAAAGTTGCGACACCATGTCAACGCGACTGGAATGCAGTAAAGAGGGTGATACAGTACCTAAAGGGAACAATTCGGATGAAGCTGCGACTGCCAGCAACATCAAACCCAAAACTAATTGGATATGTTGATGCTGATTGGGCCGGAGATACCACTGACCGCAAATCTACAAGTGGTTACATCTTCCAGTATGGAGAAGGAACAATAAGTTGGTCCAGTCGAAAACAAGCGACTGTTGCACTCTCTTCAACGGAAGCAGAATATATAGCAGCAGCACATGCATGTCAAGAAGCAATTTGGATTTGTCAACTTTTTCAAGACATGGGACTGGATGTGTCTAAACCCATACCAATTCTTGAAGACAACCAAGGGTGTATAAAGTTGACACAATCAGAAAGAGTGAATCCTCGAACCAAGCACATTGATGTAAAATATAATTTACTCAGGGACATGCAAGAACAAGGTATTATTGGCATTCAATACTGCCCATCGGAAGAGATGACTGCAGACGCACTCACAAAGCCGTTGCCAAAGGAACGGCATTGTTTTCTTCAAAAGAAACTGAATGTTGTGTAATTATGTACATGCCGTTGAGAAGGGGTGTTGGGAAATACAACAGCATGTACTATACCACATGTATGAACAACATTGATGCTGTAGATGGCGCTGTTCAGTTTAGATTGCTGATTGTTTATATCTGTGATCTTGTTCATTCTTTTATACAGGAAGGAAGTTGTTTTTTAATCTCTATTGTGTTTTTCCTCCTCTCTGTGTGCTGACTATAGTTTTACAAGTCCTTTGGTATGTTCCAAATATTGCTGATGCATCTGTACAAGTAAAGCCTAATACAGTTTTCTTTAAAAGCTTCCAGTGTCTTTTTGATACATACACCAACAGTATCTCTCTACTCTACAAGGACGCAGGAAATGGCAACGTGAACCCTAACATCAAGGTTGGAGAGCTTGTTCTCCTTAAGGACCAGCAAGCTGAAAGAATCAAATGGCCCATGGGACTGATTGTAAAGAGCATTCCTAGTGATGATGGCAAGGTACGTAAGGTGGAGGTGAAAGCTGCAAGACAAGAGACTATAAAAACCGTCATCAGACCGATCACGGAACTTATTTTGCTCTTGCCCTTTGGAGACTGAGCTTACATACGTATGCTGTTGGATTCTTCCTGTGACTTCAAGAAGGAAGTATCTCAAATTTAATTGACACAACTTGAAGTCTTATATTATAGTTGTTGCATTATATGTATGTTCTCCTTATATCTTTCAGGTCTTCAAGACATCTCTGCAAATTACATTGTTATGCATAACGTCCGTTACGATTTAAATAGTGACATTTACTATGCCAGACGGGAAGTGTGCTGCCCCAATGGGCATATTCATGTTGATATAGTTAAGAAACTAAATAGTTTTTTTATGCCATTTTCTGAAAGCTTCTCTATGTTTATTCTGTGCTGCCATCTAGTGACCTTTTTTGGTAATGCTCCTGTTTTCTGTAGTACCTTCTCTCAGACCTATTATGCATTTCCCTTTGTCTATTGCACCGCCTTTGTAGTTTGATGATGCATTTCCTGTGTCATGGCTGCAGCTAACAGGCTTCATGTAATAAGCACACATGTTAATCTACATTGCACGCTACGAACAGTATAAACTTTTGACCGCTTAAATACTGTAACCATTCATCTGCTGTATCTTATTATCTGCTGTAACCCGATATTCAGAATAAAGCAACTTTGTGGATGGACAAGGTATTGGTGAGTTCAGCTATCTGACAAGGATTGTCTACAGTGATTGTATCTTCTTATACAGGCCAGGCATAGAGGTCTCAGCAAGGGACAGATCACTATCACAACTATCGGAGTCAGAATAAGGAGATTAAGGGGCCAATTTATCAAGCTATGCAATTTTAATAAAAATATAACATAAAAACATTTCTAATTGTAATGTTTTATCTCTTTATAGACTCTAAGGGGTCAATTTATGAAGCAGCGAATGCTGCTTCCGACCCACTCTGCTTCAGGTCCGCCTGATGAAGTTAAGAAGCAGCGGTCGTAAGTTTTGCTTCGCCTTAGCTCGTCCGCTACCTCTAAAGGCGGCAGAAAGCAATCATCCCAATCAGATACGATCGGGATGATTGACACCCCCTGATAGCGGCCGATTGGCCACGAATGTGCAGGGGGCGATATTGCACAAGCATTTTACGAGAAATGCTTGTGCAATGATAAATGCTGACAGCATCCAAAGGACACAAAGTATGCTTTCTGAGGCTAAACTCAGAATACACAAGATTGTTTCAAATAGTGTTGCTGTTATGAAGGCCTTTCAACCTGGCAACCATGCCACAGGGTTTAAAGACTTAAATCTGGGAATGGACATTCCACCTGTACAGAGAAGTCTAGGCCTACGGTGAGACTTATTTAAAGGACACTTTGGCTTTCAAGTCAGCTCTGCAGATAAGCCATTTACCAAACGTGGTGTTCTGTCGGTGGTGAACAGCCTATACAATCCACTGGGATTTGTGGCTCCCATCACCATACAAGGTAAAGCACTATTGAGACAGCTCTCAGAGACTATTAAAGATTGGGATGCTCGACTACCAATAGACAAGCTTTCAAGGTGGGAGTCCTGGAAACATTCTCTACATGCCTTAGATGGAATTCATATACCACGCTGCTACACTTCAGCTTCCCTTGCTACAAGTCACAGAAAAGAGCTTCACTTCTCAGATGCATCTACTGAGGCCATAGCAGCTGTTGCCTACCTCAAGGTAAGAGACTCTTCTAATCAAACCCATATAGGGTTTCTGTTTGGGAACCGTGCTAGCTGTAGAAATGGCAGATTTCATTCTGCGGGAGCTAGACATTCAGATAGATGACGTCAAGTTCTACACAGACAGCAAAGTAGTTCTGGGCTACATATACAACCAGACTAAACATTTCTGTCACCAACCGTGTAGAAAGAATCAGGAAATCATCTAAATCCAAGCAATGGCATTATGATCCACCTGAAATTAATCCTGCGGATCATGCCAGCAGGCCGGTGTCTGCAAGTGTCTTTGCAAATTCTTTTTGGTTAACCCCTTAATAACCACAGCACTTTTCCATTTTCTGTCCGTTTGGGACCAAGGCTATTTTTACATTTTTGCGGTGTTTGTGTTTAACTGTAATTTTCCTCTTACTCATTTACTGTACCCACACATCTTATATACCGTTTTTCTCGCCATTAAATGGACTTTCTAAACATACCATTATTTTCATCATATCTTATAATTTACTATAAAAAAATTATAAAAGATGAGGAAAACTTAAAAAAAAACAACACTTTTTCTAACTTTGACCCCCAAAATCTGTTACATATCTACAAACACCAAAAAATACCTATGCTAAATAGTTTCTAAATTTTGTCCTGAGTTTAGAAATACCCAATGTTTACATGTTCTTTGCTTTTTTTGCAAGTTATAGGGCAATAAATACAAGTAGCACTTTGCTATTTCCAAACCATTTTTTTTTTTTTTTTTCAAAATTAGCGCTAGTTACATTAGAACACTGATATCTTTCAGGAATCTCTGAATATCCATTGACATGTATATATTTTCTTTTAGTAGACAACCCAAAGTATTGATCTAGGCCCATTTTGGTATATTTCATGCAACTATTTCACCGCCAAATGCGATCAAATAAAAAAAATCGTTCACTTTTTCACAAATTTTTTCACAAACTTTAGGTTTCTCACTGAAATTATTTACAAACAGCTTGTGCAATTATGGCGCAAATGGTTGTAAATTCTTCTCTGGGATCCCCTTTGTTCAGAAATAGTAGACTTATATGGCTTTGGTGTTGCTTTTTGGAAATTAGAATGCCACTAAATGCCACTGCGCACCACATGTGTATTATGCCCAGCAGTGAAGGGGTTAATTAGGGAGCATGTAGGGAGCTTTTTGGGGTAATTTTAGCTTTAGTGTAGTAGACAACCCCAAGTATTGATCTAGGCCGATTTTGGTATATTTCATGCCACCATTTCACCGCCAAATGCGATCAAATTAAAAAAAACGTTACATTTTTCACAATTTTAGGTTTCTCACTGAAATCATTTACAAACAGCTTGTGCAGTTATGGCACAAATGGTTGTAAATGCTTCTCTGGGATCCCCTTTGTTCAGAAATAGCAGACATATATGGCTTTGGCGTTGCTTTTTGGTATTTAGAAGGCCGCTAAATACCGCTGCGCATCACACGTGTATTATGGCTAGCAGTGAAGGGGTTAATTAGGTAGCTTGTAGGGAGCTTGCAGGGTTAATATTAGATTTAGTGTAGAGCTCAGCCTCCCACCTGAAACATCAGACCCCCTGATCCCTCCCAAACAGCTCTCTTCCCTCCCCCACCCCACAATTGTCCCCGCCATCTTAAGTACTGGCAGAAAGTCTGCCAGTACTAAAATAAAAGCTATATTTGTTTTTGTCTTTTTAAAGCATATTTACATATGCTGCTGTGTACGATCCCCCCTTAGCCCCCAACCTCACTGATCCCCCCCAAACAGCTCTATAACCCTCCCACTCTAACTTAATGGGCGCCATCTTGGGTACTGGCAGCTGTCTGCCAGTACCCAGTTTAGAAGAAAAAATGTTTTATTTTTTAAATTTTTAAACGTTTGTGTAGTGTAGCTTCCCCCCACACAATACCAACCCCCCACCCCTCCACGATCTCTTTTTGTGCTTTTGCACAAACAAGATTAGGCCACTTTTTACTAAAACATTTTCCGTAGTGTAGCGGTTCCCACCAGCTCCCGCCCCGTACACGCACCCGCCCGCCACCCTCTGTGCACGCGCACGCGTCCGTGCGCGCCCACCAACGGTCCCGCCCCCCTTGACGTCACACGGCACACCAATGGCCGCCCACCCGCCTCCCAAGTCGGCTCTCACCCACCAACGATACCGGCCATTCTGTTGCAATAGATTATATTATAGGTATATATACACAATATAATTTATTAGATATCAGAGGTAACTTAAATAACTTTGATATATGCTGTGTAATTAATCAATTTTTGCAACAGGGTTTTATTTTTGATATCTTGGTTTAGAGTCTGGTATATGTTAGTGCTTCGGTGTACAAACTCCAGTGGTATATACTTAATAGTAAAGAGTATATCACACTTTGTGAATTATCAACTGTTTTTAGTCACTTTGAGGTCTTGGTATATTTTGCTTTTATAATAAAATACATAAGAGACGGTGTTCTAAATATCTACCAAAGTTTGTCTATCATTTGATTTCTTTAGAAGTTAGCTATTACAGTTTTCTACCATCTAAAATGCTTAAAGTTGTCAATGGCACTGTTAGTACTAGTACCCGGTTTTTGTGCACTTATACTTTAAACATATGATTGATGCGGTATATGTTAGAATTGCTCTAATATGTGGCTAACAGTTATAATAGTAATCAATAATTAGCTTTATAGAGTTGTCATTAGCTAACCGGTATAGCTGTAAGGTATTATTATATTGTTTTTATAATCTATATCCGTGCGGTTGATTTCGCAGGTTAGCCGTTATAACTATTGTTCTATTGCCCTATAGATAGCTTATTAACGGTTGCCACTAGCGGTTTTCAAATAACCCCCAAGATATTTAGTACTGATTTATACCAAAAGCCACTCTATAAAAGCGTTACTTTGTAAAGTTTACTATGCCATTAAAAAAGAAAAGCAACAGGGTATTGTCAGATACCCATCCCTAACATGTTTCGCCGATAGCGTTTCGGCTTTTTCAAAGGTGACGCGGGCCGGCGTCTCAGGGTATTTAAATGAGTGTGCGCACACCCATTGGCTACATTTCAACCTATCACAATCCTCTGCAATGCTTGAGGAGGCGTTGTTTCAGCATGATTGACGTTTGTAAAGATGGAAACTCGATCCCATACTTGACAGCTAGGATATGCTTGAATGTGGAACAAGCATTTGGGGACGTTGAAATTGTATGAAGTGTATTTTGTAATAAAATAAAATACTGATGTGGTATAACGAAAGGGAATTTAAAGTGCGATCATATATTTATATTTTTTCTCACATTAATTTATTGTGGGTTTATAGCCTAAGTGTAGTGATTTTTGCAATCTTCATTATACCTTATGCTCTGAGATATGTTCAATACGTTATTGTACTGTGTCCAATTCAGGACATACATGTCATACCCTGTATTACACTCTATTATGGTCTCCCTCATAATGCAGTTTGCATCAAATATCATTAAAAGTGGTATTTATTATGTTTGTGGGGGAAGTCAAGTACTGTTACTGCATTTCTGCCGAGGCAAACCAATGCCCTCAGACTGGGATTCTCTCATGGGGGGAGATATGTCTAAAGTATTTGTTTGATCAATTTGCTGAATGTGGCTTATTTAGGTTGAAGAAAGAGAGGAGGTGAGAGGATGTGATATTGTAATATCATGCTTGAAGGAGGAGAAAAGTAATGCTGGTTTATATAGATAGGGGTGGTGTTGCACTTTTTGTATTATTATTGATGGAGGTGACATGGAGTGACAGAGGTGATTAGCTGATAAAAATATATATCATTTCAATCTATTTAGATTATTAAATATTACAAATGGCGAGATGTATTAAATTACAATGATTAAGATAAGTACAGGCAGGATTGCATTTGAGATATTAAACAATTTATTTTTTTACTTAATTTTTGATAGTGTGGTATGTCAAAATTGAATACGTGTGATACCCATTGACAAACAAGTTTTTGAATATTAATTAATTAATGTTCTTTTTGTAGGGAAGTGGGGTAACCCGTGTATAATGTGTCGGGGAATAAAGATGTGATAGTGAAGTGCACTCATGTGCCGATAATATAAGGACGGGGGTGTATACTACGTGGGAATAAAGGGAGCTAGTTGGACACTAAAAGTAATACTAGTGATATGTAGATGCACAGGACTAGAGGATGAAAATAACGTGATAAATTGGGGATGGAGGTGAATGTACACACATAGTGATATGGGGGGTGATGAAAAAGACCCCCTGTCCTAAATAATTGGTCAAAGTGTCTTTTATTTTTTATTTTTTTATTTTGATCCAAAGGATAAGAATGTGAGTGAGAAAGAAGGAACTAAATTAACCTGAAAGTTATTGTTGTAGTTATTGTTTGTATTATGGTTTGGTTATGGGGTTTTACATAATGTTTGTTTGTAGGTCATGGATCTGTATTGAACGGCTGATTCTTGAAACTTGCCCTAAATTGCATTTGGTGCTGTGGAGAGTGTTTACAACGATATTTTCTTATTGATAGATATATTACAAATATTGGGTTTCTTCATATGAACATCGAGTAATTGTTCTGTTCATTCATGCCTTTGGGGTATACGCTATCCATTAGGTATATCCACTTTGCTTCAGCCTTGAGTAAAGCTGTCTTCAAGGTCGCCTCCCCTTAGTCCCAGGGATATCTTCTGGATTCCAAAGCATTTTAGTTCAGATGTTTTGGATTGATGGTGTTTAAAGAAATGCGAAGCTACTGATGTGATTTTTTTATCTTTAGATAGATCTTTCGGGGCATTACGAATGTTTCGCAAATGTTCCATCAGTCGAGTGTGTATGGTTCTTGTCGTCATACCTATATACACTCTAGGACATTTGCACTGAAGGACATAGATTACTCCACTGGAGTTACAGTTAATATAACTCTTGATTTGATGATCTTTCCCAAATCTGTCAGTGATAGATTTCTTTTTAATCATGTTGCAGCATGAGGAGCAATTTCCACATAGAAAAGAGCCTTTTTCTGGAGCTCTGGTAGAATTGGATTTTTGTATAAAATGACTAGGGCTCAGCATATCCTTTAGGTTTCTACTTCTGCGATAGCTAAGTTGAACCCTTTCTCCTATTAGGTCCTTTAGGAGGGGTCCGCTTGTAGTATGTGCCAGTTGTTATTAATAATATTCACAATTTGCTGTGTTTGCTGGTTGTACGTTAATACTAGTCTGGTTTTATTGTCACCTTTTTTTGTTTTTGTTTTTAATAGTTCAGATCTAGCAGTTTTTAATGCTCTTTTCTTAGCCTTGTGAATAGATCTCTTGCTATAGCCCCTCTGGAGTAAGCGTTTTTCCAATTCTGAAGATCTTTTCTTAAAGGTCATGTCTTGGGAGCAGTTTCTCCTTAGTCTCAAGAATTCACCGACTGGTAGAGATTTTGTCGTATTTGGTGCATGGGCACTGGTGGCAAATAAAACGTTGTTCGTGGCTGTTTCTTTTCGGTACAAGTCCTGTGCATCTACATATCACTAGTATTACTTTTAGTGTCCAACTAGCTCCCTTTATTCCCACGTAGTATACACCCCCGTCCTTATATTATCGGCACATGAGTGCACTTCACTATCACATCTTTATTCCCCGACACATTATACACGGGTTACCCCACTTCCCTACAAAAAGAACATTAATTAATTAATATTCAAAAACTTGTTTGTCAATGGGTATCACACGTATTCAATTTTGACATACCACACTATCAAAAATTAAGTAAAAAAATAAATTGTTTAATATCTCAAATGCAATCCTGCCTGTACTTATCTTAATCATTGTAATTTAATACATCTCGCCATTTGTAATATTTAATAATCTAAATAGATTGAAATGATATATATTTTTATCAGCTAATCACCTCTGTCACTCCATGTCACCTCCATCAATAATAATACAAAAAGTGCAACACCACCCCTATCTATATAAACCAGCATTACTTTTCTCCTCCTTCAAGCATGATATTACAATATCACATCCTCTCACCTCCTCTCTTTCTTCAACCTAAATAAGCCACATTCAGCAAATTGATCAAACAAATACTTTAGACATATCTCCCCCCATGAGAGAATCCCAGTCTGAGGGCATTGGTTTGCCTCGGCAGAAATGCAGTAACAGTACTTGACTTCCCCCACAAACATAATAAATACCACTTTTAATGATATTTGATGCAAACTGCATTATGAGGGAGACCATAATAGAGTGTAATACAGGGTATGACATGTATGTCCTGAATTGGACACAGTACAATAACGTATTGAACATATCTCAGAGCATAAGGTATAATGAAGATTGCAAAAATCACTACACTTAGGCTATAAACCCACAATAAATTAATGTGAGAAAAAATATAAATATATGATCGCACTTTAAATTCCCTTTCGTTATACCACATCAGTATTTTATTTTATTACAAAATACACTTCATACAATTTCAACGTCCCCAAATGCTTGTTCCACATTCAAGCATATCCTAGCTGTGAAGTATGGGATCGAGTTTCCATCTTTACAAACGTCAATCATGCCGAAACAACGCCTCCTCAAGCATTGCAGAGGATTGTGATAGGTTGAAATGTAGCCAATGGGTGTGCGCACACTCATTTAAATACCCTGAGACGCCGGCCCGCGTCACCTTTGAAAAAGCCGAAACGCTATCGGCGAAACATGTTAGGGATGGGTATCTGACAATACCCTGTTGCTTTTCTTTTTTAATGGCATAGTAAACTTTACAAAGTAACGCTTTTATAGAGTGGCTTTTGGTATAAATCAGTACTAAATATCTTGGGGGTTATTTGAAAACCGCTAGTGGCAACCGTTAATAAGCTATCTATAGGGCAATAGAACAATAGTTATAACGGCTAACCTGCGAAATCAACCGCACGGATATAGATTATAAAAACAATATAATAATACCTTACAGCTATACCGGTTAGCTAATGACAACTCTATAAAGCTAATTATTGATTACTATTATAACTGTTAGCCACATATTAGAGCAATTCTAACATATACCGCATCAATCATATGTTTAAAGTATAAGTGCACAAAAACCGGGTACTAGTACTAACAGTGCCATTGACAACTTTAAGCATTTTAGACGGTAGAAAACTGTAATAGCTAACTTCTAAAGAAATCAAATGATAGACAAACTTTGGTAGATATTTAGAACACCGTCTCTTATGTATTTTATTATAAAAGCAAAATATACCAAGACCTCAAAGTGACTAAAAACAGTTGATAATTCACAAAGTGTGATATACTCTTTACTATTAAGTATATACCACTGGAGTTTGTACACCGAAGCACTAACATATACCAGACTCTAAACCAAGATATCAAAAATAAAACCCTGTTGCAAAAATTGATTAATTACACAGCATATATCAAAGTTATTTAAGTTACCTCTGATATCTAATAAATTATATTGTGTATATATACCTATAATATAATCTATTGCAACAGAAGGGTTAATTTATCAAGGTTGAGTTAAAACCGAATTATGAACCTATAACCATCAGGAACCCAGTAATTGACCTGAACGAGTTAACAACACGTATATAAGAGATTCATATATTCATAAAGTGACAAATACATAACTACCCAAGTGTATTAGTTACTATAGTAACCCTTACTGATAGTACTCTGTTACTTATCTCTCCAAAACGGTTGTTTAACTATAACTATATATGTGAATGTTTGCATGACAGAATTTTGTAAATATACAGCGGTGTAGAATACCCCATAACATTAGCTAATTAATCAGTGGATAGACTCATATTCACTATTCAGATAATTCAGAATATTTTGGAATAGAGGGAATCTATCCACTTGATAACCAGTGCCACTTCTCTATTTTTAGTAAAGTTACTATGTGTTTTTAAAGTACACACACTTACACAAACAAAATTGTTTTAATTTAATGTTCAATTAATAAAAGTTATGTTTTAATTTCCTTTCAAACCATTGGCTCACAATGGCTGTTTAAGTTTCATACCAATATTAATAATTCCATAAGGAACTGAAGTGCTACCTAGGTGCATTCTTTCAGTCTCTATCTTCTATGATATAGACTATACTCGTAACTAGTGTCGTTTCATGCACAAGCACTCAAGCTCACAAGGTATATATGTATATACCCTATATTAACTAATACAGAAACTTGATAAATTTATGCATGGTATCCAGATACAGTTATATAAAAGGATACGTCGTATGCCAATAACTTTAATATATTTTCTGTACACACAAAAGTAATATACGGAGCGTTCCAACTTTACCAGTGTAGTGCTTCTGCTATTTTTTGTTAAACTTCACAGAGGATGCCATAAGAGCTGCAGGCCTTTGAATTATAGGAGCAAAAAGACAGATTACAGCTACACTGTACAGCTGTGTTCAGTGCTGTAAACTAAGAGGTAAACATCAACAACAGCAAATGTCAGATTTGCCAGTTGACAAGTTAAGTACTGACCCACCTTTCACTCATGTTGGTTTGCATGTCTTTAGACCATGGATGGTAACAGCCCGCAGAACTCGAGGTGGCCAAGCAAATAGCAAACGATGGGCAGTTCTGTTCACTTGCATGAGTGTGCGTGCAGTACACATTGAAGTAATAGAATATGTGGATGCCTCAAGATTCCTTGCCATCAGCGGACCAGTCAAAACATTAAGATCTGACTGTGGAACTAATTTCGTTGGAGCCTGTCAAGAGTTACATCTCAACTCTAGGCCAATTCAAGACCTTTTAGCTGAAAAGAGCTGTACATGGATTTTCAATCCTCCTCATTCTTCCCACATGGGTGGCTCATGGGAGAGAATGATAGGCATCACACGTAAAATACTGGACTCCATGCTTATGGACTTGAGATCCACAAGACTCGCCCATGAGATTCTAACCACCTTCCTGGCAGAAGCATCTGCTATAATAAATTCAAGACCACTTGTTCCAGTGTCTGTAGATCCAGAGACCCCATTTTCTTACTCCAGCTACTCTTCTTACCCAGAAGCTTGGGTCTGTTCCTGTTCCACCTGGAGACTTTAAAACAGGATATCTGTGCTGCAATCAGTGGAAACGAGTACAACACCTTGCCAACTGCTTCTGGAATCTTTGGAAGATGGAGTATCTCTCTACTCTACAAGGACGCAGGAAATGGCAACGTGAACCCTAACATCAAGGTTGGAGAACTTGTTCTCCTTAAGGACCAGCAAGCTGAAAGAATCAAATGGCCCATGGGACTGATTGTAAAGAGCATTCCTAGTGATGATGGCAAGGTACGTAAGGTGGAGGTGAAAGCTGCAAGACAAGAGACTATAAAAACCGTCATCAGACCGATCACGGAACTTATTTTGCTCTTGCCCTTTGGAGACTGAGCTTACTTACGTATGCTGTTGGATTCTTCCTGTGACTTCAAGAAGGAAGTATCTCAAATTTAATTGACACAACTTGAAGTCTTATATTATAGTTGTTGCATTATATGTATGTTCTCCTTATATCTTTCAGGTCTTCAAGACATCTCTGCAAATTACATTGTTATGCATAACGTCCGTTACGATTTAAATAGTGACATTTACTATGCCAGACGGGAAGTGTGCTGCCCCAATGGGCATATTCATGTTGATATAGTTAAGAAACTAAATAGTTTTTTTATGCCATTTTCTGAAAGCTTCTCTATGTTTATTCTGTGCTGCCATCTAGTGACCTTTTTTGGTAATGCTCCTGTTTTCTGTAGTACCTTCTCTCAGACCTATTATGCATTTCCCTTTGTCTATTGCACCGCCTTTGTAGTTTGATGATGCATTTCCTGTGTCATGGCTGCAGCTAACAGGCTTCATGTAATAAGCACACATGTTAATCTACATTGCACGCTACGAACAGTATAAACTTTTGACCGCTTAAATACTGTAACCATTCATCTGCTGTATCTTATTATCTGCTGTAACCCGATATTCAGAATAAAGCAACTTTGTGGATGGACAAGGTATTGGTGAGTTCAGCTATCTGACAAGGATTGTCTACAGTGATTGTATCTTCTTATACAGGCCAGGCATAGAGGTCTCAGCAAGGGACAGATCACTATCACAACTATCGGAGTCAGAATAAGGAGATTAAGGGGCCAATTTATCAAGCTATGCAATTTTAATAAAAATATAACATAAAAACATTTCTAATTGTAATGTTTTATCTCTTTATAGACTCTAAGGGGTCGATTTATGAAGCAGCGAATGCTGCTTCCGACCCACTCTGCTTCAGGTCCGCCTGAAGAGGAAGTTAAGAAGCAGCGGTCGTAAGTTTTGCTTCGCCTTAACTCGTCCGCTACCTCTAAGGCGGCAGACAGCAATCATCCCAATCAGATACGATCGGGATGATTGACACCCCCTGATAGCGGCCGATTGGCCACGAATGTGCAGGGGGCGATATTGCACAAGCATTTTACGAGAAATGCTTGTGCAATGATAAATGCTGACAGCGTCGGCATTTATCTATGTCCGCCCACACAATGGTAAATCGGCCCCTATGCATCTGATCCTTAAATTTCATTAGGTCTGTTTTTGAACAATTTGCAAAACATCTGTGGGTGTAATGAGTACAGTTTGTCAACAGTGCAATAAACCCCAGTAGTAGTGATAGTACCAGATTACATTCTGTTTGCAATATCTGAGTTATAGTAATATTATAATGTTATTCAATACATTTATTTCTCCTTAAATGTTATGTAGATTTTTTGGTAATAAGTTGAAGCTTAGTGGGCATCAGGGAAAGATTTCATATTGAAATATATTAGTTATGTGCATTTATACAATACCGTTCCTTTTCTCAGTTAACTACCAGGGGAGAGATCAACTTTGTTTTAGTAGATTAGCATGTTGTGCAGAACCATGTAATAACCAAATAACTGCATGTTTGTATTGTTTAAAAAGATAGATAATCCATTTATTACCCATTCCCCAGTTTTGTAGAACTAACACTGTTATATTAATATACTTTTTACCTCTTTGATTACCATGTATCTAAGTATCTGCAGACTGTACCCTTATTTCAGTTTTTTTGACAGACTTGCATTTTAGCCAGTAAGTGCTGATTCATAATTAACACCATGGGAGTGAGCATGTTATCTATATGTAACACATGATCTAGAGTTGTCTAACTGTTAAAAACTGTCAACATGCAGTGAGATAAGAGGCTGCCTTCAAGGGCGTACAAAATAGCATATGATTCTACATATATTTAGCTTTCAACAAAGAATACCAAGTGAACAAAGCAAATTTGGTCATAAAAGTACATTGGAAAGTTGTTTAAGGGTTGCATGCCCTATCTGAATCATGAAAGTTTAATTTTGACTAGACTGTCCCTTCAAGATTGAATAAATATAATAAAATTTTACAAGCAATATTTGTGCTCGACATAGTAATACCACGTAAATGTACGCTGGTTATTACAAGTTAGGTGCAATGTGAATGCAAACTTGCGTTCCCATTGCACAGAAGCTTTGCACTCATGAGAGCGCGCTTCCATAGGCTTCAATTGGAGCCTTGTTCTCATGCCGTCAGACACGGCATGAGAACTAGCGCAGCGAAGGGGGTAAGTCACGCAATGATGGGCAGCAAATATTAATATATATGTATATAAATATACACATATTAACACATAAATATATATGTATATAAGCATATACATATATATTTATTGCGAACACACAGTCCCCATAGACCGCAATGTAAAGGCACTTTTCAGTGACGTTTTTTTTCTAACACCCCACACCCACCAAATTTAACCCCTCATAACTGCTTCTTCCAGTTATATTTTTTTTAAATAAAGATGCTTATTGTTTTCAAAAACAACACACCACTCTATTTTAGAGGCAATTGGGGGACATTTAGAAAATTAACCAGAGATCTGATCACTGGTTAATTTTCTGAGCACTAATTGCTACTGTGAGTTTGCAGTAGCAATAACCAGCCACTTGTAATGGCTGGTTATTTATCACACCCCATTAACGGGCAACTTGTCCGTTTATAGGCGCACAATAAATTTGCGCTCCACTTGTAATCGAGCCCATAGTGTTTTTTTTACTATAAATATATATATATACAGTGGGATAAAAAAGTATTTAGTCAGCCACCAATTGTGCAAGTTCTCCAACTTAGAACTTGGAACTTAGAAGCGAGAGAGGTCTGTAATTTTCATCATAGGTATACCTCAACTATGAGAGACAAAATGTGGAAACAAATCCAGACAATCACATTGTCTGATATGGAAGGAATTTATTTGCATATTATGGTGGAAAATAAGTATTTGGTCAATATCAAAAGTTCATCTCAATACTTTGTTATATATCCTTTGATGGCAATGACAGAGGTCAAAGGTTTTCTGTAAGTCTTCACAAGGTTGTCACACACTGTTGCTGGTATGTTGGCCCATTCCTGCATGCAGATCTCCTCTAGAGCAGTGATGTTTTGGGGCTGTTGCTGGGCAACACAGACTTTCAACTCCCTCCAAAGGTTTTCTATGGGGTTGAGATCTGGAGACTGGCTAGGCCACTCCAGGACCTTGAAATGCTTCTTACGAAGCCACATCTTCATTGCCCGGGCAGTGTGTTTGGGATCATTGTCATGCTGAAAGACCCAGCCACGTTTCATCTTCAATGCCCTTGCTGATGGAAGGAGGTTTGCACTCAAAATCTCACGATACATGGCCCCATTCATTCTTTCATGTACACGGATCAGTCGTCCTGTTCCCTTTGCAGAGAAACAGCCCCAAATCATGATGTTGCCACCCCCATGCTTCACAGTAGGTATGGTGTTCTTTGGTTGCAACTCAGCATTCTCTATCCTCCAAACACGACGAGTTGTGTTTCTACCAAACAGTTCTACTTTGGTTTCATCTGACCATATGACATTCTCCGAATCCACTTCTGGATCATCCAAATGCTCTCTAGCATACTACAGACGGGCCCGGACATGTACTGGCTTAAGCAGGGGGACACGTCTGGCACTGCAGGATCTTAGTCCCTGGTGGCGTAGTGTGTTACTGATGGTAGCCTTTGTTACGTTGGTCCCAGCTCTCTGCAGGTCATTCACTAGGTCCCCCCGTGTGGTTCTGGGATGTTTGCTCACCGTTCTTGTGATCATTTTCACCCCACGGGGTGAGATTTTGCGTGGAGCCCCAGATCGAGGGAGATTATCAGTGGTCTTGTATGTCTTCCATTTTCTAATTATTGCTCCCACAGTTGATTTCTTCACACCAAGCTGTTTGCCTATTGCAGATGCAGTCTTCCCAGCCTGGTGCAGGTCTACAATTTTGTTTCTGGTGTCCTTCGACAGCTCTTTGGTCTTCACCATAGTGGAGTTTGGAGTGTGACTGTTTGAGGTTGTGGACAGGTGTCTTTTATACTGATAACAAGTTCAAACAGTTGCCATTAATACAGGTAATGAGTGGAGGACAGAGGAGCCTCTTAAAGAAGAAGATACAGCTCTGTGAGAGCCAGAAATCTTGCTTGTTTGTAGGCGACCAAATACTTATTTTCCACCATAATATGCAAATAAATTCTTTCCAAATCAGACAATGTGATTGTCTGGATTTGTTTCCTCATTTTGTCTCTCATAGTTGAGATATACCTATGATGAAAATTACAGGCCTCTCTCATCTTCTTAAGTGGGAGAACTTGCACAATTGGTGGCTGACTAAATACTTTTATATGGATTTAAACAAACATGAAACTTTTCTTAGTGGGCTAATAAACTAAAAAAGATTTTGTGACCAGGGCCGTCTTTAATATTGACTGGACCCTGGGCAAAGATTTTCTTGGGCCCCTCCCCCATGCAATTTTGCTCTCCATCCTAACATCCCAAAAAAAAAAAACTAAATCAATTTATTTTATAATTTTTTTAAATTATTAGCCACTGCTGGGCTAATCATTTAAAAAAAATAAAAAAAATTGCAATATGTGAAACTGGACCTAAGCAGTACTAATAATTAAATAAATATATAAATTCCTCCACTGTGGATCAATTTAATATGCTTTTGAATGTGATTCTGGTGTGCGGTTAGCTGGTTAAAGAGATTTAGGGCAGCCAACAGGAGCAAAGCAAGGTAAAGACTGAGGAGGAAGCATGGAGGTGCAGACAAATATAAGTTTACTGACTGGAACAGCAGAACTACTACGGGAAGCTGTACAATCTGAGACAGAGAGAAAAAAAACCTATAAAAATAAATCTTACCTTAATGTGTGAAGTATCAGCATGACACTATACATCAGCCACAGCAGCACATGTCACGTTTTTGCTAGGAACAAGTTCCCTCTCACTCTGCAGTAGACAATGCTGCATGGGGGAGGGGCGTGTGTGCACTTACTTCTTCTTCCCACTGACACCTTTCTACAAAGCACTGTTCCCCTAACAAACTTCAGTTAGTTGATCTTCAGGCCCCAGCAGAAAGAGCAGGGTTAAGGGGACCAGCAGACTGGATGCTGTCTGCCCAAGGCTGCATGGATACAGTGTGAGATGAGTCACACAGCCTCAAGACTGAAGAGAGCAGTGTGTGCAGCTGCACAGATGCTTAAATCCTCATGTGCCTGCCGCTCCAGCTTTCTGCTGCATGCGCCTACAGTCAGCCCTACCCACACCACCAGAGCAGTTACCTGGTAACAGTGGTAACCCCAGCAGGACCTTTTAGGATGCAGTCGGATTGGCTGGATGCTGAGTTAGGGCTTAGCATTCAGTGCTGCACAGTGCACATCTAAAACAGCACATGGCACTAGCTTGGCATGTCACATGACACTGGCATAGTCTGGCACAGTTTCTCACAAATAAATATAAGCAGAGAACTTTTGACTGTGACAGTATTAGCACTGACTGTGTGTATGTCCCATATCACATGACATCAGCAGTCTGGTATGAACCAAAAAAAAAATGTTTGTTTTTTTTTAGGACTCTTGGGCCCTGGGCAGCTGCCCCTTTTGCCCTGCATTAAAGACAGCCCTGTTTGTGACCTTAAAATGTTTTAGATGAGGGACAGAGGTGACACCTTTTAAGACATATAATAAAGCTGAGGCTGAAAGCATTCTTTACAAAAACAAGCAGCTCCAGAACATAGGGTCATGACCTGAAGTAGCAGATTAGCAGGTTTGGAGTATTTTGCAAAAGCGCTTATTTGCAACAAGAGTGGTTGATTTATGGGTTAGATATTTAACAGAGGTAGTAAGGACACTCAGGTCAAAATTAAACTTTCATGATTCAGATAAAGGGCAAGATTACATATGGTTTTTACACGGTTTTGCTATCACATATATGGCGCCAAATATAAATGCGGTGCGTATATTTCACCCGTCACCCGCAATTTTTACTCCCATAAACTAAAATAGAACTGCACTGCAAATCGGTATCACATATTCAGCACAAGGACATACGCGGTGAAAATTGAGAAATTTTACTCCATTTTCACCTCGCCGCACATAGGCAGGCGCAGCAAGACTTGCGCTGAGTAGATGAGCACCGTAACCCCCTGAAAATAGTAACTAACACCTAACGCATGCGCAATATCTAGCTACCTGTCAACCGCCAATCCGCACCTCAATAACTAAATAAAACTATTAACCCCTAATCCACCATTCACCCACAGGGCAAGTACCCTAATTAAAATATTAGCCCCTAATCCGCCAACCCCCACATTGCAATCTAACCTTATAAATCTATTAACCCCTAATCTGCCAAACCTACACAACACAATAATCCTAATAAAACTATTAACCCCTAATCCGCCAAACCCCCACAACGCAAGTACCCTAGTTAACCTATTAACCCCTAATCCGCCAAACCCCAACAACTCAAATAACTAATTTAATTACTAAGCCCCCTAACCTAACACCAACTAAATTAACTCCAAATTACATAAAATAATAAAATATTAAATTACAATTAAAATAAAAAATCCTTACAGTACTTAGATAAATAAACCTAAGATTAAATTAAAATAAATTAATCTAAAATTACCAAAAATATAATAGTCTAACGTTACAGAAAATAATAAACAAAATTATCCAAAATAAAAAAATTAAACCTAATATCTATGAAAATAAAAAAGCCCCCCAAAATAAAAACACCCCTAAACTAAAAATAGCCCTTAAAAGGGCTTTTTGTACAGGGTTAGGCACAGGCAAAGGCTGTGGTTGACATTTTCCAAAGTACAGACCTTAGTGAAAGACACCAAGGTAAATTTGAAATTAAAAACATTATTTTATAGTGCTTGGTGTTATTATACTGATGCAGATACCACTGACCCTATAACCAACCCTTGTCTGGCTATATGCATGTGCCAGTGTCACTACTGTATCTTTGTATAGAGCTGGCTGTTATTATACAGATACACATCCAGTATTTCACTCAGACTTTATTTATTCCATATCTTATCACCCAATATCGCTAGAAGTCTCTTGACAAGCCATTAACTTTATTCACACCACATATTTTTTTTATTCCTATTATTTATTCAGAAAGATATACTAAGGTTGTGGCGGACACTGCAAGGACTAGTCACGGACACCAGTGTCCGTGTACGGACACCTTGCCTATCCCTGTTTTTGTAGGTCATTGCCCTAAGCTAAACAACTCTTTTGCATTTAAAAAACAAAAAATCTAAGTCCCCCCCCTAACAGTAAAACCCACCACCCACCTAACTCCCCAAAATAAATAAACCTAAAACTAAAAAAATCTAAACTACCCATTGCCCCTAAAGGGGCATTTGTGTGGGCATTGCCCTTAAAAGGGTATTCAGCTCTTTTACGATTGACCATTAAAACCCTAATCTAAAAAAAAAAAAAATCCTAACTCTAACCCCCAAATAGGTACTCACGACATCTTCTATCAAACAGGGACCTCTTTCTTTTTCATCCAGGACCAAGCCGGCGCGGAGCGGAGATGAGCGCGGAGCAGGATCGGTGATCGCGTAGCCGTGGAGCGTGGAGGATTCTCTTTGTACGATCGCCGCCATACACTGAATAGTGAATTCAAGGTACTTTGAATTCCTATTGGCTGAAAAATTAAAATCAGTCAATAGGATGAGAGCTACTCAAATCCTACTGGCTGTTCATATGAATTAGGCTTAATTTTTTTATTTTGGATAATTTTGTTTATTATTTTCTGTAATGTTAGACTTTTTTATTTTTGGCAATTTTAGATTAATTTATTTTAATTTAATCTTAGGTTTATTTTTCTAAGTACTGTTAGGATTTTTTATTTTAATTGTAATTTAGTATTTTATTATTTTATGTAATTTGGAGTTAATTTAGTGGGTGTTAGGTTAGAGGGCTTAGTAATTAAATTAGTTATTTGCGTTGTGGGGGTTTGGCATATAAGAGGTTAATAGGTTAATAAGGGTACTTGCGTTGTGGGGGGGTTGGCGGATTAGGGGTTAATAGTTTTATTAGGATTATTGCGTTGTGTGGGTTTGGTGGATTAGGGGTTAATAGATTTATAAGGTTTGTTGCAATGTGGGTTAATGGTGGATTAGGGGTTAATAGTTTTAATAAGTACTTTGCGATGTGGGTTAATGGCAGATTAGGGGTTAATACTTTTACTAGGTAGATCGCGATGTGGATGAATGGCGGATTAGGGGCTAATAGTTTAATTAGGCATATTGGGTTGTGAGGGGTTGTCAGTTTAGGGGTTAATACTTTTATTATTAGTTGAAATGTGGGGGGATTGTGGATATAGGGGTTTTGATGTGTCGGGTTTATTTTTGGGAGGCGTGTTAGAGTTTTACGAGAGATTTTACTTTTTTTTATTTTCTTAGGAGTCGGCAGTTTCTAAAGTGCTGTAAATGACTGGCGACTCCAAAAATGTGTATTTACACTCATTTATGGACATCGCTAGTTTAACCGACTTGCTGCACTTTATGAACTGCTGGCAGGGTTTATGTGATTCCCCGATGTGCGAGGTGAAATTACGGGCGGCGCGGGTTTCAGCAGTTACGCTTAAGCTTGCGCCACATATGTAATCTCGCCCAGAATATGCATACTTAAACAACTTTCCAAATTACTTCCATTAACAAAACGTGCACAATCCATTTATATTTACCCTTTTTGAGTCTTGAGTTCCTACTGAGCATGTGCAAGATTTCGCAAAATATACGTATATGGATTTGTGATTGGCTGATGGCTGTCACATGATACAGAAGGAGTGGAAATAGACATAATTTTGAAATTTATCAGAAAAAAAACTACTACTCATTTAAAGTTCAGACTAAGTGCCATTGCATTGTCTTATCTTGCATTTGTTTATTATGCAAATCTACTCTATTTACTGGTCCTTTAAGGGAATTCATGAATGTATGTGACATGCTTATGGTTATGGTTAACCCAATAATTAATTAAATTAACAGTAAACAATACATTGTTATTACAAGACATTTCTGTTGTGTTGCTATAGAATAACATATCAGGCAAGTCTTATTTTTAAAACAAATTAATATTTTTTTACTGCATTTATTTTTCAATAGTCGAACTCCACCCACCATTTGCCTTGTTGCCTGGGCTTTAGTCTATAGACAACAAGGCTAACTACTATCATAAAATTAGTATAAAGTACCTTATTTTGCAGTTGTTATCTGATAAAGCCAATTATTGATAGGTATTAGCAGAGTTTGCCATGAGAAGTCAGCAGGGAGCATTTCACAGTTCTGAGAATTAGAAATTAGTCTATTTTTAGATCTAAATGACATGAAAATGGGGCAAAATAAATTATGAAAGTATATCGAAAGTTGTTTCATTATATGCAGTTTAACTAAATATATTATATGAAAATCTCAAAGTGTTTGCTGCCCCTTTAAGCTTACACGTCAGAAAGGAATATGGCCATTCTTTCTTTCCAAATTTTTTCTTTCATGATTCAAGCAACTTTCTAATTTACTCCTATTATAAAAAAAAAATCATTCTTTTGGTATCTTTATTTGAAAAGCAAGAATGTAAGTTTAGATGCCGGCCCATTTTTGGTGAACAACCTAGGTTGTTCTTGCTGATTGGTGGATAAATTCACCCACCAATAAACAAGTACTGTCCAGGTACTGAACCAAAAATTTGCTGGCTCCTTAGCTTAGACGACTTTTTTTTCAAATAAAGATAGCAAGAGAACGAAGAAAAATTGATAATAGGAGTAAATTAGAAAGTTGCTTAAAATAGCATTCTCTATCTGAATCATGAAAGAAAAAAATGTTGGTTCAGTGTCCCTTTAATGGGCCATTTATTTCCTATCTGGCATTAAAATCTATTATGCTATGTAAAAGATACTGTTCCCACACTTCTTTTTATTCACTCCTAATAAAAGCTTTTTCCTTTGCCATTTTGCTTAATAGTTAGTGTTAGTGTAATGGGTATTTAGTTATGTCTTTATTACTATATTTAGGGCTAGATTACAAGTGGAGCGTTAATTTATTACGTGCCCATAAACAGGCAGATTCACACGTTTACATGGGGCTGGTTATTGTTTCCTGGAGCTCGCGAGCTCGCGTTAGCAATTAGCATTAAGAAAATTAACCAGATATTTATGTGTTAATATGTGTATATACACATATAAAAACATAAATATATAAGTATATAATCATATACATATAAATGTACAATCTGCTGCCCATCACTGAGCGACTTACACCCTTCTCTGCGCTAGTTCTCATGGCGTGTCTCACAACATGAGACCGAGGCACCCATTGGAGCCTATTGAAGCACGCTCTTGTGAGTGCAAGGCTTCTGTTGAATGCAAACGCAAGGTCGCGTTTGCATTGTACCTAACTTGTAATTACAGTGCACATTTGCATGCACTGGTATTACTAAATTGAGTGCAAATATTGCTTTTGCAAAATTGATATTTTGAGCTCAATTTATAATCTAGCCCTTAACTAATGTAGTAAAAATTGTAACTTTTTATAATTACAGGTAACAAAAACCTTTATCAAAACTGATTGGAACTGATTTTGGAATTAGTTTGGATTTTGGAATATTTGCATCTGTAAAATGGAACTGTTTGGAGAGGGCAAGGAACCAAGTGTAGACAACATTATCTTATGTCATTTAGGCAATATTTACAGCTAATACATGTAACCTAAATATAGTTTTATATCATTTTTTAATATGTTTGGATATATAGTACCCTCAGAAAGTTAGTACATTACTGTAATCAGAAAGGTAATATTTGTTGTTTTAAATAAATCTAGATTGCAACAAAAAACAAACCAAAGACAGAGGCAAAGAAAATTGTGACTTAGATGCAGGGAAAATAGTATTTTTTTTATCTTTTTTATTTTAAAATATTAGTTAAAAAGTTTGGATTCCAGAATGTTTGGATTCCAGAATGTTTGGATTTTGGAATTCCGGATTTGGGGATTTGTACCTGTAGATAATCAGTAATTTATATATATTGTACTTCTATTTTTTAAGGGACATACATACCTTTGTCCTAAATTGAAAAAATATAAATAAAAAAAAATATGGGAGACAAAGCAATTAGACTCTTACAAGAATATTTTTACAGCTATATATTTTACATTGCTACTTTTTATATATTTAAAAATGTAAGTCTACATCATTTTTTAAAATCTATGGGCATATGATTTTTCTAATGGCTATCTTTTTTTTTATTAGTATATTTTGTATAGACATGTGCATGGCGAAAAAATTCGGTTCGGTTCGATTCAGAATTTTTCGAAATTCGGTTCGGATCGATTCGAATTCGGAAAATTCTGAATCGATTCGTTTTGGATTTGTTTCAGATTCATTCGGATTCGAAGAAATTCGGCTGCATTCGGTTCGGAAATTCGGCATTTTGGTAAGTGTTAGGTGGGATTAGACTAGTATTATACTGTATATTAGGTGTTAACCTAACATACTGTACAATACTAGTGTAATCCAATGGCCATCCGAATTTACGAATCAATTCGAACTAATTCGGTTCGATTTGGAAAATTCGGCAGAATTTTAATTCGGAAATTCGGTTCGATCCGAATCGCCGAATTTGCCGAATTTTCCGAATTTCCGAATCAAACCGAACTGAATCGCACATATCTAATTTTGTCTATGTAAACTACAGATTATTTCAAACCTATATACTAAATTAGTCATTTGCCATGTATTAGAACGTTACAAGCCATTTGTTAATATATAAACACACATTAAATAGATAAGTAAGCTGACAAGATAGTTGAACTGAGAAGGTAGTTGATTTTATTTACATTTGAAAAACATTAAAATATATTCCTATCAGCAACACAAATAATTTAACTTTAAACCTTCATTTTCAATATCAGTTATTGCTACTACATTTTTAGCTATAAAACAGTATTATACATCTCAGAAATATAAAATAAATAATGATCACATGGATCTGTAATTTGTTACTTATCTGTGTAAAAATAAAACAACTCTAGAAAAGACATATTTTTTCATTTTGTTTTAACATTAATATTTTTTAATTATTCAGGTCTAAAAATTCAAAAGCAAATCCTAAAGCATTATACAAGCATTATTATTATAATAATTATTATTTATTTGTAAGCCACAACCAAATTCTGTAGCTTGGCTGTGGAATGTCATACCTGATTACACAATAAACTGTGGTAGATGATGGAAAACTTAAATTTGTAAAGAATATAAAGTATTTTTTGTTCAATTTATTCTGTGCTTTTACTGTGAGGAGACATTTAGGTAACTCTTTATACATCAACGGGCGCAACTGTTCTGTGTTTGTTTAATCTAAAAAAGAGCCGGAGTGAGTTGTATATTTCTCTGTATCGCAGCCCGTAAAGACACGGAGAGGCAGCTTTTGGCAAAACGATTAGAACATTACAGATTGTCATGGACACCCATAATCCTGTTCTTAAACCTATAACTTTGCTGATATACAATAGGGATTCTGCCAAAAGCAATAACAGAGGACTGAAGTAAAAGAATAATATAGTGTGATGCATTAAAAAGGTTATACTAGCTCTAGACGAGACACTTTTCCATATGCCAGTTTCCCTTGTTTTATACCAGAGCACTATATAGCAGCAAAGTATGAGAGAAAAACACAACAGAAAAATAGTAACAAAAAGAATGTAGCACAATTTAAGACTATCATCCCCATGTAAGGTTATTACAAGTATTGCAGGTAGAGAACATTGCTCAAGAGGACATGGCCCTGGCTTCTGGGTAAAATACAAGGCTAAAAACACTATAGCTGGGAAGAAAAAAGACGAGAACCAAAGTAATATTATAACTTTTTTAGTCCTGGAACGAGTCAATATTGACAGGTAATGTAGAGGCCACAGCACTGCGATATACGTGTCTATAACCATAGCAGCTGCCGTCAGAACTGCCCCACTGTAGGTGACAGCCAGCACAAACAGAAGCAGGACACATAAGTGCTTTGAAATGGTCAGGTTCACCACATTCAAAGTAGATAATATTGTGCAGAAAAGGAGGTATACCAAGTCACACAGCAGGGCATTCGCCAGGAGCAAAAATCTTGTTTCTTGACGTATGCTGAAGTTAGAAAGAATAGCAAACAATATTGAAGGTGTGACAAAAAGTGCCACTGCAAAACAGAGAACTGTAGGAACCATGAACATTTTCATCTCTGAGTAAGATGGGTAAATAATCCATTCCCGTAGGATGTACCGAGAAGGTTTATCCATATTGAAGGAGCTGATGTTGGGACTGGAAATCATCTCCCTTTGTAATATCAGTGAAGCATTCACTATTCTGGACAGGCTGCATTCTGAAGAGTTCATATCTCCTATGCCTCTCTAAGAGGACAAGTCTTTCAGTTAGTTGTAGCAAACACAAAATCCGTTATAGGAACAGCATCTATGAAAGCTGCTGTATTTCACTGGCAAGGAAATCAAACTAGTGATTTCTTCAAGCTATTTCTTCAAGCTAAAAATGAAATAATATTGTACATACGAGATGTATCAAGGAGACCTCCTGTACAGTCAACACAAGATGTAGTAATGATTTGTCAGTGAATGTCTTTGTTGTCTATGGTTATCAGTATGAATGTATTCCCTTCCATTAGCACAGGACAAAAACATATGGCATACAGACTAATTAAACAGCTATGTCAGATAAAATGGCACATTCCTTGTGTGCCAAGCAATAAACATCATCAAATGACACTTTTAAACAGTTACAGTGAGCTACAGATTGATTTAATTTAATGTAATCAATATCACATTTATCTTTTCTTTCTGGATGTAATGCATGAAGATGGGCTGTATAATAGATTTTCCCATGAAGTGCAAGGCACAGATTATTTGGACTCAGCCCTGTTAGCCTGGGAACATCTATATATACAATCAATTGTTTTATTCTTAAGTATATTACTGTAATGTTTGTGAATTGTTTGTTTTTCTAAAATGCTGAGCTGTAATGATCAGTTGTACAGATGACACACAGCATATGGGGCTAAAACGGTCTTGTCTTTTTTTATTTGTAAACATAAAATAGTGCTTCTGTATTAGTAGCAGGTTGCAGTGCCTGTGGTATTAGTAAACAAAACATTTTTGATAGTATAAAAAAAATGGACACAAAGAGAGTTCTAAATCACAAAATGGTGGTGCTTCAAAATATTAACACAAAACTCAATATTGAGAATTTTACTGGTGGTGGTCCTCATCTATTGCTACATGTTCCTGCTCTTATTTATTTAAACTGGTCATCAGTTTTAGGGTGCAGAAAAAGGTGATCACATAGTGTAACTTCAAGGATTTTACAAGTAGTGTTCCTAATTTATTTTCTGTTCTTATTCTTAAAGTTGGCGGTCCAGTTTGGAATGCTAAAAAAGGTGATCACAAAGCTGAACATTGAGGATGCTACTGGTGGTGGTCCTCGTCTTCTGCTGCTTGTTCGTGACCTAATATTTTAAAATTGCCCATCAAATTTGGAGTGCTGAAGAAGATAATCACAAAGCTAAATATCAAGGAAGTTCTTGATGTTTGTCCTTATCTTGTGCCAAGTATTCCTGCACTTATTTTTAAAATGTCTTCTCAAATTTAGAGTTCCATAAAGGTGGCCACAAAGCTAAACATTGAGGATGTTACAAGTGGTTTCAAAAAGGGAAAGCTGGCACCTTTGAGATAGGGGAGAGCTAGAGTAATTAATTGAAGTGCTTAGCACCCAAAGAATATTCTCATTTAATACATATTATAGTAGGTCTTTTAATCTTCTTGAATGTACAAAATCTCATTACTGTCATGAATGTAACAATTGGTATAACAAGAAAAATCTCTATTTAATCTAGACTTGTAACAATTTACAACTCAATTGTGTTCAAGGCAGCCCAAAATCTTTTTTATATATTATCCTTAATTAAGAATATGTATTATTTTAAATATGGTTAGACTGTCAATATGCACATATATGTCTGTTAATGTATTCTGTTAGTAAAAGGATTTCCAAATCAATTTTCCATTCCTTTTAGTGGCAATAAGAAAATACTGCTAATGATAGTACTGATAACACAGTTTTAGCTTGTAAAGATGGATTTTTTTTTCTGGTTACAGGGAGTGCTAGTAAGTTAGTATTTATTTATCAATGTATATGGCAACTTAGACTTTGTTTAATATTAAGAAATTGAATGTTTAAACATGTTTCCCTTGTTATTTTAATGTGCCCCTGGAAAGTCTAAATATTTATTTCTTTTAGGCAATGTCGGCATATAAATACCATTGTTATTTTATTTTGATTCATTAAACTAGAAACAAAATAATTATGTAAAAAAGGCTATATATAAAAATTGTAACAATAAAGTAAAAAGTATTATCTAAAGTTTTATGCTCGCCTTTTATCTTACATCCATAAATATGCATACCTACCGTTAAAGAAATCAGTGTCAGAAATCTTTGACTTGGAAGGGAAACCCATATTTATAACTACATTTTCTTTACATATTTTTGGCTAATTATTCTGGTCAGTCATTCTCCATTGATCCCCTCTTTATATATAAATACCCAGGCCTATTTTTGGTACACGTCCAGTCCTGCATATGCACAGATAATTAATGACAGAGCAGAACACTTTGGAAGAGGTCACTAGGGGTGTCAGCTGTCCTCCCTAAAAATAAAAATCCTTCCTAAAAATAAAAATGACACAGATTGCTCTGGAAGTGGTAGGGCAGACCTTGATTAGAACTCAAACAAGACCACTAGTCCTCTATCCCCTTTAAATGCTTCATACCCACAACAAAATCAGATCAGAGTCAATATGCAGATCCACTGCCAACCGCATGCCTACACTCAACCTTACACCCAATCTAAATGGCCATGCAGCCCTATAAGCATGTTAGAAAAGTGGCCTTGCATCCCTTTTGTCAGCCATATGCCCACATCAAGATAGATCATCAAGATCATATAGAGAGGAAAATAGCTGGGCCCGGCTACCCCATTACTTGAGGTGTCACCTACAATGCCTGGCACATAGCCACCCTTATTAAGAGAGATTGAGAAATACTTAGATGTAAGCACACTATACTTTTCTTATCTGCAGCAATGTTGTCCTGATGGAAATTTTGCAGCAAAAATGCAGCCATATCCAAACCATTGTCAGCAGTGGGCCAACACAGCCACATTGCTGATATAGAACAAATGCCCAGTTATAATTAACCCCTTCAATACCAGAAAGTGACCTTTCAGGAATCAAAGGGATAAACCCTTAATCCCGTTTATAAAACTAAACCTAGTCTCTAACCCCAATACCAGCACTAACTCTTTTCTAACCCCATCCCTAACCATAAATTTTAACACAATCTCTAACCAACACCTAATCCCAACCCTAATTTAGTCCCAACCATACCCCCATCTCTACCTTCAATCAAATCTTCGATCCCTATTCATAAACCTTGCCCTAAGATTACAGATGCAACATGGCTATTGAAGATCTCTTTAGGACAAAATAATGGATAAATACAATGTGTGCAAATGATAACAGCTGGCTTCCATATGGAAGAATTAAGCAGTTATTAAGATAGTAGTATTACAGAAATTAGTCATTGGGTTCTGATAATATTCATCCAAGGGTTTTAAAAGAACTTCGATCAGTGCTGACGCATTAACTTATCTGTTTAATCAGTCACTATTAACAGGAGCTGTTCCTGATGATTGGAGAATATGGAATGTAGTACATCTTCATAAAAAGGGCAGTAGGGAAGAATATGGTAACTACAAGTCAGTTAGTTTAACTTTAATAGTAGGGAAATCAATGGAAAGTCTCTTAAAAGAAAGAATTATGACTTACATAAAGACAAACAATTTAGAGGACCAACATTGTTTTACTTCAGGGAGCTCATGTCAGACTAATTTAATTACAAAGAAAGGTGTATATGTGCGCTACATAGTTATGGGGTCAATGAAAAACAGATTAAGACAGTGCATTACCTATAATCTAAAATACTTAGAGTGATAAATCAAGACAGAGAAAATGTGTATAAAATATACTAGATGTGTGGGTGTAATTCTTAAAAAACATACATAAAACCATAAAATATGACCGGTCATATATCTGTAATAGAACAACTTCCACCTTAAGGATGTACCACTTATTTAGTATAGCAGTTATCACCTTGACTTCAAACCACTTATAGTAAATATATAAGGGACCTTTATGTTAAAGGTAGTGGTTTATAAATCCTGATATGAGGGATAAAGTTCTCTTCTTGTAAATCCTAATATAATAAATTGATGAAAATCCAACTAAGTTGCGTGAATAAAATTTCCAGAGTCAATAGCGAGTGCTGGCTGACTTATTCGTATAGGTTTAGCAAAACAGTGCCTAGTCAGCTTATATCGAATGTCACAATCAACTTTCCATCAGACAGTTCCAACAGTCTAATTTAATTGACTTCTTTGATTATGTAACAAAGGTAATAGACCAGGGTAGAGCAATTGATGTAGCATATCTAGATTTCAGCAAAGCATTTGACACTGTCCCACACAACAAACTAATTCACAAACTGTATCTCCTTGGTCTAGACTCAAAAATTGTGAACTGGGTAAAATGCTGGCTTAAGAATAGAAAACAGAGTCTCTTAGTAAATGGAGTAGATTCCTCAAAGGGGGCTGTTACTAGTGGTGTTCCACAGAGGTCAGTTCTGGGGTCTGTTTTGTTTAACATATTTATCAGAGATATCAGCAAAGGGCTACAGGGTAAGAAAAATCCAAACATTAATTACAGACACAATGACACTTTACTGACTTAAAAATGAGGAACGGGACTTGAGAATTATTATTTCAGATGATTTAAAATTTAGTAAACAATATAGTACTGCAGCCAGTAAGGCCAGGAGAATGCTTAGATGTATTGATAGTGGTATTTTCTGCAGAAATAGTAGGGTTCTTATGCCACTTTACAGATCATTAGTTAGGCCTCATCTTGAGTATTGTGTGCAGTTCTGGAGGCCATATCTCCAGAAGGATATAATCAAACTTGAATCTGTGCAAAGGAGGGTTACCGGTACATGTTCTAAAAAATAAAACGTACCAGGAGAGGCTCAATGACCTAAATATGTATAGCTTAGAGGAGAGAAGGGAAATAGGAGATATGATAGCAACTTTCAAGTATATTAAAGGGCTTAGTAAAGAACAAGGTCATGATCTCAAGCTGAAGAGTAGTATATTAGTATATAATAGTATATTCAGGAGAAATTTGAGGAAACACTTCTTTACAGAAAGGGTGATTGATTAATTGAATAAACTTTAAGAATGCCTAGGATAAGCATAAGACTATCCTACAAACTAGATTTGTTTATAAGTTTAGGAAATATTGAGAAGACTTACTGAGCCTATGAGGGATATTTATCAAGCCGTCAACCGCAAATACGCTGGAATTCCACAGCGTTATTATGGCGAGATTGATTCGACCTAGTTATCAAAGCCTACAGACCGGCAAAAGTTGAAATTTGTGACGTAACATACTATCCGCCAGTCTCAATCCGACACAGATCGATGCTTACGTCAATACAGATGTTCCGAATACAAATACTTTTACAAGTTATCAAATTTCTAACAGGTATGCTCGCCACTATTCCGTCCCAGCATGCCTAGTTTTCAATCCGCCACCCTGGAGGCCGCGGGTGCCATAGGAATCAATGGGAGTCTGAAAGCAGTGAAAGCTTATGTTCGATGCTGCCAGATATCCCATTGATTTCTATAGTAAAAAAACAGTAAAGTTTACACCTAACATCCTAACATAACCCCCGACTCTAAACACCCCTAATCTGCCGCCCCGACATCGCCGCCACCTACATAATGTTATTAACCCCTATTCCACTACTCCCGGACCCAACCGCAACTAAATAAAAGTATTAACCCCTATCCGGCCGCTCCCGGACCCTGCCGCAACTGTAATAAAATTATTAACCCCTAAACCCCTGGCCTCCCACATTACTACCACTAACTAAACCTATTAACCCCTAAACAGCCAGCCCTCCACATCGCCATAAACTAAATTAAGCTATTAATCCCTAAACCTAACAAGCCGCTAACTTTATATTAAATATTAACTCATCCCTATCTATTATTAAATAAAAACTTACCTTTAGAATTAAAATAAACTATATCAAACTATTAATTAACCTACCATAACTATTATACTAAAATTACATTAAACTATTAATTAACCTACCCTAACTATTATTCTAAAATAACATTAAACTACATTAAACTATTAAATAACCTACCCTATTATACTAAAATTACATTAAACTAACAGTTAAATTAACTATATTACATATTTAAAAACCTAACCCTACTCAATGGCTAGATTACGAGTTGTGCGTTAGGGTAAAAAAGCAGTGTTAACAGGTTCTAACGCTGCTTTTTTACGCCCGCTGCTATGACGAGTCTTGAAGGTTTAGGGTCCCCTCGTAAACCCTTTTTTCTATGGGACTTCCATAGCGCCGGTATTACGAGTCTGTCCTGGGAGGCCAAAAAGTGAGCGGTAAACCCTACCCTGTCAAGAGTCCTAAGGCATTTTAAAGTCAGTAGTTATCAGTTTTACACTACAACGGTGTAACATAAAACTCATAACTAAAGTGCTAAAAAGTACACTAACACCCATAAACTACCTATTAACCCCTAAACTAAGGCCCATCGCAAACACCATAATAAAATTATTAACCCCTAATCTGCCTCTACGGACACCGCCGCCACCTACATTATATTTATGAACCCCTAATCTGCTGCCCCCAACATCGCCGACACCTACATTATATTTATTAACCCCTAATCTGCCTTCCCCAATGTCGCCACAACCTACCTACACTTATTAACCCCTAATCTGCCTAATGTCGCCGCCACTATAATAAACATATTAACCCCTAAACCGCTGCACTCCCGCCTTGCAAACATTAGTTAAATATTATTAACCCCTAATCTGCCGTCCCTAACATCGCCGCCACCTACCTACATTTATTAACCCCTAACCTGCCACCCCAACTTTGCTGCCACTATACTAAATGTATTAACCCCTAAACCTAAGTCTAACCCTAACCCTAACACCCCCTAACTTAAATATAATTTAAAGAAAATTACTATCATTAACTACATTATTCCTATTTAAAACTAAATAAGCTAGCTACAATATAACTAATAGTTACATTGTAGCTATTTTAGGATTTATTTTTATTTTACAGGCAAGTTTGTATTTATTTTAACTAGGTAGAATAGTTATTAAATAGTTATTAACTATTTAATAACCACCTAGCTAAAATAAATACAAAAGTACCTATAAAATAAAACCTAACCTAAGTTACACTAACACCTAACACTACACTATAATTAAATAAATTAACTAAATTAACAACAATTAAACCAATTAAATTAAATGAGCTAAAGTACAAAAAAACAAACACTAAATTACAGAAAATAATAAACAAATTACAAAATATTTAAACTAATTACACCTAATCTAATAGCCCTATCAAAATACCCCCCCCCCCCAAATAAAAAAACCCCTAGTCTAAACTAAACTACCAATAGCCCTTAAAAGGGCCTTTTGCGGGGCATTGCCCCAAAGTAATCAGCTCTTTTACCTGAAAAAAAAAAAATGCAAACAACCCCCCAACAGTAAAACCCACCACCCACACAACCAACCCCCCAAATAAAATACTATCTAAAAAAACCTAAACTCCTCATTGCCTTGAAAAGGGCATTTGGATGGGCATTGCCCTTAAAAGTGCAGTTAGCTCTTTTGCAGGCCCAAACCCTAACCTAAAAATAAAACCCACCCAATACACCCTTAAAAAACCTAACACTAACCCCCTGAAGATCGACTTACCGGGAGAAGTCTTCATCCAAGCCAGCCAAAGTCCTCAACGAAGCCGGGAGAAGTCTTCATCCAAGCCGGGTGAAGTGGTCCTCCAGACGGGCAGAAGTCTTCATCCAGATGGCATCTTCTATCTTCATCAATCCGGCGCGGAGCGGGTCCATCTTCAAGACATCCGACGCAGAGCATCCTCTTCATCCGACGACTAAAGACTAATGAAGGTTCCTTTAAGTGACGTCATCCAAGATGGCGTCCCTTAGATTCCAATTGGCTGATACAATTCTATCAGCCAATCGGAATTAAGGTAGAAAAAATCAGCCAATAGGATTGAGCTCACATTCTATTGGCTGTTCCAATCAGCCAATAGAATGTGTGTTTTTTTAAGGGTGTATTGGGTGGGTTTTATTTTTAGGTTAGGGTTTGGGCCTGCAAAAGAGCTAACTGCCCTTTTAAGAGCAATACCCATCCAAATGCCCTTTTCAGGGCAATGGGGAGCTTAGGTTTTTTTTAGATAGTATTTTATTTGGGGGGTTGGTTGTGTGAGTGGTGGGTTTTACTGTTGGGGGGATGTTTGTATTTTTTTTTTTCAGGTAAAAGAGCTGATTACTTTGGGGCAATGCCCCGCAAAAGGCCCTTTTAAGGGCTATTGGTAGTTTAGTTTAGGCTAGGGTTTTTTTTTATTTTTGGGGGGGAGGGTTTATTTTGATAGGGCTATTAGATTAGGTGTAATTAGTTTAAATATCTTGTAATTTGTCTATTATTTTGTGTAATTTAGTGTTTGTTTTTTTGTACTTTAGCTAATTTAATTTAATTGATTTAATTGTTGTTAATTTAGTTAATTTATTTAATTATAGTGTAGTTTTAGTAGTTTAGCGGCAGATTAGGGGTTAATAATTTTATTTTAGTGTTAGCGATGCGAGAGGGCCTCGGTTTAGGGGTTAATAGGTAGTTTATGGGTGTTAGTGTACTTTTTAGCACTTTAGTTATGAGTTTTATGCTACGGCGTTGTAGTGTTAACTCATAACTACTGACTTTAAAATGCGTTATGACTCTTGACGGGGTAGGGTGTACCGCTCAATTTTTGGTCTCCCAGGACAGACTCGTAATACCAGCGCTATGGAAGTCCCATAGAAAAAAGGGTTTACAAAGTTTACGTAAGTCGTTTTGCGGTAAGGCCAAAAAGGTGTGAGGTGATTACAACGCACAACTTGTAATCTAGCCGTATATTACAAAAAATAAAAAACACTGTTACAAAAAATAAAAAACCACAGTATCAAAAATAAAAAAGAATTACACCTAATCTAAGCACCCTATCAAAATAAAAAAGACCCCCCCAAAATAAAAAAAAACTTAGCCTACACTAAAATACCAATGGCCCTTAAAAGGGCCTTTTGCGGGGCATTGCCCCAAAGAAATCAGCTCTTTTACCTGTAAAAAAAATATAAAAACACCCCCCCAGCAGTAAAAACCACCACCCAAACAGCCAACCCCCCCCCAATAAAACCCTATCTAAAAAACCTAAGCTCCCCATTGCCCTGAAAAGGGCATTTGTATGGGCATTGCCCTTAAAAAGGCATTTAGCTCTTTTACTGCCCAAAGTCCCTAACCTAAAATTAAAACCCACCAATGAACCCTTAAAAAAAACTAACACTAATCACCGACGATCCACTTACAGTTTTCGAAGACCGGACATCCATTCTCATCCAAGCAGCAGAAGTCCTCAGCGAAGCCGGCAGAAATCTTCATCCAAGCAGGCCGAAGTCTTTATCAAGACGGCATCTGCTATCTTCATCCAGCTAGCATTCTATTAGCTGATTGGAATAGTCAATAGAATGCAATCTCAATCCTATTGGCTGATCCAATCAGCCAATAGGATGAAAGCTCAATCCTATTGGCTGATTGCAACAGCCAATAGGATTTCTTTCCCCTTTAATTTTTATTGGCTGATAGAATTCTATCAGCAAATCAGAATGTAAGGGACGCCATCTTGGATGACGTACCTTGAAGAGAAACTTCATTCATTGTTGACCATCGGAAGAAGAGGATGTCTTGAAGATGGAGACGCTCCTCGCCGGATGGATGAAGATAGAAGATGCCGTCTGGATGAAGACTTCTTCTTAAATTATTAAAATATATTAATGTATTTTTTATTAAGTAGTATATTCTGTCTCCATCTATTGTATTTAATTATTGAGCATAGCTGACTTCATACATGACTAATCAGGCGCTATAATATCCAGGCACACTCTGTAAAATAAAACTCAGATAGGTGTGTCACATTCCAGAATTATTTAATCAATAGACAAAAGAAGAAAATGCAGGACATCATCTATTCAGTGCAAATGTCTCATAAGGATTTTATTACAAGTCTGAAGGTTTCATATTCTGCATTCAGTTATTTACTAAATTCCTAACAGAAGCAATAAAATGGCCCCATAACAAGAAAAACAAAAAGCAAACAGCCAATCAAGTTACACCAAGAGTGAATAAACCCATATCTTCTTACTACTCTGCAATAGGTCTGTGCTTTCCCCACACTTTGCCCACTCACTGAGGGCACTGTCTTTTCCTGACTCACCTCTGCACTTGTAATGGCTGGTTGCTTATCACGCACCTGCAAACGCAGCAAATTTGCCCGTTAGCGGGTTGTGCAATAAATTAGCGCTCCACTTGTAATCTAGCCCTAAAGCAATGACACCACTATGTAGCTCACCTCTCCAGCAGGCTAAAGTATTCACATCCTGTCTAGATCTAAATCTAGATTATTTCGGCCATCAGAACTATAATAAAAATCCCCATTTTCAAGATTAGACATTTCTGTTGCGTTGCTATAGAATAACACAGCATCCAAGTCTTAAGGTTTTTAAAGCAAATAAGCATTGTTTTTACTGCAATTGTTTATCGGTAGCCAATCTGTAGAGAACATGGTTAGCCACTGTCATAATGCAAGTTGTTTAGCAATCGTTATCTGATAAAGCCAAATGGGAAAATATATCTAGGTGATGGTTTTAATGAGAAGAGCAGCTATTTAAAATACAGGAGTATATATGAACAATTTGCAGTAGGTATATATATATATATAAAAGTAATTTGGAACACATTAGAGGGAAACACATTTTAGTGTGGCGTCCCTTTAAGGTTTGCTTATTCCAACCGAAAGGCTATGGACTATAAATCCAATATGCAAAGAGGTAAAGTAGCACCATCTAGTGGGGGCAGATTCTCAGAGGACTAAGCAAAACAAGTGTAGAAGGACAGTAATACAGTGAGCTTGTACAGGGGAACTGGCAATAGTATATAATATACAGAGCAAAGTCCTTGCTATTTTTCCAAAATATATTAATTGTAGCCAAAACAGAAAGCTGAACAATGCTGGATTTAAAGGGACAGTAAAGTCAAAATTAAACTTAAATGTATTGGTTAGATCCACTTTCCATTTTACTTCAATTATTACATTTACTTCTTCTTTTGGTATCTTTTCTTAAAGGGATATTAAACAGTGCCACTTTGGTAAAAACAAATATGTTAAACAAATATAAAAAGATTGTGTAAATAAACAGCAAATAACTTACTTGTTTTCTTGCAAAATTAGCACTTAGAAATTCTCAGAGTAGTCCCAGAGATTTTTTAGAGCAGAGGATTTTCAAAACTTAAAGGGACCTTAAATACTTTAGAATGGTTATATAACATGATAAATTGTGTATATATAAAAGTCTGCTGCAATATACTTTAATTACTTATTTTGTCCCCTTTAGCTGTACTTCCATTCTGAAATTGTGAGCTTTTCAGTTCCTGATAGAAATGGAACTGCAGACCACTGTTATATTCCGCACAGCCATTGGCTGCAAACTCTAGTGACCTATTTATAACTGTCCCTAATTGGCCACAGCAGAGAAGGTAACCTAAGTTATAACATGTCAGCTCCCATTGTTTGATAGAAAATATTACACTTATTTTGACAATATTTAAACAGTTATTGAAACATTAAAAACATATACCTACTAGTTATTCTGCATCATTCTACCTAGAATTTATTTGAGCTAGATTACAAGTGAGGCGCAAATGGTTTTGCGCAAGCGATATCGTCTTTTCACAAGCATTTTTAATTGCACTGATATTACAAGTTGAGCCACTTATGCTTCAATCCTTACATTACGAAGTACAGTTACTCTCATATTAACACTGTCTAATAAAAATTATTTAAAAAAAAATATTGCACAAAAAAGTTATAAGGGCTCAAAGATATGAGATCTTGGGTGTTATAAAAAAAATAGCTGCCAAAGTACTTTAATATAGAGATACATACAGATACTATGCTAAATATGTATTTTCATGTACTGTATATAGATGTGTCTATATTTGTGTACATATACAGTATATTAATGTATTTATATGTGTATATATGTATTGACAGACATATATTAGGGTGCTTAGTTATTAGATTAATACTTTGCAATATGCAGGGTTGGCGGTTTAGGAGTTAATAGGTTAATTAGTTGTTTGCGTTGTGGGGGATTGGCAGATTAGGGGTTAATAGTTTATTAGATACTTTGCATTGTGGGGGATTGGCGGATTAGAGGTTAATACTTTTATTAGGTAGTTTGCAATGTGGGGGTTGGCGGATTAGGGTATTAATACTTTTATTAGTTATTGTGATGTGGGGGGTGACGGTTTAGAGGTAGATATTGCGCATGCTTTAGGTGTTTGTTAAGGCTTCCAGGGAGTTACGGTAGTTTCACACTCAGTGCAACGCTTGCTGCGCCTTCCTATGTGTGGCACGTAAGTCCTTGCGCTGAATATGTGATACCGACTTGTGACGCTGGTTCTATGTTAGTTTATGGGAGTAAAAATTGCGGGCGACGTGTAAAATATACGCGCATAACTTGTATGCTGCGCCGTATATGTGATCGTTCAATTCGACTAAAGATTTGCCACCGCAGCTTTTGCGCCCAATGCCACATATGTGATCGAGCCCCCTGTAATCTAGTCTATTTAGGAGCCTAGATGTCTTATGACATCAGGCTAAAATAAACCTTCCTGCAAAGGTCTCCTCCTCCTTGTAGGGCTGTAACAGGAAGCAAAAATTTACTGTAGGAAAATAAATAAAAGGTCAAATCCATTTAAATAGATGAATAATAGATATTGCGGTGATTAGTGATTTCTATTAAGTATAGGAAACTATTTAGTACTTTTTTATTACAACAATGAAACAGACTGTTTAACATCCCTTTAAAAAGTATTTGTAGATGACTTCAGGAGTGTTTGCAACATTGTTTATAGCAATTTTATACATGGTTGCAAACACTGCTGCCATACACTGCTAAAGACACATGCACACTCCTGAGCTCCTCATATCAGTCTATCTAGATTTACTTTTCAAGAAAGGATATCAAGAGAACAAAGCAAAGTTCTGTCTGAATCATGAAAGTTTATTTTGACCTTACAGTCCCTTTAATTTGTTTATAGCCACACAAACCTTAAAATGAAATAGATCACAAATATTCTGTCTTTAAAATAAAGAACTATGGCCTAGATTTGGAGTTCGGCGTTAGCCGTGAAAACCAGCATTAGAGGCTCCTAACGCGGGTTTCTTACGTACTCCGGTATTTAGAGTTCAGTTACCGACATTCAAAAAAAACCTAACGCTCACATTTCTACCGACACCTCTGACCCAGTAGTAAACATATACCGACAAAAAAAACATCCACGAATCAAATAAAAAATATTACACAAACTACACTTACAGTCATACAAACACTACACTATGTTTATTTTTCATATTTAATAATTTTTCAGCAAAATACAAAGGATTAAAGTTGCGAGATCTCGGGTGTTTGAAAAAAAAACAACACAAATCCATTTTCCCATTGACTTACATTGACACACGGGAAAAGACCCTCATATACCTACATCTAACTAATAACATTATCACAAACATACACTCATCGATGCATACAAACAATATACACCACATGACATACACAAAATATTTATTTATTACAAAAAGAACACGATTTAGTTACTTTTTCACAAAAGCTCATGACGTCACTCACTTTACGATGAAAACCAGTCTTAGAAAAAAAAAATGACCAATTTTCAGAGCCTCCATTGACTTCTATTGGGAAGACGTGCTCGTGCACGCGAAACCCTCATTTCCCTAACGCACGCAAATAGCGTAGACAGAAAAACTCCAAATACCAGCGCTAGAAAAGACATGATTTCATGCGTTAGACCCAGCTATGATAAATAGATCAAGAAATGACTATTTCCCTATGGTGGATTTATGGATTTTACTGTTTGAATATTCACAACACCATTACATTCTTTCAGACTTTTATATTACATCAAATACAATTCAACATCACTAGTAACAACATTTTTATTTTAAAAATATTACATTTAAACGGACACAAAAATAATGTCAACTTTTCAGGATTCACAAACACTACACAATGGGAAACAATTCTCATTTACCTTTATTATTGCATTTCAGTTATTCAACTCATATGCTTGCAGCAACAGCATATCTACATAGGCTTAACACATGATCACTCATGGATGCACATACATTACTTTTAACATTCACTCATACATGTGCATTCAAATGATGGGGGAAAAACACATTACATTCTCTAGAGGAATCACAAAACACAACATATGGATTTTACTGTACTTTTAACATCATGATTCCATCACCAGAAACCATTAGGAATTACGTACAACAAAAACATCAGTACACCAGATTACAGATGTCACTTTATGGGAAGGAACAACAATGCCAGACCGCTATATAGAAGTCAGCATATGTGGGACACAATCACAATATATACGTACATGTACATAACACGCATCACCCATCACGCAACCACAAAGCACACATTTAGATTTTATTCAGCACACAATAACAATGTAGCACAATACAACAACACAATGAGGATTTCAGAACTACATAGGCAGGGTAATAATATCATGACGTCATTAGAAGATTCAACCATACACATCACAGATTCACCACTGTACCGTCCCTTTCGGAACTTTAACACTCAATACTACAATACAACATATACGTAAACAACAGTTTGGAACAGCATTATTAAGGCGATTTCAATGGGACAATTAATAAATATTGTCAGATCGCAAATCACTTATATATATATAATACTACAGATGACAGCCGGAAGTTCTTCAGTATTAGTGCCATTTGAATGGGACGCATACAATATTGACATCTCGGCAATCACTTATATATACAATACTACAGATGACAGCCGGAAGTTATTCAGTATTAGTGCGATTTGAAAGGGACGCATACAATATTGACATCTCGGCAATCACTTATATATACAATACTACAGATGGCAGACGGAATTTATTCAGTATTAGTGCAATTTGAAAGGGACGCATACAATATTGACAGCTCGGCAATCACTTATATATACAATACTACAGATGACAGCCGGAAGTTATTCAGTATTAGTGCCATTTGAAAGGGACGCATACAATATTTACAGCTCGGTAATCACTTATATATACAATACTACAGATGGCAGACGGGAAGTTCGGAATTATTATTGCGATTTTAAAGGGACGCATACAATATTTACAGCTCGGCAATCACTTATATATACAATACTACAGATGACAGGCGGAAGTTATTCAGTATTAGTGCGATTTTAAAGGGACGCATACAATATTTACAGCTCGGCAATCACTTATATATACAATATTACAGATGGCAAACGGGAAGTTCGGAATTATTATTGCGATTTTAAAGGGACGCATACAATATTGACATCTCGGCAATCACTTATATATACAATACTACAGATGGCAGACGGGAAGTTCGGAATTATTATTGCGATTTTAAAGGGACGCATACAATATTGACATCTCAGCAATCACTTATATATACAATACTACAGATGGCAGACGGGAAGTTCGGAATTATTATTGCGATTTTAAAGGGACGCATACAATATTGACTGCTCGGCAATCACTTATATATACAATATTACAGATGGCAGCTGTTACTTTATCGTTTACAAACAATATTGCAGCAACATTGATCGATCACATTCAATGCACATTATACACAACTATGCACTTTCATTCATGTTAGCCTGGACGTGTGCTATTTAAGAAATATTGATTACGCATATAATCAAACATTACAAACATGCACTGTATGTGTGATATTTGACACTTTCACATTGAGAATCATTGTTTGAAACTAACATTTCAGCAAACAACAAATAAACGCCCACTGTGAAAGCATTCGCGCCGCTCACATACAAACAGGTGAATACAATCAGCAATCATTACAAACTCACTACCATTGGACTAATTGTACTATAAATCCCCCAAACAACATGTCCAATGCATCACTTGTGATCCACATCAGATCAAGTGCTTACCTTGTTACGCTGTTTTGAAAGATGGATGACGATGACATGGTAGACGCTGCTGGTGCTGCTATTGGCGAACTAGCTGTTGGTCGAATCAGGCAGACTCGGCGGCTCAGACTGAGACGAAGGGGTCATCTGGTTCGAGGTCCTCGTGTCTACAGGGTGAGACCCACCTTGGAAAACATGAGTGACTTTGAGGTTTTTGATAAGTATCGGCTCGATCGCGAACAGCTCATTGGCCTTTACGATCTTCTTAAACCTCATTTGGAGCCATGTATAAGAATAAGGACTGCTGTTCCCGCCATGAGTAGGATGCTAAGCTGTCTATACGTCCTGGCCTCCGGGAGTTTTCAATCCGGAGAACTGTACATGCATGGCCTGGCTCAAGGTACATTCTCTGGGGTGTTTGATAACTTTCTGGACGCCATGGTACGTATCAGTAAGCAATACATAGGATTCCCACAGAATGATGGTGATTGGAGGCGCCTGAAGCGGGAATTCTTTGATATTGCTCAAATGCCCAATGTCTTGGGAGCCATAGATTGTACCCACATTGCGCTGCGTGCTCCAATTGATGACTCGCCCTTCAGTAATCGCAAACATTTTCATAGCCTTAACGTGCAGTATGTTTGTGACGCACAGATGAGGATTATGCATGTGTGTGCAAATTTTGGAGGAGCTTGTCATGATGCCCGCATCCTCTCTCTGTCGTCCCTGTGGAGACAGTTTGAGGAAAGACAAATGCCCCCTGGTTATCTCGTTGGTGAGTATTTGTGCACAACATGGTTAATTATTGTGACAATTGCCACTGTAGTTTTAAAATGTTAGCGTAATGTTCAGCTATAGGATGCAATTTAACCATATATTTTCCCCCCGCTAATGTCTACTTTTAGTTCAATGCAGATATGTAGCATGTCTTACCTTAAATGCTCAGAGAATGTAATGTAACCATGTAGTTAGCATTTTACACAAGGCTTGATTTAGGAGAAATACGCATATGTAGCATGTCTTATCTGAAATGGGAAGATATTAGCTAATGCAATTTAACCATGTCATTGTCTCTTTCAGCAAATGTCTTTTAGTTCAATGCAGATATGTAGCATGTCTTACCTTAAATGCTCAGATAGAGAATGTAATGTAACCATGTAGTTAGCATTTTACACAAGGCTTGATTTAGGAGAAATACGCATATGTAGCATGTCTTAGCTGAAATGGGAAGATATTAGCTAATGCAATTTAACCATGTCATTGTCTCTTTCCAAAAAAATTCTTTTAGTTCAATGCAGATATGTAGCATGTCTTACCTTAAATGCTCAGAGAATGTAATGTAACCATGTAGTTAGCATTTTACACAAGGCTTGATTTAGGAGAAATACGCATATGTAGCATGTCTTAGCTGAAATGGGAAGATATTAGCTAATGCAATTTAACCATGTCATTGTCTCTTTCCAAAAAATGTCTTTTAGTTCAATGCAGATATGTAGCATGTCTTACCTTAAATGCTCAGAGAATGTAATGTAACCATGTAGTTAGTATTTTACACAAGGCTTGATTTAGGAGAAATACGCATATGTAGCATGTCTTAGCTGAAATGGGAAGATATTAGCTAATGCAATTTAACCATGTCATTGTCTCTTTCCAAAAAATGTCTTTTAGTTCAATGCAGATATGTAGCATGTCTTACCTTAAATGCTCAGATAGAGAATGTAATGTAACCATGTAGTTAGCATTTTACACAAGGCTTGATTTAGGAGAAATACGCATATGTAGCATGTCTTAGATGAAATGGGAAGATAGAGAATAATATTGAACTAGATATTTTTAAGTTAAAATAAACATTTGTTAATGGATTATCGTGTACACAACTTTTTATTGTACTACAAATACTATTTTGAGGATTCTGTTGGAATTATGTTCTGTTCATAATTTATAGGTGATTCTGGGTACATGAGCCGGCCTTGGCTCATTACCCCCTTGCGTAGCCCGACTGATGTGTCTGAGGAGCGCTATAATAGGGCTCATAAGAGAACCAGGGCGGTGGTTGAACGGATGTTCGGGCTCCTGAAGATGAGGTTCAGGTGCCTGGACAGGTCGGGAGGAGCCCTCCAGTACAACCCAAAGAAGGTGGGTAAGATCGTTGTAGCCTGTAGCTTCCTGCATAATATTGCACAGCGGGCTGGGATGCTGCAGGCCGTCCGGCCGGACAGAAACCTCCTCAGAGATGAGGAGGATGATCCTGTTCTAGAGGGGCCATTCCGGGATGAGGGCCTCAATGTCAGAGCAGACATCATCAACCGCAACTTTAGACGGTAAAGAATAGAAGTTAGACTGGAGTATTATCAATAGATGTGAACTGTAGGGAAATGACAAGTAGAGAATTGTGCAAACATGTTAGGATTGTTCATCAAATGCTAAAAATGTGTTTCATTTATTAATATAGGTGATGCTCTGGCCATTGGGTCCTGTAGCGAGTCTTTGCCACCTGGTTTTTAAAGAGGACATCAGCTGGTAAGTATAAATGTCTGGACTGTTGCTGGCATGAATTGTACACAAATACATCATATGGCATACATTTTCTAAACTAGTATTTAGTTTACACATTACTTAAAATGTAAATACTCAGAAAGGGATCCTCTAGCATAACTATCCTCTATCATGACTATGGTTCAATGTCACACATTAGAGGTTTGTTCTGCTCAATATGACTCATCTTCACACTTGATAGAACATAACACAAGATGCTACACAGTAAGCTAGTGACAGAAATTTCTTATGAAATGGGGGGTGGGAGAGGGCTAGAGAAATGATTCACACACTTGTAGTAATTTTGAATAAACCTTTTATGCCATTAGGGAGCTGACTTAATCTAAAGACTGAAAGGGAAGAATTATAAGCCTGACAGTGAAGATTGCCCAGACTGACAGTGGAAAAAGCCAAGATTGAAATTGAAGTATACCAATGGGATCATGTCTGGCATTATCTTTCAAATCTGCTGACCTTGAAAAGCATACAAAGACATGTTCACATGGTAAGTGCCAACTATTTAATAGAATAAGGCTGTTGAGGCATCCTATTGGAGACACTTAGATGATTTTCTAATTTTTAGATGGTATTTCACAGTCCTCTATTTTTGAAATGATGAATAAGACACCTATTGAAGATCAACTGTTTAGCCCTGAATTGACTTTCAAAGACCATGCATTAACCAGGTTGGTGTACCAATGCATGCTAGTTAAGAATCCCAGGAAGAATGTTGATTATTGGTAGCTTACATAAATTAGTCATACATATTTCATCATTAGATATTTAAGGATCACAATCATAAAAAGGAATACATATTATAGTTGATATAGAGGTATTTGAATGGACATGAAATATGACATTTATGTTCAACATATATATTATTGAAATTTGATATACATTTTTATGTATAATTCGAAAATCATATATATTTTTTTTAAATATAATTAATAAATATCTTTAAAAAATGTTGAACAAAGTTAGAGCATAGACACAAGATGATTGTAAATGTATTTTATGATTCTTTGACTACGTGTGTATTAACTTTTGTAAAAAAAAATTTTACATTTCAGATTGGCATCTGATGACTTCCAGGAATATATTTTTATTTTTGGTTCAGAAACTATTAAATTTTAAAATGGTAATAATATAAAGTTTACTATTAAATACACTATTTGGAACACATTATAATAAATATCCATATAATCTGTCAATAAAAATCAATTTGACTCCCATGACTGGTAGTTGTCTATTTGACAAGCACATGCATAAGATCAAATAATGCTTTAATTGTTGAAAATCCACTGATTCAGAGAATATTACATTAAACTATCTTTTTTAACATTCATTGGGGAGTGAGATCCATCGATGCTTTTCTTTTGAAATTATTAGATGTTAAAATAATTTCGGATATGTAGTCAATTTCACAAAAATTAATTTTTTTCACTTTTAAGAAGGGGAAGTGGTTCAATTACATTAAAGTGACAGTGTTGTTGAATGTAAAATTAATTTTATAAGATCTTGTATCTTCCTTAGGTATCTCAAAACATTATTTGCAAAATTTATTAAAATTTTACATTTATAAATGGTAGGTCATTTAACTTTATATTTTTCACAAGCTAGTTATTGGATGGCAGGTTAATCGATTTGATTTTCTAGTGGAGTCATTTAACTATAGTTAATAATATTATGTAGTTTTTAAAATCTTACCTCTTGGGTTAGACATCACATATCTATATATAATTTTCATTCCCCTTTAGTTTATTTTGACAATGTTAAATCAACATTACAAATGTTTTGGTCCTTAAAGGGACATTCACAAAGTATATTGTGTATTGATTTTTAAATTATTCATAAAATAATTTAAACATATTTAGAAAGTACTATAGAATTACATTCAGTCTTTAAATATACTTTGTAAAAAAAAAATCAATGCACATATCTTAGTCAATTACATAAGGTATCTATGTGCAACCAACAATCAGCATCAAAATAGCCTATGTAGATATGTATTTAATAAAAAAAAAAATATAATTACAATCTAATGATTGAATACCAAAACATATTAAGTTGTTCAAATATTATAATCTTATCCAAAATGCATACATAACATATAGCTTAATGTCCCTCTAAGCTGAAGACTCCGAAATACCTCCTTTACAATATATATTTCAGTCAGTGTGTAAAACAATCCACAAGTTATTCTAAATTTTATTGACTCATATGTTATACTAATTTATCAAAAGGAAGGTGCCTAGGTTTCTGATATTTCAAGCATTATTGTGAAATGTTTATTTAAAGGGACATGAACTAAAAATATACTTAAAGGGAGACAGTTAAAAAATTAATGATTTATACATTCTGAATGAGTATTCTATTTTAAGCAAATTTAAAAATTGTCTCATATTATGAATGCTCCTTGTGATGTTGCTATCATTACTTTAAAAATAAGGCATTAAATAGATAATTTATTAGCTTCAGTACTCTGGACTGAACTTGGTTTTTGGTGGTGGATTAATTTATCCAACAATCATCAAGGACAACCCAGGTTTTTGAAAAAATTGTCCGTAATCTCAAATATCATTATTGATTTGCAAAGAAAGATAACAAGATAATTGTTAACATTTGAGAATCGGATTAAATTATAACGTTGATTAACATTTCATGCTCAATCTGAATCCCCAACGCTAAATTTGTTTGGACAGTGTCCCTTTAAGAGATTTAAAGAGTGTATTTACTTCTCTTCCTATCTTGACATACTTTGCTTGAAAAGCATATCGAGATAGGCTCAGTAGATGAAGATTGGTGGATGCACAGAGATGCCTTATGTGATTGTCTCAACCATGTGCATTTAAATTTCTTCTGTTGAGGATATCTAAATACTAAGATACATTGATTTACATTTTAAAGTCTAAACAATTTTCTATCTCTACAGATCATTTGATACAATTGTTTGTTTGTAATGTCTATTTAAAAATAAAGACGTCATTGCACAATAACATATATGAGCACTTCAGACAAATACAAGCTCGAGGTTTATTTACTAATAACAAACAAACCTGTAGTTTAACATTTATAAACAGATTATCCAAGTGAATGACCTTATAACCTGAATTTGAACATTCAGAAATATTGCGTGTGAAACGCATCTTGAAACACCAGATTAGCATCTTTAAACATTAGAGTCTAATGTCACGCAATAGCACACAATCAATGTGCATTATGAAATACATTTAATAGAGCAATATCAATACTTCACAATAAGTCAATAAATGGATTTTATGAACAATAAAGACATACAATATTAAATGTGTATTTGTATTAAAGAAACAGACCGTTATTAAACCGAGAAATGTCTACAACATTAATAATGTGACAGTATTAGATGTTAAATAAAATTTAATCATTAATATTTAACGGATCACGGATATTAAATCTGTGTCACACATATCCGCATGACAGGCCCATGAGTTACAAATAAGTCTACATGAAAAATGAAGTTACAGCACCACCATGAGGTATGTGTAAGGAAGTTACTAAGATATGAAACATTAAGGAACGGCCAATCAGAGTTCATCACACAAACACAACTTGAGTCAGGATGGTCTCACAGACATTCTAACAATATTTCAAACTTTTATCCAATCAGATGTACAGATAACTTGTCCCATGGTGCATCTCATGTTTACTTCACCATATAAAAGTCCATTACACGTTGCCATCTTTGTCAGTTCTCTAATGCCTGCAGGCAGTATATATCATAATATACCGGGATTTCTTAGACAACCCAGCAGGCATGTCAGCTCCCAGGTTCACCAAGGAGGAGAGCGCTGCACTGGTCCACGCCGTCAAGGACTTTTATCCCCAGCTTTTTGGGAACAAGAGGAGGTTGACAGATGCGCCTGTTAAGAAGGCCCTCTGGGAGTCTATCACCAATGCGGTTAGATTGGTGTGTGACGTCCAGAGGACCCAGGATCAGATCATGAGGAGATTCGGAGATATGAGGTTGCGGTTAACCAAAAAAGTCAACCTCATAAGGGACTGGGTACAAGCCCGTAAAAGAGGTGGCAAAAGAGAGGCCCCGCGGAAACTGTACCTACTCCCTTATGAGGTGACTTTATGCGAGCTCCTCAATCTCCGGGTCCCCAAAAGATTCAGATCCTCGCCATCCTCAGCCTCCTCTTCTTCCCTCCCAGCTGCGGGATCTGAAAGTCCTGACGCGGGGGCCAGGGCAGCTGCTTCTCCGTCCGGTGGCCTGGGAGGAGATGGAGAATCTGAACCAGGTAATTATCCAACTTCATATAATATCTTATTTTATTTTTTTTAAGCAATAGATGTGTATATAGTCAGATACTAAACCTATACAGATCTCACAACATACACTACATATGATGTTTAGATATCTGATTTTAGATTAGTGACACATGAAATAGGAATGATGTGTCTTGCGCTCTACAGAATATGCGTCACAGAGCGAAAATGGAATTGCGCATACACGTTAACATGGCTTTGCTGTAAGTGGCATTGCTTTATACATGTTGGTCAAATGACGGATGCGTAATGCCGCTTTGAATCATTGCGCAATGATCGCGAAAATGGAATTGCGCATACACGTTAACATGGCTTTGCTGAAAGTGGCATTGCTTTATACATGTTGGTCAAATGACGGATGCGTAATTCCGCTTTGAATCATTGCGCAATGATCGCGAAAATGGAATTGCGCATACACGTTAACATGGCTTTGCTGTAAGTGGCATTGCTTTATACATGTTGGTCAAATGACGGATGCGTAATTCCGATTTGAATCATTGCTCAATGATCGCGAAAATTGAATTGCACATACACGTTAACATGGCTTTGCTGAAAGTGGCATTGCTTTATACATGTTGGTCAAAATGAAATGTGAATTATTATATATGTGAAGAATACAGTATTCTTATTTTCAATATTATACATAATAAAAAAAGAAGAATCAAAATAAATTATAACATATGCACATCAATTGATGAGAATGAAATAACACCAAAAAATAATTAAAGCTACAGTAAACAACACAACTGATTGAAAATAAGAGTACAGGATATATTTATCATGAATTGAATTGAGGAAACAATTAACTCATGGGACTACCAAAGGATTAATAGTTTAAAATTGATTTGCTAATAATGTAAAGATTTTAAACATGGCATGATTTGTATTAATGATATGCAATCCTCATTTAATATATTACAGATATGGATGTTGCTGCTGGATCCTTAAGGCAGGGCTTGTCACAGTATGGTATGTCTCATTTTAATTGACGTTTGTCTTAGAAACATGGACAGAACATTACATACTAAATCCACATTGTTCAATATTTATATGTAATGTCCCTTTAATAGATGAAAATTAAATAATTCTTCGGATATCCTTAAATAACATATTAGATTTGAATTGCATGCTCAATCCCATTCATTACATCAACATATGGAGTAGAGAATTCATTAACACCAACATTGTCAAATCAATATAATTTTATATTAAAGGGATACTGATCTACAATTATTAATGTTGTCATTCAGATAGAGTATGCAATATTAATAAACATTTAAATATAATACTATCATCATATGTGAAATATTCTATTGCTAAATGTATTTTAAAATCAAGAATGTACGTTTATCTGCATCTCAATTTTGGTTGAACAACCTGGGTTTTTATTGCTGATTGGTGGATACCTTCAACAAACAATATTTATTGAATACAATATTGCTTATCTGCCTTTAAGATTAAAATGTAGCAACATTCAAATTATAATAGGAGTCAATGTTAAATCATTTTGAACAGTTTGAACAGAGAAATCAATGATTTAAATTAATCATGTCAGTATCCCTTTAATAAACAATAGATTCATTCATCTTTACATTCTTTGGATTAAACAATATTGATATATAATTCACATATTCACTGTTGGAGTTACTTTATAGATATCAGCATACTCTAACAGCACCATGATTACATATTTATAATAATCAATTTGGTTTTGTATTGTGATAAATATGTGTTGTGTCCTAAACAAGATTACTGTACATTGCACAAATGGCTCGATGTGCCACATGTGTTTGTTTAGATTTGTCAACAGCTGCTCTTCAAAATGTGGTTTGTGTGTATTCTTTTAAGAACATTGATCAATGGGTATATTTAGATATGCAATAGCATTGTATGAGATGAGTTTGATGTCTAATATAGTCTGAAATTAAACATATGTTCAATACATCATTTTTAACAGAATCCCCTTGATTCAATCAAGCATTTTCTGGTTTAATGACTGCTCTATTCTTCACATTTTCAAGTTGATTAATCTTAAAATTCGATACAGATGTGATTTAGTGATATCCCAAATGTGTTTCCTAATATATATCTATATCATTCATAGAGAGAGTTGGTGTGGTGAGACCACAGGAATCCAGCAGTGACATAGAGCCGCCTTTGCGGTCTCCTGGTAAGTCCATTGACTCATTTATATGTCATTGAAGGTGTATTGGTAATCAATATTATGAGCATGATTCTGATGAAGCATAACATTTGAAACAAACATATAATTTTCTCTTCTGATTATATATTAATTTTCTTTTAATATTGAAAGATTAATAATTAAAACTTTATTAGTCTACACATTTGTTATTCAGAAGATGTATAGCATATGTTTGTTTCCATGTTCTTTTTTGACAACAGTCATCAAGTGATACACACATGAGAAATCTTAAATGTTCTATGTACTATGCTTTTATGATTTTTAAATTAATACAAACAATACATTGAAAATATGAATCATTGAGAATAACAAATCTAATGTAATTTGTATGCTCCATCAAAATGATGTAAATCATAACTTTGGGTGTGTATATCTTTAATGCAACATTGATGTGTGTCTTTGAACAACAGTAACATATGTTATAATATCTGTTCTTAACGTGTACACAACATGTTATGTTTTACAGAGATTGATTTAACATATGTGACAGAGGAGGAAGAGGCTGCCTTGGAGTCTAATGGTATGTGAAATATATCTATCATGTTTCCAACATGTTGCTTTATTTGAAATCATTTCATTGAAGACATTCAAAGTCTACAGCTTTTGCACTTTAAAAAGGAATATTATTTGTCTGTTCAAATACACTACTGCCCCCTTTCTATATCAGGCAGCATGAAAATTTTTTTTTAAAAAAAAATGTATAATTCATGCCATCATTATGTCACATGCATATTCCAGGCAAAAACACAATAATAATGTTATAATTGTACAGACAGTAATTGATATTCATCTGAGTGCCTATATGCATACCATATCCTCATTTCATAATTGTTTACAAATTCAAACACACTTCTAAGTATATTGAAAACATAATCAATTTGAAATGTGTTGATTTGATTTCATGATGTATGAGATGTTAATATATATTTATTAAATTTTCAGATGGATCCACCACTTCTGGTCATCTGGTTTCCGCCCCTGCCCAGTCCCCTGACCAGTCACAGACCCCTCCCCATGCCCAGACCCCTGCCCAGACCCCTGCCCATGCCCAGACCCCTGCCCAGACCCAGACCCCTGCCCAGACCCAGACCCCTGCCCATGCCCAGACCACTGCCCATGCCCAGACTCCTGCCCATGCCCAGACCCCTGCCGGCACTTCCCATTTATCATTTCCTGCCCCTCCCAAAAAATGCCCATACAACCCCCTTCGCCGCTCTCCCCACATTATGGCCCGTACAGCTGCCCAGACCCCAACTAGAGCAAGCATAGAGCATGCAATGTTAATCAAATTTATAATTTACTACTCTTATGAATTATTCTTCATTCTCTTAATATTTTTATTGAAACAAAGAAATGCCTATAATTATTTTAAAAAATAAAATAATTGTGGAAATCATTTCTTTATTGTTGGATGAATGTATCCATCAACCAGCAGGGACAAACAAAGTTGATAAACAAATATGGCCTGCCCTAAAAACCGACATTCTTGCATTCAAAATCTAGCTATAGAATTCAAACATTTAAAGAATATGTGTAATTTTTAAATATTTGTAATGTCATGCTCTATCTGAATCAGTCAATTAAATATTTAGGTTCAGTGTCCCTTTAATTGGATATCACTACATATACCAATCACCACTACTTGGATCCAACAATTAATGTACAAATGTTTATACATTATCTCTTGCCTAACCCAGTGGGAATGTAATTTCTTCAGGTTGCTATGTTTACACAGCTTGTCCTCAATGCCAAAATGTTTAAGGATAGGTGTGCCTACCACAGTATAATTAAAATATTTAAATTGCTAATGTAAGTACAATGTAAATCCTTTAACAAGATTTTATACACTCAAGCTGTATAAGTGGATCATCTAAAACCAATTAAAGGGGACAACATGTTTGAGTAAACTGTCCCTTTAATGATTTCGGTCTGTCTGAATAACATAATTCATGTGTAAAGAATAAATTTAAACTAATTGATGTAAAGAATGATTTGCCTTTATGATGACAATGTATCTTTTCTATTTTTTTCGTCTGTTGTGTAATTATCATTGATATTTAATTTATTCTTTATTTTAGGCTGTGACTCAGCATGGCTCATGCTAGAAGGTATAGCAAGAGTAGAGCAGGCCATGTTGAGGAACGCAGCTGTCCTGAGAGGGATGAACGACACCATGCAGGCCCAGCTCCGGGTTCAGGACTTGACTCTGTGTGAAATTATGCGATTAAGTTCAAGGCCTGAATCTGGAGCTGGACATGCACAGGACGATGAAGAGGATGACCAGTAAGTGGAGGATCTGGAGATGCTCCAAGGTGGCAGATAAGAATCCTCCGTCCACATGTTGATGTTTTTTTTTATTGTTGCCATTTGGCCTTTTTAAAAGTTTATTGTTGTGCCTGTTGCACTCTTTTACCTTGTCATATGTCTCCAATGGGGCTATGGTGGCCCTTGGCAACTCTCTTCATGGACTGTGATGCACTGTGTTACCTTGTCATATGTCTCCAATGGGGCTATGGTGGCCCTTGGCAACTCTCTTCATGGACTGTGATGCACTGTGTTACCTTGTCATATGTCTCCAATGGGGCTATGGTGGCCCTTGGCAACTCTCTTCATGGACTGTGATGCACTCTTTTACCTTGTCATATGTCTCCAATGGGGCTATGGTGGCCCTTGGCAACTCTCTTCATGGACTGTGATGCACTCTTTTACCTTGTCATATGTCTCCAATGGGGCTATGGTGGCCCTTGGCAACTCTCTTCATGGACTGTGATGCACTGTGTTACCTTGTCATATGTCTCCAATGGGGCTATGGTGGCCCTTGGCAACTCTCTTCATGGACTGTGATGCACTCTTTTACCTTGTCATATGTCTCCAATGGGGCTATGGTGGCCCTTGGCAACTCTCTTCATGGACTGTGATGCACTGTGTTACCTTGTCATATGTCTCCAATGGGGCTATGGTGGCCCTTGGCAACTCTCTTCATGGACTGTGATGCACTGTGTTACCTTGTCATATGTCTCCAATGGGGCTATGGTGGCCCTTGGCAACTCTCTTCATGGACTGTGATGCACTGTGTTACCTTGTCATATGTCTCCAATGGGGCTATGGTGGCCCTTGGCAACTCTCTTCATGGACTGTGATGCACTGTGTTACCTTGTCATATGTCTCCAATGGGGCTATGGTGGCCCTTGGCAACTCTCTTCATGGACTGTGATGCACTGTGTTACCTTGTCATATGTCTCCAATGGGGCTATGGTGGCCCTTGGCAACTCTCTTCATGGACTGTGATGCACTGTGTTACCTTGTCATATGTCTCCAATGGGGCTATGGTGGCCCTTGGCAACTCTCTTCATGGACTGTGATGCACTCTGTTACCTTGTCATATGTCTCCAATGGGGCTATGGTGGCCCTTGGTAACTCTCTTCATGGACTGTGATGCACTCTGTTACCTTGTCATATGGCTCAAATATTCCTTATTTTTACAAGATTATTTCTAAACGTTGTTGATGTTTTCTTACATACTAATAAAAGACATGTAATTGCACGATTCTTTGTCCTCATTCTTCATGTTATTTTTTTAAAGCTCTAGTTTATCTTGCTGATCCTTAAAGGGACCTACCAAAAATATTTTTATATTAAAAATCATATATGTAAGACAATTGTAAATGACTTTAAGATTAACATCTCCAATGTAATCTTATTATTTGTCTTTATATATTTTTCTCTTAGCTTTATCATTGCATGATTATGATTAGCATAGTAATTTTTTTATATATGTATATATAGATTGTTATTTGTGTATATATGTATATTTCAATTTTCACATCCATGTGTGTATTTAGAAACTCTGCATGAATTGATGCACCTTTAACAAATGATCTGAGGATTGATACAATGATATAATCCCTGTAAAGTGTTCATTTTATTGAAATAGTATTGTCTATGTGTATCCGCTTTTTAAAAACAAAATAATGTCCCTTTAAGGGATGGTGAGCACAATTGTTAATGAATGTATTTCCATTTCTAAAGCGTTTTTGTCCTTTTTACATGAACAAGGACATATAATCTTATTAATAAACAATCTTATTGTAATGTTGACAGCACATGTATTTCATTTTCTATTCTATCTTATTTTAAAAGTGTAACCAAATAAATCTCTGTGTGTAATGCAAATATTTTAGATTATGAATATTTTTTTAAAAATATGTTAACAAAATAATTATACTCCCATATATGGCTATAGGTAGGCTGACCATATTTAAACTTAAATAAATGACACGTTTAATCAATCCATGTATCATTATTGTTATTCCAAAACAATCAAAACATATCTTAAAACATCAATGGCATATGTATTTCTCATGTGTATCTTTTAAATGTTAAAGATATACACCATAGCTATAGTTCAAGGGACAGTCAAGTCCGAAAAGATGATTCATGATTTGGTGACATTCCCTAGATAGCAATCTAGACACATACTAGTTCCTAAAATATAAATACGTTTTTTAGTGATATGCCAAGCTGTCAACTGAGTCCTTGTATTGGCTGCGGTTTTTCAGCTATCTCGGATGCACCATGTTGCTCAAAACGTCACCTGCCAGGCTGTCCAATGATTCCTTGTATTGACTGACGTTCTTACGTGATCAAGAATGTTCCTTTTATTGGATGGCGTTTTTACGCGATCAAGGATGCGCCTTTTTTTTTTTGGGCGTTCTTACGTGATCAAGAATGTTCCTTTTATTGGATGGCGTTTTTACGCGATCAAGGATGCGCCTTTTTTTTGGGGCGTTCTTACATGATCAAGAATGTTCCTTTTATTGGATGGCGTTTTTACGCGATCAAGGATGCGCCTTTTTTTTTGGGCGTTCTTACGTGATCAAGAATGTGCCTTTTATTGGATGGCGTTCTTACGTGATCAAGGAAGCGCCATGTTAAGACGTCACATGCAAAGGTAAAAAAACGTATGATTGGATTACGTAGTCCCACAATATTTGTTTGTGCACGTTAAACACGTTTGTGACTGCAGCCAATTTTAAAAACCTTGAGAATATGTATTATTTGCATCATGTTACATTGTTGACCCGTAGCTGATAAAGACCACCACATTCTCTTTTGCTGGATGTCTGGTTGAATAAACGAACGAAAGCAAAATGTTTTCATGCATATGATATTTCGAGGCAAGTGCAAATCTCTATAGTCCATGTTGTTTAATATGTTTGTCAACAATATGTCCCTTTTTCTGAAAAATGACTGTTGTTTTTAATGTTAAAGATATCTAATTAATAAATATGCGCTATTGTGTTAGAATAAGTAATCAATATGCATTTAGCTTTATCATATGCTAAATATATGATGCCGACTTCTTCTAAATGTAATTTCGTTGTAAATTTTATTAAAGGTTCATTAGACACTCACATTATAAATCAACATTTTTTATTTTGTCTCTAGTTAGATAGTCCATTGTTTAACAAATACACGTTTCATTTTGCTTCTGTTCAAAGAAAATGTAATTAATTATCAGACTCCTCGCCAAGCCTCTAAGTTTCATGTGAGTACCATCTCCAGCTTTCTCCTGTTTGTGTAAAGGGTCTTTTCATATGTTAATGATGGGGTATTGTCTTGTTTTACGGTTGTAATGGGGGTTCATCTATATTTTCAATAGAGCTAACCCGATTTTCTTTGAAAGTGTTTGAAGCTTTGTAATATTGATATCAGTATATGTTAATCTTGTTGTTTGTAGTAGTGTCTATTACATACAGTTCTGTTAAAAATATAGTATACTGTCCCTTTAATGCAAATGTTGATTTTTGTATCATGTATGAGTTCCACATTGTTTAATCTTCAAATATATTATTGTTAGCATATTTTCACCCTCCACTCCTAAAAGGACTTTAAACCATATTCATTGTTCAAACAAATGTCTTTCTTAAAAAAAATTAACACAATAATGTATCTTTAAGAAAATATACTTTATTTAACACGTCAATATAAATCTGATTTCAATATTTAATTTTTGACCAAGTACATGTAGATATACCAACAAGCTTCAAATATGTGTTAGCATATGTAATTTTGTTAAAGGGACAGTTTAGAAAACAAATAATGTTTTGCATTATTATAAAAGTAAATTTTGTAATATCAATGATATCAAAGGTTTCTCACCAATTAATCATTTGTCTTTGTTTATTTAAATTTGCTAGCTAAACCTATGAGGTTCGTGTGCTCATTCCTTCGAGCTTGAAGAGTGCATGTAATCATTATACAATTTGACCACTAGAGGGCATTTGGATAGCATTTGTATATGTAAAACCTTGTGCTCATACAGCATATTATTTACCATGTATTGATCATTGATATCTAAAAGGTTGTTATGTCAGAACAACAAATAAGTGGTCATTTTTCCTAGTCATAGATACAAGGTTAAGCACATAAGTCACACGTATTTCTCCATGTTTTGTTGTTTCCAACTTGATAATGCGTAATACAGTGTTTTCTTTGTAATCAATAATTTTCTGACTGTCCCTTTAAGCTGTGTTATTGGCATTCAAACAGTAATATGCCATCATGGATAATTGTAATGGTAATTTTGTTTGCGATTCGGGAAACAGTTTGGACATCACATCACAGAAACCAATCAATATCATGAACAAGGATAGGTATGTGATGATGTGGTTTTCACACACTTATAACCCACACTCTGCAAACAATCTTCCTCCATGGACCCGGTCCCTTAGAAGTAGATTATATACAGAGTGTGGTCCACAAGTGTATGAAAACCACATCATCACATACCTATCCATTACACATTAAATAAAAAAAACATTAAAGATGAAAATAAATACTTACTTCCTCTTCCTTCCCCTCTTCCCACGGGGCTGAGGCTCTGGGAGGGGCAACTGCCGACTCCGAAGAGTTCTCCTTGGAGATGTTGTGGGAAGAGTGGAAGGAAGAGTACTGGGACGACCAAGGTGAGGAGGAGAAGATGGCTGAGGAGGAGAAGATGGCTGAGGAGGAGAAGATGGCTGAGGAGGAGAAGCTGGCTGAAGAGGAGGAGATGGCTGAAGAGGATGAGATGGCTGAAGAGGAGTAGATGGCCCGGCAGGAGTAGATGGCCCGGCAGGAGTAGATGGCCCGGCAGGAGTAGATGGCCCGGCAGGAGGAGATGGGCCGGCAGCAGGAGGCCCAGCAGCAGGAGGCCCAGCAGCAAGAGGCCCAGTAGCAAGAGGCCCAGCAGCAGGAGGCGGACCAGGAGGTAGACCAGCATGCGCCTCCCGGAAAAAATTGAACATCTCTTGGTGCAGATTAAAGATTCTGTTTTGGCCTTGTTCGATTCTATTGAGTATGTTTATTATTTGGTTTTGTCCTTCAATTATTTGATTTTGTCCATCAAGAATTCGAGTGCGGCCTTCGATATTTTGTATCCGGGAGTTACGCATCTGGTCTATGTAGTCCAGTAGAACCCGCACCTCCGCTATTTCCTCTTGTTGTGCTTGGCGGGGTACGCGTGCACGGCGGGGTGCCCGTGCACGGTGGGGTGCGGGTCCTTGAGGGTCCTCTGGTTCCGCGTGCTCCTCCTCTGCTTCCGGGGCCTCTTCATCAGCTTCCGTGCGCTCTTCGTCACGGGGGGCCTCTTCCCTCCGAAGTGGAAATTCCTCCCCACCACTCTCATCCCGGGGAGATAGATGAGGCTGTGTTTCTTGTGCTGCCTCCTCCCCAGACTCTGTATATTAAAAAAAAAAAAAAAATGTATATATTAGCATATTTGCAAATCAAGCTTTAAATGACTTAGCTTACGATACAATTACAAATGCAGAATAATTAATCCACTTTGAAATCTAACAAACAATCAATACGATTTCCGCTTTTTCAAAACCGTGTTTGTGATATCTCTGGTCAATCTGAATGTTTTCGCGTTTGTTTTCAGTCTGTTTAAATGCACACCTAACCTATAGCCTAGATACTGATGTAACCGCAAAGTAATTGAATGCGTGTAAACAACGTTATAGCATTAATCTGATCCTTAAAGGGACATGAAACCCAATGTTTTATCTTTCATGATTTAGAAGCATACATTTATTATCAACTTTCTAATGTACTTTTCTTATCTAATTAGCTTCATTCTCTGGATATTCTTTGCTGAAAAGCATATCTAAATATGCTTATAAGATGCTGATTGTTAGCTGAATATAGCTGCCTCCTGTGATTGTTTCACCGTGTGCATGGCTATTTCTTAATTAAAATATATCTCAAGAATGATTCAAATTAGGTAATATAAGTACATTTGAATGTTTTGTCAAATTGTATTCCCTACCTCAATCATGAAAGTAAAGGTTTGCGTATAGTGTCCCTTGAAATACATTCGTATGTGAAATTATTGTTCAATGAGCTTACCGTCAGATGAGAGTGGCAGGTTCCCGGTATCAATTCCTCCGATACCGACTATTTCCACCTCGGAGATGCTGGGCCGCAACATTTCCTCCCATCGGCAGTACTCTATTTCCAGGGCAGGTCCGCCACCAGTTCCTGCGGCATGTCGGGCCTCCAGACTTAACTTTTTCTTGAGATCCATCTTACAGTCCCGGTAGCGATGTTTTATCGAATCAAGATCTCTGTTCCGGCCACCCACTGCATTGACTGCATTTCTTATCTCATTCCAGAGCCTCCTCTTGTCAGTCGGGGTAGTCTTCTGGTGCTGCAGCCTCCTATACCTGGCCATATAGGCCTCTATGAGGGCCTCCTTCTCCTCCATCGAAAACCTCGCCTCCCTAGTCGCCTTGGCCTTCCCCTGTGACGATGCCCTCTGTTTCCCGGACTGTGAAGCCCTACTCTGTCCGCCACTGGGCCCAGCCACTTGTTCATCTTGAACCAAGTGGCTGGGTCCACCCACCGCTTCCACCCCCGCTTCCTGCCCCCCTTCCTGCCCTGTTCCTCTCCCCCTCCCTCTCCTCCCCCCTCTACCTCTCCCCTGCCTGGCCTCCATCTGTTCCCTAAACTAAACCCCAAATAATCCAAAAAAAAGTGAGTGTGATGAAATGAAAGGGGGTCAAAATAAAGAACTAAAAAGACAAAAAAAGTGCTGAAAGTGTGAGAGGGATGTAAAAAAACAAAGAGGGTAAGGAGTATTTAAATAAACCAAAAGAAGAAGAAGACTAAAAGGAGGATATATAAACTAAATGTAACTAGGGGATGGGTATGGGGTATGGGATAAGAGTAAATGGGATGAAAGGGAATGGGACTACAGGGAATGGGGTATGGAGTGTAGTATGAGGGGGTAGGGGGTATGGAGTGTATGTAGTGTTATTGATAAGTGTATGTATGTATTGAATGTGTTTGCGTGTAAATGTGTTACGTGTACAGAAAAATCACTCGCTCGCTAACTCACACTACTACTAATTCTCACTAACACACTACTACTAATTCTCACTAACAAACACTCCCACTAACTCTCACTAACTACCAGTAACTTACGCTCCCACTAACAACTCTCACTAACAACTCCCACTAACTCACTCACGCTCCCACTAACAGACTCTCTCCCACTCCCACTAACTCCCACTAACTCACTCACGATAACACTAACAACTGACTCTCTCACGCTAACACTAACTCACTCACAATAATGCACCAACTCTCTAATATTAAACCTCCAATCTCCAAAGACCCACCAGCAACACAGTCAAAGAAGCCCTGCTTGTGTGGTGCTTATATACCCTGTGTAAATGTTTAATGATGTACCAATTTCCGTTGTAAATAGTGTTCAGGTGTGCTTTATTAGCAATTAATATTAGTGCAATGTGTATTAGGTGTGTGAATTTGCGCAGGCTCATTTGGAGTTAGTATTTGTGGAATGTGTAGAATGCGATGATGTCATAGTGGTCGTTTTCTCTAACATTGTCCAATAGTATTCTTTTTAAATGTGAATTTGCGATGGTGTGTTATTAGTGAAGTGTTGTATATGTATGTTTGTCCTAATATATAGTGATATTGAATGCGATTATTTTTCTAGTGTATGTATATATTTTTTATTCCTTGTTGTTATTTTGCGATTTTCCGCATCTTAAAGTATATGCGTATTCCCCGTATTAAATTTTATTTCAAATCCCCCCGTTTGTGAATGTGTAATGCTTGTGTGCTTTGTTGATTGATTGTTGTTGTGACATTTGCGGCATGTTATTGTTGTGCATGATGTGGTATGCGTCATATGACCGAGCTGTGCGTATTCTTGCGAGATTTAGTGTTAGGTGAAAAAAGCTATTTTTTTCCTTTCCCATTGATCTCTATGGGAGACTGTCTTACGCGGGCAGTATTACGCGTGTGACATACACGCGTTAGGAGCATCGTTAGATGGTCTTTTTTGAACTCTAAATACCGGAGTCAAACAATGCCGTGCGTTAGACATAAAACACGCGTGGCGTTAGCAACCCATCTACCGCTGAACTCCAAATCTAGCCGTATATGTTAACTGCCTGAAAACATTTTTAAATAAAGTCTTTTCCTACTCCACTACTTTAAACCGAAGTTGCTGAAAACAAGTTGTACCATTTAAAAGGATAGTAAAGTCCAAATTAAACTTTCATGATTCAGATAGGGCATGTAATTTTAAACAACTTTCTAACTTACTTTTTTTTTTTACTATTTGCTTTGTTCTCTTGTTATTCTTAGTTGAAAGCTAAACCTAGGTAGGCTCATATGCTATTTTCTAAGCCCTTGAAGGCTGCCTTTAATCTGAATGCATTTGACAGTTTTTCCCAGCTAGAGGGCTTTAGTTCATGTGTTTCATATAGATAACATTGTGCTCATGCACGTGAAGTTATTTAAGAGTCAGCATTAATTGCCTGAAATGCAAGTCTGTCAAAAACACTGAGATAAGGAAGAAGATTGCAGATACTTAGATACCAGTTAAACATGCAAGACAAAAAACACGCAAGTGAAAACAGTTTACTTTCAACTTTAATACAAGTGCAAAGCACTAGAGCAGTTAACACTCGAGTGGAAGCGTTAAATAGCACTCCACTTGTAATCTAACCCTATATCTTTAGAATTAAATTCTAGTACACTTAGGGCTTGATTTATCAAGCTTCTACGGCAGCAAGTTCTCTTAAGAACTTGTTCGCCGTGATTTATCAAGCAGCGGTCACCAGACCGCTGCTTCCCTAACATCTACGCCACCTCTATTGTGGCGAAATTCAATCTCCTCGGTCGAGTCCGACCGAGGAGATTGACAGCTCCTGCCCGCGCATGACTGGCTGTGCGCGGGCAGGGGGTGGGATTGCACGTGAGCGCAAAATTGCGCTCGTGTGCAATGGCGAATACCTGCGGGTATTTTCGCCCCGCCACAGGCGAGCTGAGGCGTACAGTGGCGCATATACGCGCCCCTGTACGCCTCAGCGTTAATAAATCTAGCCCTTAGACTATGTTTCACCTTAACAGGGGTCTTGTAATGGTTAATTACAGTGTGACTTTAATATCCCTTTAAAGGGACATTAACCACTTTGAGATGGTAATATAAAATGATAAATTGCATATATAGAAAAAACTGCAATATATGTTAATTATTTATTTTGTCCCATTTTCCTGTAATTCCATTCTGTAATTGTGAGCTTTTCGGTTCCTGTTAGAAATGGAAGTGCAGAACACTGTTATATTCCACACTGCCATTGGCTGCACACTCTAGTGACTTATTTATAACTGTCTCTAATTGGCCACAGGAGAGAATGTAACCTAAGTTACAACATGGCAGCTCCCATTGTTTTATAGACACTAAAACTTTACGCTTATTTTGTCAGTGTTTAAACAACTAATGAAACTTTAATTCAACATGTTATTCACAGACTAATCTTTTCTTTGAATGCATCATTATATCTAGCATTTATTTAGTGTTTAATGTCCCTTTAAGTTAACCCATCTAGCCAAATTCTCCTTTTTGACCAACCTCAGCTTTACTTTTCTGTTTCATCTCTCTTACTCTTTGGAGATCATATGCTGGGCTATTTTACATATGCTGGCACTTGCTTCATCTATTTTTCAGAATAGGGACCAATTCTCTAAAAATATCTTGTTCTTCACAGGAATCTGGAAGGCAAAATTTACCTTGAGAAAGGTATATCTTACTAAAATTCCTAACCTACACTTCTATATGCAGAGAGCCACATGCATTACAGTATAGTGGTCAATAAAATTAGCAGTTTAAAAGCATATGTAAAAAAAATTAATCATATTGATAGTCAAAAGTATGCAACAAAATGCCATTTTAAACTATGCTGTAAAATACTTATGCAACGTATGCAGGAAAACATACTACCAAGTCAAAATAAGTTAAAATCATACCAAAAAGTAAAAAATGTCTTGCAGCCTCTCACATGTCTCATGATATGCTTTAAGCATTTTACACCTGCAGTTCTCACTGTTTTATCTCATTTGGCTCAAATAAGCATCTATGGAAAGAAAGAAAGAAAGAAAGAAAGAAAGAAAGAAAGAAAGAAAGAAAGAAAGAAAGAAAGAAAGAAAGAAAGAAAGAAAGAAAGAAAGAAAGAAAGAGAGAGAAGGAAGCTTCACAGGAGCACTGATTTTACTTTAAAGTGTTTACTATATGATTAAAGTCCAGAGATTGGGAGCAATAAAATATAACTGTGTGTGATGCAATAAAATTAGAAAAATATTTTCCCAGAGATAACAACATTAAAAAGTACTAAATGTACTGATCATATTGCACCTTCCAACTAAATAATTATCTTGTAACCAGAATATTTATTCCTTATGTCAATATTATACCTGCAGACACATACAGAGAGTCACATAACTAACAATATAAAAAAAGATAAAAATATTACTAATGCGTGGATGCTAGACAAGCTATTCTAGATCAGTGCTAGGTTAAGTACAAAAGATCCATAACATTAACCAAAAAGCATATGGCAAAAGACCCCAGTATATCAACAGACCTTGTTTAATTGATTATGAAAATCCCAGTATATTCTCTTAACTCTTAAGCAATGTTTTGCACAGATAAGTAGATAATATAGAAACACAATAGTCAGTGTCATATCATGAATTAAAAATATAATGAAATATCACATAACTCCCTTATGACACAGTAGGGTCTTTCACAACCTATTGTCCGAACTTTATCTGACTTTTTTCAGCTGCCAATAGGAACTTTCAAGTTTGAGCCAATCGCAATCACTGAAGAAGGATGTGTTATCCATGTGATACACATAAACTAGCACTGTCTAGCTGTTGTGCATGATTTAAAAAGCACTGAGATAAGGGGAGGCCTGCTGGGGTTTAACTTGGATGAGTTTTTATTTTTTTATATTGTTATTTGGCAAAGACAACCCCTGTTGAGTGCAGTGAGACTGTAAACTTTTGGTGAGATTTTATCCGCTATATTTTTCAGCGGAGTACACCTAAAGTTTTCACAATTTACTGTGAGAATAGTTTAAAGGGATGTAAATCAGTCTGTTTCATTGTTGTAATAAAAAAAACCCACTAAGAAGTGGTTTATACTTGATGTAAATTATTGCAAGATGTATTATTCATCAATTAAAAGGATTTTACCTTTTCTTTCTTTCCTTACTTTCACCCAGAATACAAGTTGTGCACTAAACCCGGTGCGTAAATAACGCGAAAAAACAGGAGTATTGCATTTTCCATAGCGCTGCCATTACAAGTTACAAAAAACCTTCTTGTGTTGTGCGTTATGGGGCATTAAGCTCCATATCGCACAAAAGCCAAGTCCTGATTTGACGTGCTCATGCACATATCCCCCCCATAGATATCAATAAAGAAACGTGTTAGAAAAAAACTAACACCTGCGATTGCAGAATGGTGATCGCTATAACGCATTCTCCATTGATGTCTATGGAGACAAGAAGGTTATGTAAAAATCTAACACCCTAACATAAACCCCTAGTCTAAATACCCCTAATCCATCGCTGACACTAAATAGAGTTATTAAGCCCTAAACCGCCACCCCCGACACTAAATAAAGTTATTAGCCACTTAACTCCCGTCCCCGACATCGCCAACACTAAATAAAGTTATTAACCCCTAATCTGCCCCGCGCATTGCAAATACTAAACTAAACCTATTAACCCCTAAACCACCAAACACCCACATTGCAAATACTCAACTAAACCTATTAACCCCTAAACCGCCAAACATCCAAATCACAACTACCTAAATTAAACTATTAACCCCTAAACCTAACACCCCCCTAACTTTAAATTATAGTTACAATATATTACCATGAAATAAATAAAAACTTAACCTAATATTACTATTTAACAAAAAAGAAAAGATACCAAAATATATAAATTTGTTATTTATTTATCCAAAAAGACCTGATTTCTTTAGGGCACTGCCCTACAAAAGACCCTTTTAAGAGCTACTGGAGTTTATTGTTAGATTAGGGTGTGTTTTTATTTTGGGGTAGATTTTTTGTTTTTATAGGGGTATTAGATTAGAATAATTTTTTTATTTTCGATAATTTTGTTTATTATTTTTTGTAATCTTAGATTTTTTTTATTTTTCGTAATTTTAGACTTTTTTCCGTAGTGTTAGGATTTTATAATTTTGTAATTTAGGTTTTTTATTTTTGCTATATTTCATATTTTTAAAATAGTAATGTTAGGTTTATTTATAGTTTAAAGTTAGATTTTTTTTATTTCACAGGTAAGTTTTTATTTATTTTAAGGTAGTTATATTGAAACTTTAATTTAAAGTTAGCGGGTGTTAATAGTTTAAGTTAGTTTGTCGCAATGTGGGAGGTCGGCGGTTTAGGGGTTAATAGGTTTATTTTAATAGTAGCAATGGGGGGTAGGCGGTTTAGGGGTTAATAGGTTTATTTAAGTATAAGCGATGTGGGTTAGTGGCGGATTAGGGGTTAATAGGTTTATTTAGTGTTGGCGATGTGGGTGGGCGGCGGATTGGGGGTAAATAGATTTATTTTAGTATTTGCGATGCGAGGGGATGGCGGTTTAGGGGTTAATAGTGTAGTTTATGGATGTTAGTGTACTTTGTAACATATTTGTTATGAGTTTTGTGAAACATTTTTGTGTCGCAAAATCCATAACTACAGGTCTTTTATAGCGGAATGGATCGTGGCAGTATAAGCTATAACGAGCGTAATAGCCTGACCGCACAACCTGTAATACGGGTGACGTAAAAATTCCACACTTAAAAGCCATTTTTTGAATGCGGAATGGATCTTGCCGTATAGCTGTACCGCTGCGCCTTTTAATACGGGTTCGCTGAATATTCCCCTCTCAAAGGCCAATTTTTCAGTGGTATAGCCATACCGCAACACTTGTAATTTAGGTCTTTATTTGTGCAGGGTCTGATACTACCCACAAAGGGATGTGCTCTCCACAGGAAGACAAATAAATAGTTTCTCTTTTGAAGTGTTGCTAGGAGACACCTATCTGCTAGCTGCAGTCAATTTATTGCCAATGCCCAGTAAAGGACTTCTCCTGCAAAAATTATGATTCTCCTATCCTTGGTGCAGGTATAATCTGAATTTTATTAAAGACACAAAGTTGAATATTTTGCTTTACTTTCTTTACTGCTAAAACTGCAGCGTTAACAGCACAAGAAAAACTGAACAATAAAGTTAATGCAAATAGACAACAGCAAATACCATGAGAGAGGAGAAAGTTGTGAAACTCAAGAGAGTAGCTAAATAAGATCCAAAGAAGAACATTCCCAAAGCACCAGGAACAAAAATAAAACACCATTTCAGATGAAAAGGAGACTCCAAAGTTGGAGGAGAACTGCAGAATTTTTTTTGATGAGGATCCAAGGATTAAAAGTTCTGGAGCCGCCAATGACAGAGATGAGAAATGTTGAAATGAAGGTCTTGACAGCCAAGAATATGTTCATTGTAGATTCATTGTGTCTGAGCTGAAAGATAATACAAACATTAAAAAAATAGTAGAATGAGGAAATAAGAGTCATTAATAGATATAGAAAGAGAAACGCAATGAAAATAAAAAGGGAGGGAATGAAATGGAGAAAATGGAGAAAATATTTGTCTCTTTGTCTTTGATACAAATTAAATTATACCTGCACTAAGGATAGGATAATAGTAATATTATTATACGACCAGAAACTCATATTTTGCATGTTTAAAGCAATTAATCAACCAACATAGAAGCCGTACGATTGATTGTTTAAAATAAAATTGTCAAAACAAAGAAGCAGAAGACCAATCTGCTGCCTTTAAAATATCATGGACAAGATTTTAAGAAAGCTTTAGAAGCAGGAGCTCCTCTGGTGGAATGCAGAGAGAAAAAATGAGGAACCCCTTATTCGAACATAATCCATTTAACCCATATGGCAATAGAGGAGGTAGAGACGGGTTTGAATGGAGAGACGTAAGGGATTAGTAACTGGGAAGAAAAGAATGTAAAACGCTAGTACATGATGCATATACTTTAATACTTACGGCTACACAAAGTTTGGGTTGAGATGTAAAGTAAGGGTAAAAGATATGTGAAGACATGGTTTTGGTTAACGTCAGTTTAAACAGACAATTAGGGTAAACAAGATCACCCTACCTTGAGAAGTCTTCACCCAGCCGGGCAGAAGTCCTCAATGAAGCCGGGGCGAAGTGGTCCTCCAGACGGGCAGAAGTCTTCATCCAAGCCGGGAAGAAGAGGTCCTCCAGACGGCAGAAGTCTTCATCCAGACGGCATCTTCTATCTTCATCGATCCAGCGCAGAGCGGCTCCATCTTCAAGACATCCGACACGGAGCATCCTCTTCAAACGAAGTCCAACTGAAGAATGAAGGTTCCTTTAAATGACGTCATCCAAGATGGCATCCCTTCAATTCCGATTGGCTGATAGAATTCTATCAGCCAATCGGAATTAAGGTAGAAAAAATCCTATTGGCTGATACAATCAGCCAATAGGATTGAGCTTGCATTCTATTGGCTGATCCAATCAGCCAATAGAATGCCAGTTCAATCCTATTGGCTGATTGCATCAGCCAATAGGATTTTTTCTACCTTAATTCCGATTCGCTGATAGAATTCTATCAGCCAATCGGAATTGAAGGGACGCCATCTTGGATGACGTAATTTAAAGCAACCTTCATTCTTCAGTTGGACATCGTTTGAAGAGGATGCTCCGCGTCGGATGTCTTGAAGATAGAGCCGCTCCACGCCGGATGGATGAAGATAGAAGATGTCGCCTGGATGAAGACTTCTGCCCATCTGGAGGACCACTTCGCCTGGCTTCGTTGAGGACTTCGGCCCGGTTGGGTGAAGACTTCTCAAGGTAGGTTGATCTTCAAGGGGTTAGTGTTAGGTTTTATTAAGGGGGGATTGGGTGGGTTTTAGAATAGGGTTGGGTGTGTGGGTGGTGGGTTTTAATGTTGGGGGAGTATTGTACTTTTTTTTACAGGTAAAAGAACTGATTACTTTGGGGCAATGCCCCGCAAAAGGCCCTTTTAAGGGCAATTTGTAATTTAGTATAGGGTAGGGCTTTTTATTATTTTGGGGGGCTTTTTAATATATTAGGGGGATTAGATTAGGTGTAATTAGTTTAAAAAACTTGTAATTATTTTATTATTTTCTGTAATTTAATGTTTGTTTTTTTTCGTACCTTAGATAATTTTTTTAAATTGTATTTAATTGTATTTAGTTTAGGTAATTAATTTAAATATAGTGTAGTGTTAGGTGTAATTGCAACATAGGTTAGGTTTTATTTTACAGGTAAATTTGTCTTTATATTAGCTAGGTAGTTATTAAATAGTTAATAACTATTTAATAACTATTGTACCTAGTTAAAATAAATACAAAGTTGCCTGTAAAATAAAAATAAACTCTAAGATAGCTACAATGTAACTATTAGTTATATTGTAGCTAGCTTAGGGTTTATTTTATCGGTAAGTATTTAGTTTTAAATAGGAATAATTTAGTTAATTGTAGTTATTTTATTTAGATTTATTTAAATTATATTTAAGTTAGGGGGGGTTAGACTTAGGTTTAGGGGTTAATAACTTTATTATAGTGGCAGTGACGTTGGGGGCGGCAGATTAGGGGTTAATAAGTGTAGGTAGGTGGCGGCAACATTGGGGGCAGCAGATTAGGGGTTAATAAATATAATGTAGGTGTCAAGGATGTTGGGGGCAGCAGATTAGGGGTTAATAAGTATAATGTAGGTGGTGGCGGTGTCCGGAGCCGCAGATTAGGGGTTAATAATGTAATGTAGGTGTCAGCGATGTTGGGAGCGGCAGATTAGGGGTTAATAAGTGTAAGATTAGGGTGTTTAGACTTGGGGTTCATGTTAGGGTGTTAGGTGTAGACATAAAAAGTATTTCCCCATAGGAATCAATGAGGCTGCGTTAAGAGCTGAACGCTGCTTTTTTGCAGGTGTTAGTTTTTTTTTCAGCCGGCTCTCCCCCATTGATTCCTATGGGGAAATCGTGCACGAGCACGTTTTGCCAGCTCACCGCTACCGTAAGTAGCGCTGGTATTGAGGTGAGATGTGGAGCAATTTTGCTCTCCGCTCACTTTTCTGTGGCTCCTACCCGCTGATGAGAGAGGTCTTCCATGAATGAGACAAACTTAACAGCACACAGAGCCAAATTTCAATCCTATACTATCCACTAATTCCAATTAGAGAAAAACACAGGTATTGGAACTCACACTCCCAACACCATTGCAAAATCACCAATCCCCCTAAACAACACCACCATCTACAATGCTTTCTCTCAAGGTAAACTCAAAACCCAACTGGAACTCAAGGAATGGGACCCAGCACTCTTTACTTCTTGGTACCATTATGCCCAATTATCACATTATTTTACCTCACACAAACACAAACCCTTCCTAATCAGGCCACTGACACCATATGAAAATATATGCACACAATCACAGCCCCCAACACACCTCATCTCCCTCATGTATGACCTAGTGCAATCAAAAGACTACAACAATCTTCCCTCTTCCTTACACGGATGGCACAAAGAACTGGGACACGAGATAGATCCTAAACAATGGCACACAATTTTTAACCTCACAAAAAAGCATCAGTCTCAGCTAAAACCCAAGAGTCCCAATATAAATGTATGAGTAGATGGTACTTGACACCTCAAAGATTGAAAAATATCTACCCCAATACTACAGGTAGGTCCTGGAGGGGCTGTGATGAAGAGGGTTCCATGCTCCACATTTGGTGGAACTGACCCAATCTTGGGGGATTCTGGAGAGAGGTTTATGCAGAAACCACCAGAATATTGTGTTTAATAATCCACCCTGACCCCGCCCACTTGTTCTACCATGACCTTTCGAACTTTAACAAAATGCACAACTGATCACTTTTCTTTATCATGCTCAATGGAGCCAAATATATTATCCCTAAACACTGGAAAACACCTCATAACCCGAGCCTCCCTGAGTGATGGAATCATGTCACCAACCTATTACAACTAGAGAGATATCATTATTTAGATAGGTAAACCTGATTTAATGAGTTTGTGCTCCTGATGTGAGAGGGCACCCCCTCTAAGCTTATTCCTTCCTTAACCCACTATAAAACACTATAAACTATGAGTACACATCGTTACCCTGACCCGTCATTCCCACCCCCACCCCCTTTTTTTTTTCTTCTCTCCCCCCTTTTTTGCCTCACTCTGACTTCTACTCCCGGGCAATCACAGTCCAGCTATTTTAATCTCTAAGAAATGGACAGCAATTGTTTGCAGTTTACCTTTTCTTTATATATATCTGTATATATTAAGACAAACAATCTAAAATGTTAAAATGACTGCAAGTTATACACAAGGCATTTAAAATGTACTTTTCCTATATGGGACTCTTCTTCTTCTCCCATTTTGAGGTGTTCCGAACACTCATGGACATTCAATACCCTAATTTAGAAAGAGTTCCCACAGCATCTACTATACCTCTTTGACTCTTCAAGCACCATCAACTTTTTAATTCTTGTTATTCCTAAAACCTTGCTTTATCTACTGTGTATTGTTAATCTGAGTTATTCAATAAAACGGGCATTTAAAAAAAAAAAAAAATAGTGAAATGTAAGGGTTATCTGGCCAATTAGAAATAAAAGACAAGACAATAGAGACGTCCAAAAAATGAGACACAAGGCGAAGGAGAATTTTTCAATTTGATGGGCTGCATGAAATGTTGAACCAGAAGATGTTGGCTGACAAGAGTTTCAGGGATGAGTTTGTAACCCGCAGAGATGGCTGCTCTGATTACGTTAATCGAACAATAAGCCATGTTAGATTCGAAAAGGGAAGTAAAAAAATTTACAATTTAAGATACAGGTGCTGAAACTGGATTATAACTCTGTTGCAGACAGTAGCTAACCCGTCTTTTTGGTTCTAGGGGTCCAGGAATCTTTGAAGAGAAGCTTCATTTGAATGTCCCTCTCATGTTCAGGAACTCCTGAAAGGGTCCAGGAAACAAGACGCAGAGATTGTTTGCTTGAGTAGTAAGATATGAGGATTTTTGAGAGGGTACAAAAGGAGTAGGGGAAAACTCTGAATTAGAAGAGATTGTCAAAAAGACATCAAAGGAGGGAGGAGAACCAGGGTTGGAAAGGCTACATGGAGCTGATAAGGACAAAGGAGACTGCTTTCCGGCCAACCTTGGAGAGGACTTGAGAAATCACTGCGAATGGAGGAAAGGTGTTGGAGGGGGTGGTCGGCCAATTCTGCCAAAAAGCATCTGTGGCAAAGGCCATAGGATCTGGTTTCCAGCTGTAAAGAAAAAAAGATGAAGTTGACAAAAAAAAATGATTTTTTTTTTTGTGTAACATACAATTGCTGGAGTCTGAAAGATGTCTGTAGCCCCAATCGACTGCAATGTTTATGGTGATTTATATACTGAACGGCAAATAAGTTATCTATTCATAGTAGAATGGAAATAGGGGGATTTGATTTCTCGAAACTCTTCAAAGCAAAGGACCCGGCAATAAGTTACAGACGTTTAAATGGAGATTTCTCTCTGAGGATGATCATTTTCCTCCTGTTATAAGATTGTTGCCACAAGCTCCCCAGCCTAGGGTGCTTCCATAATAATAGTATTGTTTGAAAAATCAAAAAAGATAAGATTCTTTCAGGGTCTTAGAAAATAGATTTATCTTTGTTTATAATGAAACTCAAATTTTCTAAAAGGGTCATGGTCAAGATCCTTGGTTGTCAATTTGAGACAGGTTCTTTGTGCCCTTAATTGCTTCTGGACAGAGGGATTGAAGGTAGAGCAGACAGTCTCCCAGTGGCCTTCCTGCTGTCATTAGACACAGATAAGGCCTTTGATCAGGTTAATTTTTCTATTCTACGGAAATTTAACTTTAGAGGCCCTTTTTTACATAATATTAAAAATATTTATCATTCCACTAACACTTCCATTATAGTTAATAACTTATTTTATAACACTTTTACCCTGGAAAAGAGGAACATATCAGGGTTGTCCCTTTCTCATTTGTTATTCAAATTTACTCTTGAACCTTTAGCAGTAAAATTGAGACAGTCTTTTCCAGGTATGGAGATCAATGGTGTCAACTTGCATATGTCTCTTTATACAGACAATCTGCTATTATTTGTACAGGATCCCGCTATTTATGTCCCAAAGATATTGACCCTAATTAAGACTTTTGTGTTATGACGCCGGGTTACCATGACACTGGGTTGCCTAGATGTGGTTACTGTGATGCAGTTGCTCTTTCGACGCCATGTTTTTGCGCGTCTGGTTTTGACCTTGGATCTCCCTGACTAAGCTTTTGTACTCTGATTGTGTTTTCCTGTTACCGACTGATTTGACCCCCTGGCTTGTCGGCTCTGCCTTGATCTTTCCAGTCATTTCCTGGTACTTAGCTCCTTGCTATTTTCCAGGTGCTCAGTCATCTTACTCCTGGGTCCTATCGCTACTAACCAAAGATTTTTTGTTATCACTCCACTTAATGCTGGGATAACAAGACTAGTGAAAGTCCAAAGTAATCCAGCACCAGTGTAGTGTGCTCACTGCCAGACCTCACACTAAAGACCCAAACATATATATAAAAAAACATAGGCAGCAGCACCACTTGAAATAATTTCCAATTTGTTTTCTATCTTGTTGCACTTCCAATAAATTGTAAATTATTTCAAGTGGTGCTGCTGCCTATGTTTTTCATAACAAGACTATTGGCCAGGGTTGGTTTGATAGAAAAATATCTGAAGGATCCTAACATTTTGGGAGTTTTGCTAGATATAAAATTAAGTTTGAAATACTTTGGTTTCAAAAATCTGGCCACTACACAATTTCCTTTAAAGGAGGTTGTGGGTAGAATGAGATAGCTAGGGATTCAACTTTCCTCTAATCCTTGTCAATTATATGATCTTAATATTTCACAGCTTCAAAAAGAGAAAAGTGAAGGCTGTTTCCATAAAATCAATTACTTTAGATGAATATATTATGGGGAAGAAAGCATATAAAGTATTCAAAAGAAAGGTGTTTATATTGCCAATGCTATCTATAAATAAATAAAATGCCCTTTAAATAGACAATAATAATTTTGTTCTTCTATACATAATGCATTACGTTAAAAGGCATACTGGTGTGAACTACACAATTTCCTTTAAAGGAGGTTGTGGGTAGAATGAGATAGCTAGGGATTCAACTTTCCTCTAATCCTTGTCAATTATATGATCTTAATATTTCACAGCTATGTAAAAAAAAACTCATAATCCAACTTAAGATGTGGAAAACCCTGCCTCTTTCATTATCAGGAAGAATCAGTTTGCATAAAATGAATACTCTTCCCCATTTGTTACAGCTATTGTTAATGCTTCCTTTCATTTGGAAAGGGGGTAAACCTTGTTTGGCATTAAAACATTTGAAGCTCTAACTACAGTATTTAAGTGGGGGTTTTGGTTTACCGGACTTTTGTATGCATAACTGTATTTCAGCAACTAACTATTAAACAGCTACATGTTAGAAGCGATACTGCTAAAAGATTATCCCTTTTCTTGAGAAAATGAAAGTGGTATATAAAACCACTAGATACAGATACTCAGAAAACTCTGCTTTTTTGCTGTCCAACATCATGCTAACTGCCCCCTTGAGAGGTGAGTGGTCTTCCTTATAGATGGGAGTGTAGGAGAGGGGAAGACTTTTTTTTCTTCTCTCTAGTAGCTTCTAAGGCTCCAGAGTGAATTAATATTGGAGTCTTAACATTCAGATAAAACAATTATTGAAAGAGAGATTTTTTTTTTCCTTTTTGTTGAACATAGCTTTAGTTAAAGTGTGTGTTGTTGCATTTATTACCTTAAGTTTAGCAGCTAAGTATTAAATAAATGTGAGAAAAGAGAGGTTTTCAAACTTGAAATAAGTTGGACAAGTTGAGTATAAAAAGTATACAACATTTATAGACAGTGTACAAGATAATCTCTTCCAATTATAACAAGAGTAAATATTTTGATTTAAAGTCCTTTTTGTTCCCCATATTTAATATATTAGGTCACTCTTGGACCTTTCAAGTGATTTTGTTAAAGTCCAGGGGATGTTATAACACAAAAAACAAAAAAGTATCTTACATAGATGAGATCATTTTAGGTGTGATATGAACAATTTATGGTCCAGATACTGAGACCAGAGCTGAAAATAGTGTATATACATAACGTCTTGACACGGTCTATTAACCATTGAACAATTGTAATATAGATTAATAAAACTCACTGTTGTGACTTAATAGTATAAAATAAGAAACTATGCATGCTGTATTTTTTAGAAAAGTAGTGCATAACCCCTTGTGAATGACAGACTTCCCATTTATGCAAGCTGATCTATGGGCTCAATCTGAGAGTGTAGGTTGGTTTACCATATTTATAAAAATAAGCTAAAAGGAAAAGGGTGGTTAACTATGGGTGAATTGCTATCTTAATAAATTATATATATATACCAAAAGTTGGCAATAGTGACATACAGTAGGTGTAGTATACTGTACGTGTTGTGTCTATCTCACAGTCCCGGCTGCAGACCGCCAGACAAGACAGCATTCATGTGTCTACACCACCACCTGATTTTGCTTTTTGTGAGTTCTAATGTCCCACCTTCTGTAGCTTGAGTAGTGTTTACTTAGGGGCCCCCCACTAACCCCCAGAGCACACACCTGTTTACATAGTTTGAAGGAGGATGAGGGCACTTCGCCAAACGACTGTATATACATGCTAGTTGAGAACTTCAGTTAAGATAAATGTGTGTGTTGCAATCACCTTAATGGAGATACTGCTTTTCTCTACCCATCTATTGTGCATATGGTAGTATAATAAATTTATGTACATAAAAATTGAGGTAAACAATATTTAACAGACAATGCCACATGAACTATTCTTAAACCCTATTTGCATAGGGAACAACATTCCAAGACAGAACAAAACTTTTTTTTTTTTGTTCTTAAAATATGGCAAGATTATGGTACTTAGCTAGAGTCCTAGGGTTCTCCGCTCTGTATGTCTTATATGGTTTTTGCTAGGTAACAGCAGACACCCACGACAGGTGTCCTGTCTTAGATTTTGAACCCGGTGTGGTCAAAGTTGGGCTGGAGTGTTTTCCTGCTAGTCCTGCTCGATCTTGCTCTATTATCTTTGAGGATTTTTTTGTGTAGCAGGCTCCGGGTCCACTGTGCGCTACCTCACTTTGCGGGATCCAAATCTTGGAGATTTCTGGAGGATCGCCAAAAAGCAGGGAACTTGTGACATCGGGGATCACGGTCCCCCGGAGCTCCTCCCTAGGTCCCAAGGCAGTTCCGCTGGCCCCGACTTGTGCCCGCTCAGGTAAAGCAGGTGTGCTATCTTCAGGTGATGGCAATATGATTCTTTTGCACCTTCTTTGTGTCCTTTACTACTGTGTTTTAATGTTTCCACTTTTTGGGCGCCATCTTAATTTGATGGTAACGCTGATGCAGCACATCTCTCTGCGTTGGGAAAAGGTACTCTGTATTAGGAGTATTCTGGTAAGTGCCGTCTGCCCACTTGTTCTGTTCAGTTGGTATGAGCATAGGTAGTAGGGTATCAACTCGCTGTGGAGACTCTACTTTTATCTGTGTGTTGAGGGTTACAACAAGGGCTTTGTGTGAGATTCGGATCTTTGGCCCATAGTTTGCTGCATAATTTGCGCCGGAGTTGTAACTATAGGTATTCTGTTTATAAGAAGTTGTAGTTCACTCTCAGACAGCGCTTTCTCTATGAGTGGTTGAAATAGTCCCTCTAGTCTGATGAGAAACACGTCCCATTTGTCAGGAAGGGGATTACCTTGCATGGCAGCTGTGAGAATCAGTGTCCTTTCTAATTTCTATTGTGTTGCGTAGGGTTCTGCTTTGAACAGCAATGTTGTATGAAATTGCAAGCGATCTTGTATGTCGACAATAAGCAGTAATGCAAACAGCTCTGGCCGTACACCCCAGAGAATCCGGGGGAGGCGCCGCCTGTGAGTTTGCCCCCACTACAGTCCTCAGGTGTCCTTTTCCGTCCCTGGGGTCATTAATACAGCAATCTGGTATATTTAGTGTTAATGTTCTTTTATATTCATGAATCCAGTCGTGTGAGCTCTTGATGCTGTGTAAATCAAGCAGTAACTGGCGGGTTATAAGCTCTTCTCCCAGGTCATGGTCATGGTCGTGGAAAGATCCTTCTTTATAGATATGTAGTAAAGAGACATTAAGAGGATATTGTCTAAGTAAATGATTAGGTGAATACCTCTTTGTCGTAACCAAGATGACCCGAGGGGCAGAGGAAATTCCAAAGGGAAGGCACAAGAATTGTCAGGTGGTTTTAAATATTTTCTGAAATGAGGGTGAGGGATAGTAAGATCTTTTAAATTTAACCAATCCTGATCTTTCAGACAGTATATGAAGAGGTGAATGTCTTCTAGTTTGAAGTGTTGGTAAAGCACAAAGGCATTTAGGGATCTTACATTTATAACAGGAAAGTTGAGGAGGAAAGAGGGTTTTGGAATAAATATTGAGGGTTGAAATAAAACAGAAACTTCTGATTAGGGTTTGTTCGGCCAGGAAAAAATGTCTCCTCCATTTCCCGGCCCAGTTAAACAGGTACATGAGGAGTCAGAAAGAGTTTTCCTGATGTTAGTTTTAGCTTTATTGAAAGATATAAACATAGAGTAGAAATAAAGCTGTTTGATGGCATGTTCTCCAAATAGCTGGTCAGAAAGCCTGGGATAAAGTTTTCTGAGAAGAACTCTACGATGTTTAAATGCAATAGCTCTTGCCTAAGAAACAGATCTTTCATTGAACCCATTCTTGGACAACGTAAGGATATATTATAATTATAATATAATATACTTTTTACATCTATGACTACCTTGTATCTAAGCTTCTGCAGACTGCCTCCTTATTTCAGATCTTTTGACAGATTTGCATTTCAGGCAATTAGTGCTGACTCTTAAATAACCCAACAGGCATGAAAATAATGTTATGTATTTTTTACACATGAACTAACACCCTCTAGCTGTGAAAAACTGTCAAAAGTATTCAGATAAGAAGCGGCCTTCAATGGCTTAGAAATAAACATATGAGCTTACCTAGGTTTAGCTTTCAACTAAGAATGACAAGAGAACAAATCAAATGTGATGATAAAAGTAAACTGGAAAGTTAATGAAATGACATGCTCTATTTGAATGATGAAAGTTTAATTTGGACTCTACAGTCCCTTTAACAAATAAAAACATGTTTTTAGGATTTGTTTTTGTTTAAAACATGTTCTTTTTGCAACAGAAGCCATATAGCATGTATGAGCCTCTTCAGCAATATATTTTCTCCAATAGAGCCTTTAAGACCATTTTTAACCTGTCAGCTTATTCCCTTGCTATTATCAGAAGCCATAGGCGTTATTCTGCTGGATTAGAGCCCAAACCATTGCTAGAAAAAATAATTGTCAACAATATCCAGGTTTTGGAATGTTACTTCTCTTTTAATCTCTTAGAAGCCAGTCTGTTATCCTGCTATTAATAGGAGAACCATTGGCAGAAGCCGACCAACTCTATATCTACAAACATTTTTGGCTAGGTATAAGGGATTTAGGAGGTTGAGGCAATCAACATTTTGTGGGTGAGGCCATGCTGGAAGGGGATGCGGTTGTGGTTGGATAGTGGGTGGGACTTTGGGCATGTCTGGGCAGTCAGTGGGCATGCCTGGGTTACATGTGGGTTTCTGGTGAGTGTTTCTGGGTGGTCTATTGCCAGTGATAAGGGAAATTCTGCAAATAGGGACAATGGCTGTCTCAGAGGGACAATGGGACTGAGCTCAGAATTAGGGACTGTCCTTCTCAAATAGGTATAGTTGGGTGGTCTGCGCGGGTTTCTTGTACAGCAATGACAGCATTGAACCACTGCAATCCTATAGTGATGATAAATCAGGAATGACCTTTTGCAGTCTTCTGCAGCTGCATTAACCCTGAAAAATCTTGAAGACATTAGGTTTGTCCCTTTTTCTGAAAAAAAAAAAAAAAAAATACCGGCCATTCTCATTATCATAAAATTGGATAAATAATTATACAGCCTAAATCAGAAACTAAAGCTGCTAGGACTGATTTAAAAATACAGTTGGTTTATAATTAGATTCTAACACAGTTGGAGGAAGTTTGGCAATGATAGCCTCTTTATTTCTATATTTAATCTTTATTTTCAACTTTGATCTGAGCTTTAAAAATACAGTAAAACACTGACTTATTGATAACATGAGAAAACTGTATTGCCATATTTTCCACCTATCATCAATATTGACTAAATAGCAAATATACTTTCACATTTCATACAAAAATGGAACAATATGACAGACTTTGTTGTCAAGAATAATATAAAAAATAATATTTGCAAAAAAGCAAGACTAACAGGGCCGGATTGGCCTACCAGGATACCAGGAGATTTCCCGGTGGGCTGCAGCAGCTGGGGCTGGAAAGCTACAATTTAAAGGGCCGACTAATGGATGCAACTGGGTTGTAGGGTGCCTATATAACATCAATCTGACATTTTTATTTAATACAAAGTAATATAATTTAATTCTGAAAAAAATATTGGGGAAGGAGTGTCCCAGTAATGGGGCATGTGCGTTCTACCGACTCAATGGAAAATAGGGCTGGTCTTTATATTTTTCCAGGGCTGCTTTTTATTCCCAGTCCGGCCCTGAAGACTAAGCTATGATTCGGTGGAATTCAACATAATAAAGCATTGTGTACTCAGTGTCTGCTGTATTGTCAACAGAATATGTAAATCAAGTGAAAAAAAATCAGTCAAACAACATTCCTTGAATGGATACTGTCAGTTGCCATGGCTATAAAGTTTTTGCCTTTCATGCCAAAAAAGAATGCAGCCTTGAAGATTTATGCTTTTAATGGCCTGGTATATAGGAAATACGTACAGAGAAATTCACTGTAACTGAATATGCTCAGAGAGACAACTACTACCCCCATAGCTTAAAGTGACATAAAGGAACAATAATAAAATAATATGACTTCAATATTTTATTATTGCACATTTGCATGAACAGAACTAGTGTATGCATTTATTAGCTACTGGTCTGGTGCTAAACACAGACATTGAGCCAATAAGGGGCAACATATAAGTATAGCATTGAGCCAGTAAGGGGCAGCATATATGTATAGCATTGAGCCAGTAAGGGGCAGCATATATGTATAGCATTGAGCCAGTAAGGGGCAGCATATATGTATAGCATTGAGCCAGTAAGGGGCAGCATATATGTATAACATTGAGCCAGTAAGGGGCAGCATATATGTATAGCATTGAGCCAGTAAGGGGCAGCATATATGTATAGCATTGAGCCAGTAAGGGGCAGCATATATGTATAGCATTGAGCCAGTAAGGGGCAGCATATATGTATAGCATTGAGCCAGTAAGGGGCAGCATATATGTATAGCATTGAGCCAGTAAGGGGCAGCATATATGTATAGCATTGAGCCAGTAAGGGGCAGCATATATGTATAGCATTGAGCCAGTAAGGGGCAGCATATATGTATAGCTTTCAACCACTGGTCATGTTCAGCTCCAGACCAATAAGAGCTGACTTTAGCGAGATATGAAACCCAAACATTTTCTTCTGTGATTCAGACAGAGCATAGCATTTTTCCAATTTACTTCTATTATCAAGTTTGCCTCGTTTCTGTCATACTTTGTGTTGGAGAGATACCTAGGTGGCATCTGAAACAATACATGGCAGTAAATAGAGCTGCCATCTAGTGCTCTTGCAAATGGATAACATTCTTGCAAAACTGCTTCAATATAGTTCTCCAGAAATGGGCCGGCTTATGTCCCTGCTTTTTAACAAAAGATACCAAGAGAACAAATAAAAATTGATAATAGAAGTAAATTTGAAAGTTGTTTAAAATTGCATGCTCTATCTGAATCACAAAAGAAACATTTTTGGATTTCATATCCCTTTAACTATGTGTTTGGGCTTAAACATATAGGGGCCTATTTATGATTGTGCGAGCGGACATGATCCGATATAGTGGATAATGTCCGCTGCACATCGATAAATGCCGACAGCATACGCTCTCGGCATTTATCATTGCACCAGCAGTTCTTGTGAACTGTTGGTGCAATACCGCCCCCTGCAAATTCACGGCCAATCGGCTGCTAGCAGGGGGTGTCAATCAACCCAATCGTATTCAATCGGGTTAATTTCTGTCGATTTCTGTCCGCCAACTAAGTGCAGGCGGACAGGTTATGGAGCTTGATAAATATGCCCCATAGTTACATCCAAAAATAGTGCAATAATGAAATAAAATCCTAGTACATTAGTGCATTTTATTATTGCTCCTTTATGTTCCTTTAACATTTACATACACTACATTACATATTAGAACATGTCATAAACTATTCCAAGTGAGTCCATAATGCAGTTTTGTGGGTGTAAGGGTTGAGAATAAATGACTTTCTGTCTGCACAAGACCTAAAAAATTTATTTAAATACTCTTTTAACGCCACCCACACCAATTCTACATAAGCTGCCATCACCAGGACACTTTAATTACAGTGTTGCCAGAGCCTAATAGATTAAACAAACCCGAAAAATATCTATAAAAGCAATACTAATAACAGTCTCCTCAGTAACGTGAATCTTATATTGGACAAAGGTAGAACTTAATAATTAAACATTTATTATGATAAAAAAAAGGTCACAGTGCATGCATAAAAAAAGATGTTACAAAAACAGAATTACACTAGCCAGACATTTTAAAATAAAAAGTGAACAAATATCAGACAATCCTATTTACTGACTACTAGCAAGATAAAAAGTATTTCCTGCTCCGAAAAAAAAAAAGAGATTTGGCGAAGAAATGGACAAACAGTACAACACAGGATGGCTCCCCACGAATTATAAAATTATTTTGCTGAAATCACAAATAAATACTTTTTTCCTGAGGTCAGGTTTCTGACCAGACCCGTTCCAGAGTGGACAAGGAAGGTAGCAACAAATTGGAAGCCCTGGCTTAAGTTATAAGATACCTTATAATTTTAGTTATGTATATACAGTACACATACACTTATAAGCAATCCTATTGTGACATTGTGAGCATTATTTTTATACTAAACATGACGGGGGATATTTATCAAAGGTATGTCAGACCTGATCCGACAGTGCGGATCAGGTCCGACATACCTCGCTGAATGCGGAGAGCAATACGCTCTCCGTATTCAGCATTGCACCAGCAGCTCTTGTGAGCTTGATAAATGGGCCTCGACATCTCTAACATATTTGGTCACACTGTAACATAAATGGGATTAAAATATGTCTTAAAATGAAATGGCCGGAAGGCCGAGATACATGTAAAACTGCACATGATGCGGTTTTAATACTTGTTTTTTAAGCTTTAATAAATGTTATCATTGTCACTCTCAGAGTCCAAGGACTAATTATTTGGAGATTGCTACAATCATCTATATGGCTGCACCCTGTTTTTTATCATGGAAGATTGCTTCATATCCAGTAGCCTGGGATCAGTGACCAGAGACGCTGAAATATCTCTAACAGCACAACTGAGTGCTGCAGCTGTGTGAGTATTTGGCACATAGTGGGAAGCCTTATTGTATTGATCTGCACAAGGATGCACCTTTTATTTTTCTCTTGTTTAGGGTTTTTATCTGACTTTTTCTGAGAAAGAGGATAAAAGAAAAGAGCAGCTCCTTGGCCACATATCAGGATTTGGTGGACTGACAAATATCCTTAAGTATTTTCCCTTGTTGGGAATATATGTTGTCACTTATATCCATCTATTGTATTTTATATTGATATATCCTATATTTTACATTGATATATTTTGTTCATACATTACACCGCTATTTGTGTCACTTAAGCGCCCCTTAGGTCTGGAAAATATATTTTTCCCGACTGTGTATATACCCTGTGAGGCCTATTTATCAAGCCGTCAACCGCAAATACGCTGGAATTCTGCAGCATAATTGTGGCGAGCTTGATTTGTCTCATTTATCAATGCCTACAGACCGGCAAAAGTTGAAATCTGTGACGTAACATATGATCCGCCGGTCTCAGTCCGACACAGATCGATGCTTACGTCATTACAGATGTTCCGAATTCAAATTTGGCACTATCTGACTACTTTTGCTAGTTATCAAATATCTACCAGGTACGCTCACCACTCTTCCAGCCCAGCGTTCCTGCTTTTCAATCCGCCGCCCTGGAGGCGGCGGATGCCATAGGAATCAATGGGAGTCTGAAAGTAGCGAAAGCTTATGTTCGCTGCTGCCCGATATCCCATTGATTCCTACGGGACAATAAAAGTTATGTTTACACCTAACACCCTAACATAACCCCCAAGTCTAAACACCCCTAATCTGATGCCCCCTACACCGCTGCCACCTACATTATACTTACTAACCCCTAATCTGCTGCCCCGACACCGCAGACACCTACATTATACTTATTAACCCCTAATCTGCTGCCCCGACACCGCCGCCACCTACATAAAAGTATTAACCCCTATCCCGCCGCTCCTGGAGCCCACCGCAACTAAATAAAGATATTAACCCCTAAACCCCTGGCCTCCCACATCAGTACCACTTACTAAACCTATTAACCCCTAAACCGCTGGCCCCCCACATCGCCATAAACTAAATTAACCTATTAACCCCTAAACCTAACAACCCCTTAACTTTACATTAAATATTAACTCATCCCTATCTTATAATAAATTTAAACTTACCTTTAGATTTAAATTAAACTATATTAAACTAATAATTAACCTACCCTAACTGTTATACTAAGATTACAGTAAACTATATTAAACTATTAATTAATCTACCCTAGCTATTAGACTAAAATTACAATAAACTATATTAAACTTCAAATTAAATTAACTATATTACATATTTAAAAACCTAATCCTACTCAAATATTTTTAATCTACTATTAAAAATTACAAAGTTTCAAAAAAACTAACAACTAAGTTACACAAAATAACAAACACTAAGTTACAAAAAAAAATAAACACTAAGTTACACAAAATAAAAAATAATTTATCAAAATATTTAAACTAATTACACCTAATCTAAGAGCCCTATGAAAATAAAAAGCCCCCCAAAATAACCCCCCCCAGCCTACAATAAACTACCAATCGCCCTTAAAAGGGCCTTTTGCGGGGCATTGCCACAAAGAAATCAGCTCTTTTACCTGTAAAAAAAAATACAAATACCCCCCCAACAGTAAAACCCACCACCCACACAACTAACCCCCCAAATAAAAACCTAATCTAAAAAACCTAAGCTCCCTATTGCCCTGAAAAGGGCATTTGTATGGGCATTGCCCTTAAAAGGGCATTTAGCTCTTTTTCCTTGCCCAAACCCTAATCTAAAAATAAAACCCACCCAATAAACCCTTAAAAAAACCTAACACTAACCCCCGAAGATCCACTTACAGTTTCTGAAGACCCGACATCCATCCTCAACGAAGCGGCAGAAGTCCTCATCGAAGCCGGCAGAAGTCTTCATCCAAGTGGGCCGAAGTCTTCATCCAAGCCGGCAGAAGTCTTCATCCAGACGGCATCTTCTATCTTCATCCATCCGGCATGGAGCGGCTCCATCTTCAAGACATCCGGCGCGTAGCATCCTCTTCAATCGACGTCTTCTTCAAAAATGAAGGTTCCTTTAAATGAAGTCATCCAAGATGGTGTCCCTTAGATTCCGATTGACTGATAGAATTCTATCAGCCAATCAGAATGAAGGTTAAAAAAATCCTATTGGCTGATCCAATCAGCCAATAGGATTGAGCTCGCATTCTATTGGCTATTCCAATCAGCCAATAGAATGCAAGTTCAATCCTATTGGCTGATCCAATCAGCCAATAGGATTAAACTTTCATTCTATTGGCTGATTGCTACAGCCAATAGGATTTTTTCAACCTTAATTCCGATTGGCTGATAGAAATCTATCAGCCAATCGGAATCTAAGGGAAGCCATCTTGGATGACGTCATTTAAAGGGAAACTTCATTTGGAAGAAGACGTCAAAAGAAGAGGCTGCTCCGCGCCGGTTGTCTTGAAGATGGAGCCGCTCCGTGCCGGATGGATGAAGATAGAAGATGCCATCTGGATGAAGACTTCTGCCCGGTTGGATGAAGACTTCGGCCCGCTTGGATGAAGACTTCTGCCGGCTTCGCTGAGGACTTCTGCCGCTTCGTTGAGGATGGATGTCGGGTCTTCAGAAACTGTAAGTAGATCTTCAGGGGTTAGTGTTAAGTTTTTTTTAAGGGTTTATTGGGTGGGTTTTTAATTTTAGATTAAGGTTTGGGCAAGGAAAAAGAGCTAAATGCCATTTTAAGGGCAATGCCCATACAAATGCCCTTTTCAGGGCAATGTGGATCTTAGGTTTTTTAGATTAGGTTTTTATTTGGGAGGTTGGTTGTGTGGGTGGTGGGTTTTACTGTTGGGGGGGTATTTGTATTTTTTTTACAAGTAAAAGAGCTGATTTCTTTGGGGCAATGCCCCACAAAAGGCCCTTTTAAGGGCCATTGGTAGTTTATTGTAGGCTAGGTTTTTTTTATTTTGGGGGGGCTTTTTTATTTTCATAGGGCTCTTAGATTAGGTGTGATTAGTTTAAATATTTGATAATTTATTTTTTATTTTGTGTAACTAACGGCTAGATTTAGAGTTTTGTCGGTAACGACCCGCGTAGCTAACGCTGGCTTTTTTCTGGCCGCACCTTTTAAATAACTCTGGTATTGAGAGTTCACAGAATGGCTGCGTTAGGCTCCAAAAAGGGAGCGTACAGGCATATTTAACGCCACTGCAACTCTCGATACCAGAGTTGCTTACGGACGCGGCCAGCTTCAAAAACGTGCTCATGCACGATTCCCCCATAGAAAAAAATGGGGCTGTTTGAGCTGAAAAAAAAAATAACACCTGCAAAAAAGCCGCGTTCAGCTCCTAACGCAGCCCCATTGTTTCCTATGGGGAAACACTTCCTACGTCTGCACCTAACACTCTAACATGTACCCCGAGTTTAAACACCCCTAACCTTAAACTTATTAACCCCTAATCTGCCGCCCCCGCTATCGCTGACCCCTGCATATTATTATTAACCCCTAATCTGCCGCTCCGTAAACCGCCGCTACTTACATTATCCCTATGTACCCCTAATCTGCTGCCCCTAACACAGCCGACCCCTATATTATATTTATTAACCCCTAATCTGCTCCCCACAACGTCGCCTCCACCTGCCTACACTTATTAACCCCTAATCTGCCGAGCGGACCGCACCGCTATTATAATAAAGTTATTAACCTCTAATCCGCCTCACTAACCCTATAATAAATAGTATTAACCCCTAATCTGCCCTCCCTAACATCGCCGACACCTAACTTCAAACATTAACCCCTAATCTGCCGACTGGAGCTCACCGCTATTCTAATAAATGTATTAACCCCTAAAGCTAAGTCTAACCCTAACACTAACACCCCCCTAAGTTAAATATAATTTAAATCTAACGAAATTAATTAACTCTTATTAAATAAATTATTCCTATTTAAAGCTAAATACTTACCTGTAAAATAAATCCTAATATAGCTACAATATAAATTATAATTATATTATAGCTATTTTAGGATTTATATTTATTTTACAGGTAGCTTTGTATTTATTTTAACCATGTACAATAGCTATTAAATAGTTAAGAACTATTTAATAGCTAAAATAGTTAAAATAATAACAAATTTACCTGTAAAATAAATCCTAACCTAAGTTACAATTAAACCTAACACTACACTATCAATAAATAAATTAAATTAAATTCCTACAATTACCTACAATTAAACCTAACACTACACTATCAATAAATTAATTAAATACAATATCTACAAATAAATACAATTAAATAAACTAACTAAAGTACAAAAAATAAAAAAGAACTAAATAAAAAAATATTTACAAACATTAGAAAAATATTACAACAATTTCAAACTAATTACACCTACTCTAAGCCCCCTAATAAAATAACAAAGCCCCCCAAAATAAAAAAATGCCCTACCCTATTCTAAATTACAAAAGTTCAAAGCTCTTTTACCTTACCAGCCCTGAACAGGGCCCGTTGCGGGGCATGCCCCAAGAAATTCAGCTCTTGAATTTCTTTTACAGGTAAATTTGTAATTATTTTAACTATTTTAGCTATTATATAACTTAGTTTTTTTTATTTTTTGAACTTTAGTTAGTTTATTTAATTGTATTTAATTGTAGTTATTTGTAGGTAATTTATTTAATTAATTTAATGATAGTGTAGTGTTAGGTTTAATTGTAACTTAGGTTAGGATTTATTTTACAGGTAATTTTGTATTTTTTTTAGCTAGGTAGTTATTAAATAGTTAATAACTATTTAATAACTATTCTAACTAGCTAAAATAAATACAAAGTTACCTGTAAAATAAATATAAATCCTAAAATGTAGCTATCTTAGGGTTTATTTTACAGGTAAGGATTTAGTTTTAAATATGAATAATTCATTTAATGATAGTGTAGTGTTAGGTGTAATTGTAACTTAGGTTAGTTTTTTTTACAGGTAAATGTCTATTTATTTTAACTAGGTAGCTATTAAATAGTTAATATTAACTATTTAATAGCTATTGTACCTGGTTAAAATAAATACAAAGTTACCTGTAAAATAAATATAAATCCTAAAATAGCTATAATATAATTATAATTTTTATTGTAGCTATATTATTATTATATTATTTTACAGGTAAGTATTTAGATTTAAATAGGAATAATTTATTTAATAAGAGTTAATTTATTTCGTTAGATTTAAATTATATTTAACTTAGGGGGGTGTTAGGGTTAGGGTTAGACTTAGCTTTAGGGGTTAATCCATTTATTACAGTAGCGGCGAGATTCGGTCGGCAGATTAGGGGTTAATAATTGAAGTTAGGTGTCGGCGATGTTAGGGAGGGCAGATTAGGGGTTAATACTATTTATTATAGGGTTAGTGAGGCGGATTAGGGGTTAATAACTTTATTATAATAGCGGTGCGGTCCACTCGGCAGATTAGGGGTTAATAAGTGTAGGCAGGTGGAGGCGACGTTGTGGGGGGCAGATTAGGGGTTAATAAATATAGTATAGGGGTCGGCGGTGTTAGGGGCAGCAGATTAGGGGTACATAAGTATAACGTAGGTGGCGGTCGGCAGATTAGGGGTTAATTATTGTAGGTAGCTGGTGGTGACGTTGTGGGGGGCAGTTTAGGGGTTAATAAATATAATATAGGGGTCGGCGGTGTTAGGGGCAGCAGATTAGGGGTACATAAGGATAACGTAGGTGGCAGTCAGCAGATTAGGGGTTAAAAAAATTTAATCGAGTGGCGGCGATGTGGGGGGACCTCGGTTTAGGGATACATAGGTAGTTTATGGGTGTTAGTGTACTTTAGAGTACAGTAATTAGGAGCTTTATAAACCGGCGTTAGCCCAGAAAGCTCTTAACTACTGACTTTTTTCTGCGGCTGGAGTTTTGTCGTTAGAATTCTAACGCTCACTTCAGATACGACTCTAAATACCGGAGTTAGAAAGATCCCATTGAAAAGATAGGATACGCAATTGACATAAGGGGATCTGCGGTATGGAAAAGTTGCGGCTGAAAAGTGAGCGTTAGACCCTTTCCTGACTGACTCCAAATACCGGCGGTAGCCTAAAACCAGCGTTAGGAGCCTCTAACGCTGGTTTTCACGGCTACCGCCAAACTCTAAATCTAGGCCTTAGTGGGGTTTTTTTTGTAACTTTCAGCTAGATTACGAGTTTTGCGGTAAACTGAAAAAGCAGCGTTAACAGTCCTAACTCTGCTTTTTCACTACCGCTGCTATTACGAGTCTTGCAGGTTTAGGGGCACCGCAGACTTTTTTGGCCTTACCGCAAACCGACTTACGTAAACTTCGTAAACCCTTTTTTCTATGGGACTTCCATAGCGCCGGTATTACGAGTCTGTCCTGGGAGGACAAAAAGTGAGCGGTACACCCTCTACCTCCAAGATTCCTAACGCATTCTAAAGTCAGTAGTTATGAGTTTTACACTACAACGCCGCAGCATAAAACTCATAACTAAAGTGCTAAAAAGTACACTAACACCCATAAACTACCTATTAACCCCTAAACCGAGGCCCGGCCGCCCGCATCGCAAACACTAAAATACATTTTTTAACCCCTAATCTGCCGCTACGGACATTGTCGCCACTAGAATAAACATATTAACCCGTAAAGCGCCACACTCCCGCCTCGCATACACTAGTTAAATATTATTAACCCCTAATCTGCCTCCCCCTTACATCGCCACCACCTACATTATACTTATTAACCCCTAATCTGCCACTCCGGACATCGCAGCAACCTACATTATATTTATTAACCCCTAATCTGCCGTCCCCAATGTCACCGCCACTATTCTAAATTTATTAACCCTTTAAACTTAAGTATAATCCTAACACCCCCTAACTTAAATATAATTTAAATAAATCATTAACTAAATTAGCACCGCAAATCTCAGTAACGCAGCCCCATTGATTCCTATGGGGAAATAAAATTTATGTCTACACTTAACACCCTAACATGAACCCCGAGTCTAAACACCCAAATCTCACACTTATTAACCCCTAATCTGCTGCCCCGACATCGCCGACACCTACATTATACTTATGAACCCCTAATCTGCTGCCCCCAACATCGCTGACACCTACATTATATTTATTAACCCCTAATCTCCCGCCCCCAATGTCGCCGCAACCTACCTACACTTATTAACCCCTAATCTGCCGCCCCCAACGTCGCCACCACTATATTTAATGTATTCACCCCTAAATCTAAGTCTAACCCTAACCCTAAACCCCCTACCTTATATAATTTAAATAAATCTAAATAAAATTATTATAATTAACTAAATTATTCCTATTTAAAACTAAATACTTACCTATAAAATAAACTCTAAGCTAGCTACAATATAACTAATAGTTACATTGTAGCTAGCTTAGGGTTTATTTTTATTTTACCGGCAAGTTTGTATTTATTTTAGCTAGGTAGAATAGTTACTAAATAGTTATTAACTATTTAATAACTACCTAGCTAAAATAAATACAAATTGACCTGTAAAATGAAACCTAACCTATGTTACAATAACACCTAACACTACACTACAATTAAATTACCTACATTAAATACAATTAAATAAATTAAATTAGCTAAATGACAAAAAAAAAAAAAACACACTAAATTACAGAAAATAAAAACAAATTACAAGATCTTTAAACTAATTACACCTAATCTAATAGCCCTATCAAAATAAAAAAAAGCCCCCCAAAATAAAAAAAAACCCTAGCCTAAACTATCAATAGCCCTTAAAAGGGCCTTTTGCAGGGCATTGCCCCAAAGAAATCAGCTCTTTTACCTGTAAAAAAAAAATACAAACAACCCCCCCAACAGCAAAACCCACCACCCACACAACCAACCCCCCAAATAAAAGCCTAACTAAAAGAACCTAAGCTCCCCATTGCCCTGAAAAGGGCATTTGGATGGGCATTGCCCTTAAAAGGGCATTTAGCTCTATTGCAGGCCCAAAGCCCTAACCTAAAAAATAAACCCACCCAATACACCCTTAAAAAAATCCTAACACTAACCCCAAAGATTCACTTACCAGGAGAAGTCTTCATCCAAGCGGCAAGATGTCCTCAAGGAAGCCGGCAGAAGTGGTCCTCCAGACAGGCAGAAGTGGTCCTCCAGATGGGCAGAAGTCTTCATCCAGATGGCATCTTCTATCTTCATCCTTCCGACGCGGAGCGGCTCCATCTTCAAGACCTCCGGCGTGGAGCATCCTCTTCAAACAACGTCTTCTTCGGAATGAATATCACTTTAAATGACGTCATCCAAGATGGCGTCCCTTAGATTCTGATTGGCTGATAGAATTCTATCAGCCAATCGGAATTAAGGTAGAAAAAATCCTATTGGTTGATGCAATCAGCCAATAGGATTGAGCTGGCGTTCTATTGGCTGATCCAATCAGCCAATAGAACGTGAGCTCAATCCTATTGGCTGATTGCATCAGCCAATAGGATTTTTTCAACCTTAATTACGATTGGCTAATAGAATTCTATCAGTCAATCGGAATCTAAGGGACGCCATCTTGGATGACGTCACTTAAAGTGATATTCATTCTGAAGAAAACATTGTTTGAAGAGGATGTTCCGCGCCGGATGTCTTGAAGATGGAGCCGCTCTGCGTCGGAAGGATGAAGATAGAAGATGTGTCTGAATGAAGACTTTTGCCCATCTGGAGGACCACTTCTGCCCGTCTGGAGGACCACTTCTGCTGGCTTCCTTGAGGACATCTTGCCGCTTGGATGAAGACTTCTCCCGGTAAGTGAATCTTCGGGGATTACTGTTAGGATTTTTTAATGGTGTATTGGGTGGGTTTATTTTTTAGGTTAGGGCTTTGGGCCTGCAATAGAGCCAATGCTTATCCAAATGCCCTTTTCAAGGCAATGGGGAGCTTAGGTTTTTTTAGTTAGGCTTTTATTTGGGGTGTTGGTTGTGTGGGTGGTGGGTTTTACTGTTGGGGGGGTTGTTTGGGGCTATTGATAGTTTAGTTTAGGCTAGGGTTTTTTTAATTTGGGGGGGGGCTTTTTTATTTTGATAGGGCTATTAGATTAGGTGTAATTAGTTTAAAGATCTGTAATTTGTTTTTATTTTCTGTAATTTAGTGGGGTTTGTGTGATTTAGCTAATTTAATTTAATTTATTTAATTGTATTTAATGTAGGTAATTTATTTAATTGTAGGGTTAGGTTAGGTGTTACTGTAACTTAGGTTAGGTTTTATTTTACAGGTCAATTTGTATTTATTTTAGCTAGGTAGTTATTAAATAGTTAATAACTATTTAGTAACTATTCTAACTTGTTAAAATAAATACAAACTTGCCTGTAAAATAAATATAAACCCTAAGCTAGCTACAATATAACTATTAGTTATATTGTAGCTAGCTTAGGGTTTATTTTACAGGTAAGTATTTAGTTTTAAATAGGAATAATTTAGTTAATTATAATAATTTTATTTAGATTTATTTAAATTATATTTAAGTTAGGGGGTTTAGGGTTAGACTTAGATTTAGGGGTTAATACATTAAATATAGTGGTAGCGACGTTGGGGGCGGCAGATTAGGGGTTAATAAGTGTAGGTAGGTTGCAGCGACATTGGGGGCGGGAGATTAGGGGTTAATAAATATAATGTAGGTGTCAGCAATGTTGGGGGCAGCAGATTAGGGGTTCATAAGTATAATGTAGGTGTCGGCGATGTCGGGGCAGCAGATTAGGGGTTCATAAGTATAATGTAGGTGTCGGCGATGTCGGGGCAGCAGATTAGGGGTTAATAAGTGTGAGATTAGGGGTGTTTAGACTCGGGGTTCATGTTAGGGTGTTAAGTGTAGACATAAATGTTATTTCCCCATAGGAATCAATGGGGCTGCATTACTGAGATTTACGCTGCTTTTTGGCAGGTGTTAGACTTTTTCTCAGCCGGCTCTCCCCATTGACGTCTATGGGGAAATCGTGCACGAGCACGTACGACCACCTCACCGCTGACTTAAGCAGCGCTGGTATTGGAGTGTAGTGTGGTGCAAAATTCACTTCTTGCCTTTTAACGCCGGGTTTGACAAAACCCGTAAAACCAGCGCTGCAGGTAAGTGAGCAGTGAGAAAAAACTGCACAGTAGAACCGCATAGCTCATAACGCAAAACTCGTAATCTAGCCGTTAGTGTTTGTTATTTTGTGTAACTTAGTTGTTAGTTTTTTGTAATTTTGTAATTTTTAATAGTAGATTTAAATTATTTGAGTAGGGTTAGGTTTTTAACTATATATTTAATTTAATTTGTAGTTTAATGTAATTTTAGTATAACAGTTAGGGTAGATTAATTATTAGTTTAATATAGTTTAATGTAATTTTAGTATAATAGTTAGGGTAGCTTATTTATTAGTTTAATATAGCTTAATGTAATTTTAGTATAATAGTTAGGGTAGCTTAATTATTAGTTTAATATAGTTTAATTTAAATCTAAAGGTAAGTTTTAATTTATTTTAAGATAGAGATGAGTTAATATTTAATATAAAGTTAGTGGGTTGTGGGGGGCTGGCGATTTAGGGGTTAATAGGTTTAGTAAGTGGTTGTGATGTGGGAGGCCAGGGGTTTAGGGGTTAATACATTTATTTAGTTGCGGTGGGCTCTGGAGCGGAGGGATAGGGGTTAATACATTTACGCCTAGATTTAGAGTTCTGCGTTAGCCGTCAACACCAGCATTAGGGGGTCCTAACGCTGGTTTTGGCCGCCCGCTGGTATTTAGAGTCAGTCAGGAAAGGGTCTAACGCTCACTTTCCAGCCGCAACTTTTCCATACCGCAGATCCCCCTACGCCATTTGCGTATCCTATCTTTTCAATGGGATCTTTCTAACGCCGGTATTTAGAGTCTTGGCTGAAGTGAGCGTTAGAAATCTAACGACAAAACTCCAGCCGCAGAGAAAAGCCAGGAGTTAAGAGCTTTCTGGGCTAACGCCGGTTCATAAAGCTCTTAACTACTGTGCTCTAAAGTACACTAACACCCATAAACTACCTATGTACCCCTAAACCGAGGCCCCCCCACATCGCCGCCACTCTATTAAATTTTTTTAACCCCTAATCTGCCGACCGCACACCGCCGCAACCTACATTATCCCTATGTACCCCTAATCTGCTGCCCCTAACATCGCCTGACCCCTATATTATATTTATTAACCCCTAATCTGCCCCCCCAACGTCGCCGCTACCTACCTACAATTATTAACCCCTAATCTGCCGACCGGACCTCACCGCTACTATAATAAATGTATTAACCCCTAATCCGCCTCACTCCCGCCTCAAAAACCCTATAATAAATAGTATTAACCCCTAATCTGCCCTCCCTAACATCGCCGACACCTAACTTCAAGTATTAACCCCTAATCTGCCGACCGGACCTCGCCGCTACTCTAATAACTGTATTAACCCCTAAAGCTAAGTCTAACCCTAACACTAACACCCCCCAAAGTTAAATATAATTTTATTCTAACAAAATAAATTAACTCTTATTAAATAAATTATTCCTATTCAAAGCTAAATACTTACCTGTAAAATAAACCCTAATATAGCTACAATATAAATAATAATTATATTGTAGCTATTTTAGGATTAATATTTATTTTACAGGCAACTTTGTATTTATTTTAACCAGGTACAATAGCTATTAAATAGTTAAGAACTATTTAAAATTGTAAAGCTCTTTTACCTTACCAGCCCTTAAAAGGGTCTTTTGCGGGGCATGCCCCAAAGAATTCTGCTCTTTTGCCTGTAAAAAAAAAATTGTAATTGTAACTTAGGTTAGGATTTATTTTACAGGTAATTTTGTAATTATTTTAACTATTTTAGCTATTAAATAGTTCTTAACTATTTAATAGCTATTGTACCTGGTTAAAATAAATACAAAGTTGCCTGTAAAATAAATAGTAATCCTAAAATAGCTACAATATAATTATTATTTATATTGTAGCTATATTAGGGTTTATTTTACAGGTAAGTATTTAGCTTTGAATAGGAATAATTTATTTAATAAGAGTTAATTTATTTCGTTAGAATAAATTTATATTTAACTTAGGGAGGTGATAGGGTTAGGGTTAGACTTAGCTTTAGGGGTTAATACAGTTATTAGAGTAGCGGCGAGGTCCGGTCGGTAGATTAGGGGATAATACTTGAAGTTAGGTGTTGGCGATGTTAGGGAGGGCAGATTAGGGGTTAATACTATTTATTTTAGGGTTTTTGAGGCGGGAGTGAGGTGGATTAGGGGTTAATACATTTATTATAGTAGCGGTGAGGTCCGGTCGGCAGATTAGGGGTTAATAAGTGTAGTTAGGTAGCGGCGACGTTGGGGGGGGGGCAGATTAGGGGTTAATAAATATAATATAGGGGTCGGCGGTGTTAGGAGCAGCAGATTAGGGGTACATAGGGATAACGTAGGTTGCGGCGGTGTACGGAGCGGCAGATTAGGGGTTAAAAATAATATGCAGGTGTCAGCGATAGCGGGGGTGGCAGATTAGGGGTTAATAAGTGTAAGGTTAGGGGTGTTTAGACTCGGGGTACATGTTAGAGTGTTAGGTGCAGACGTAGGAAGTGTTTCCCCATAGGAAACAATGGGGCTGCGTTAGGAGCTGAACGCTGCTTTTTTGCAGGTGTTAGGTTTTTTTTCAGCTCAAACTGCCCCATTGTTTAATATGGGGATATCGTGCACAAGCAGGTTTTTGAAGATGGCCGCGTCCGTAAGCACCGCTAGTATTGAGAGTTGCAGTGGCGTTAAATATGCCTGTACGCTCCCTTTTTGGAGCCTAACGCAGCCCTTCTGTGAACTCTAAATACCAGCGGTATTTAAAAGGTGCGGGGGAAAAAAAGCATGCGTAGCTAACGCACCCCTTTGGCCGCAGAACTCTAAATCTAGCCGTTAGTTAGTTGTGGCGGTGTCGGGGAGCAGTGGAAAAGGGGTTAATAAGTTTATTAGAATTGCGGTGGGCTCTGGGAGCGGCGGGATAGGGGTTAATAATAACTTTATTTATTTGGGGCTGGGTCGGGGAGCGGCGGGATAGGGGTTAAACAGTTTAGTATAGTGGCAGTGTTTAGTGACAGTATATAAATAAAGCTGGGAAAAAGCCAAATAGCAGCGAGATCGATGACTGTTAGTTAACCACAGTCTACTGCTCATCGCCTTGGTGTGCGGCTTTTTGACAGCTTTTTATATAAATATGGAGAGCGTATTCAGGTCCGCAGCCGCGATGTTAGGCGATGTCAGGTGAGCGTATTGGTGCCATTGAATGCAGCACAGTTGACGGCTTGATAAGTAGGCCTCTATGTCTTGAGACATCCTAAAGTGTCACCTCTAACCGACCCAAGGTTTGTTTCTTGATATATAACACTGTCTTCTGTCACTCTGTGTTGACATCTTTGGCCAATTAGGCTCACTGTAGTCAGGCTCAGCAGATATAGGTAATAAAAATCATTCTTCCCAAAAGTTTGCTTTTTTTTACATAGTTCTGGTACAGAGATGTAAATAGCAGAGAAGAAAAAGAAAAAAAAAAAAAAAAAAAGAAAAAAAATTAACCAACCCCTGACATTCTAAAATCATGAGGTCTTCATGACAGGACAGAATAAAGTTTCATATATTTATCCTAATTTAATAAAAAGTGCACACCAAATATTGAATTTCTTAAAAGTACCTATTTACTAAATGATAGTTTTGCAGTTTTTGTTTTGTGAGTGATCACACTTAGGCATATATTCAAATATTTTTGAGTTTGCCATTTGAAAGTTACAGCTGCAATTATTCCAGATAGAATGACAGGCAGAGAAAGTAAATATCCGAAAAACTATATGCAATGGCCACAAGCTTTGTGTTCAGTATAATTCTGTTCTTATCCCAAGACGTCTTACATTTCTTATAAGCTTTGCTCACACAGAGTATTCCTTCTAAATATAGTTCCAGCTTTTTATTATCGATGAGTTTTTTGTGTGGGAGCTTGCAGACTTGCTTGTTGTAGTATAAGAAGCAGATAGGTCTATTTAACTGATTATAACATAGTACGTCAAGCTAATGCTAATACCATATCATACACCAATAATGATAAGGTGATAAGCTTAGCTAACTATCTCATGAGCATCTCAAAATTCTCCCCGGATTTCTGCATGTATGGGCTTGCCATGAATCTACCTAACTTGGCATGATGCCCTATTCATTTTCTTAAAGGGACCGTAAAGATCTTGTAATGACATGGCATTGGTACTATAAAATAACATTTCAGCCAAGTCTAAACCAAATCCATAATACTGAAATCCTTTATCAATAGCCTAATTCCACCCACCATTTGCAATATCTGGAGAAGGCAATATAGGCTTTAGTCTGCAGATAACAAAGCTAAACACTGTCATAACGAAACATATAATGCGTTGTTTTACTGGTGTTATCAGTTAAAGCCAATTAGGTAAACATTTGTAGCAGGAACAGCCTTGAGAAGTCAGCAGGGTGTATTTCAAGTTCTAAGAATTAGAAAATATTTATTTTCCAGAGCTGAATTCCATGATAAGGGGGCAACATAAACAATGAAAGTATATTGCAAAGTGGATTAGCTATGCATAACTAAACAGTTTATATAAAAATCACAAGGAGTTTGCTGTCCCTTTAAGACATTTTCCTTTATGTACCACCTTGAAGTTTGAGTCTTTTCACACTGTATATCTATTGATCTCAACCAATCTGTTAGAGGAGATTTTTGAACTGGTTTACAAAGCAGTATAACCTGTTTTCAAATTCAAAATTTCAACAGCATTTCTAATTTTTTTCAAATAACTTTCGGCTAGATTACAAGTGTTGCGGTACGGTTTTTAACGCTGAAAAAAATGGCCCTTCCAGCACAATGGCCAGTAACGCATATTACGAGTTGTGTCGGTATAGCTATACCGCAAGCATTTTAGCCTGTAATGCAACGCCATTCCGCACTCAAAAAAATGACTTTTTTGTGTGGGATTTTGATAGCGCTGGTATTACAGGTTGTGCATTCAGGCTAAAATGCTTGCATTACAGCTTATACCGTCATGATCCATACCGCTATCTGGGACCACATGGATTTTGCAAAACAAAAATGTTTCACAAAACTCATAACTAAACTGTTTCAAAGTACACTAACACCTATAAACTACCTATTAACCCCTAAACCGCTGCCCTCCTGCATTGCAACTATTAAATAAACCAATTAACCCCTAATCTGCCCCAACCCACATTGCCAACACTATAATAAAGCTATTAACCCCTAATCTGCCGCTCCCCGACATCGCCGACACTATAATAAAGTTATAATCCCTAAACCTCCGACCTCCCACAACGCTTCCACTAAATAAACCTATTAACCCCTAAACCTCTGGCCTCCCACATTGCCGCTACTAAATAAACCTATTAACCCCTAAACCTCTGGCTCCCACATCGCCGCTGATTTGAACAGCCAATAGGATTTCAGTAGCTCTGATCCTATTGGTTGTTTTGAACAGCCAATAAGATTTCAGAAGCTCTCATCCTATTGGCTGATTTGAATTTGAAGAATCAAATCAGCCAACAGGAATGCAAGGTACGGCATTTTGAAACGGCTATCTTGCATTCAACTTCAGTGTACGGCGGTGACCGTATGAAGTGGACGCTCCGTGCAGGATGGGTTCCTCTTCCAGGATAGCTCTGCTCCGTGCCACCGAGATGAATATAGAAGACGTCACCGAGATGGATAAAGGTGTTGCCGCCTGGATGAAGACTTCTCGCTGCCTGGATGAAGATGGATGTTCGGTTTTCAGAACCCGTGAGTAGATTTTAGGGGTTTTTTTTCCATTTATTTGGGTGGGTTTTTTTTTTTAGACCTCCTCAACAGCACTGTCATCGTTTATCTGGATGATATCCTTGTTTTCTCTTCCACTTTAGAGGAGCATCATAGGCACATGAGACAGGTGCTTCTTCATCTCAGAGACAATTCTTTGGTAGCTGAGCTAGAAAAGTTTGAGTTTGATCAAGTTCAGATCCAATTGCTTGGTTATGTCATCTCGAAGGAGGGTTTTGCCATGGATCCTGCTAAACTCACCGCAGTACTCAAATGACCTCAACCTACCTCTTTAAAGGAATTGCAGAGGTTCTTGGGATTCTCCAATTATTACCGCAAGTTTATAAAGAACTTTTCTCAAACAGTTCCTCCTCTCACTGAATTGACAAAATGGAACAAAGACTGTAAACATTTGCCTCCTGAGGCCATAAATGCCTTCTCTTGTTTGAAAAAGGCTTTCTGTTCAGATTCTGTGCTCCGCCATCCTGATCCTGATCTACAATTCACTTTAGAGGTTGATGCCTCCGAGATAGGGGCTGGAGCAGTTCTTACCCAAAGGGACCCTTTGACTTCCAAGTCAAAACCTGTAGCCTTTTTCTCTAAACGCTTTACTCCTGCTGAGAGGAACTACGATGTGGGTAATCGTGAACTTGTAGCCATTAACATGGCCTTGACTGAATGGCTTCATTGGTTAGAGGGCACCGCCAATCCTATTCAGATTCTCACCGACCACAAGAATCTGACTTACCTAGAGACTGCTCATCGACTCAATCCTTGACAGGCCAGGTGGACCTTGTTCTTTTCCTGTTTTAACTTTGTGGTTTCTTATCTTCCTGGGACCAAGAACAAGAAGGCGGACGCCCTTTCCCGTCAGTTCCCTCACTCAAGTGATTCCTCAGAAGCTCCTATTGAACACATCATACCCCCCCTCCTGTGTGGTTGCTCAACTCAATACTACCCTTCTGCAAAGATTGCAGCGTGCTCAGTCTAGTAAACCTCCTGGTGCCCCCATGGCCTCCGATATCCTCTTTGTACCCCTGAACCTGCGTATCCCTGTGCTAGCCTGGGCTCATGATAGCAAACTCTCAGGACATCCTGGTTCGACTAGGACTTTCAAGCATCTTTCCCAACATGTTTGGTGGCCTACTATGAAGTCTGATACTCAGGATTATGTGAAAGCCTGCAAAATTAGTGCTGCCAACAAGCCTCCTCGATCTTTGCCTCCTGGCTTGCTCCAACCATTGTCCATTCCCAAACAACCATGGACACACAAAACAATGGACTTCATTGTGGACCTTCCTTTTTCCAACCACCATACAGTTATCTAGGTTGTGGTGGACCGCTTTTCCAGACTGGCTCACTTCGTACCCCTAACCAAACTGCCTTCTGAGCAAGAATTATCATCCCTTTTTCTCTTGCATGTGGTACGACTTCATGGCATTCCTGTGAATATTGTTTCCGACAGAGGTCCACAGTTCATCTCTGCCTTCTGGAGAGCTTTTTGTAAGTTGATTGGAACCACTGTTTCCTTGTCGTCTGGCTACCATCCTCAGACCAATGGATTAACTGAGAGAGCAAACCAGGATCTTGAAGCCTACCTTAAAGCCTTTTTCAACGCTCGCCATACCAACTGGTCTGAGTTGCTACCCCTAGCTGAGCTGGCAAGAAACACTCATTGGCACTCTTCTCTTCAATGTTCTCCATTTCAAGCCGCAGCAGGGTATCAACCTCGTGTCTTCCCTCTTTCAGCTCAGTCCGCTGGGGTCCCTGCCACAGACCGACTTGTCACTGAACTCACCACTCACTGGCAACATATTCACTCTCAGCTGCATTCAGCTGTCTCTAGATATAAGAAGTTTGCTGATCATCATAGGGCTCTGTACATTCCAGTGGGTGAACGTGTTTGGATCTCTACTCGACATATTCGTTTACGTCAACCCTGTTTACGTCAACCCTGTCACAAATTGGGGCCTAGGTTTATCGGTCCTTGCAAGGTCCTGAAAAGACTGTCTCCTGTTGCCTACAAAGTGGCCTTGCCAAAAACCCTACGCATACATCCAGTCTTCCACATCTCACTACCTAAACCTTACATCAAGAATAGATATACCCGGTTCCGAGCTCCTCCTCCTCTGCTCCTGGTCCGTGGTGACCCTGAATATGAGGTAGCTAAGATCCTGGACTCCAGATACAGGCGCAGACAACTGCAGTATCTGATACATTGGAAGGGTTACCCCATGGCAGATCATTCCTGGGTTCCTGATGTACATGCTCCATCTCTGGTCTCCAGATTCCATGCTGCCCATCCTTTGAGGCCAACTCTGGTTCCCAACCCTTGAGAGGGGGGCTATGTCAAGCCGCACCACTCTAGCCATTGCTAGGGGCGTGGCATCTCCTTCCCTGCTCGTTGCCAGGGGCAGTGTCGGCTCAGATGCGTCCGACACTGACGTCATCGCTGCATGCTCCTGATGCCGGTCAGACCTCAGTGGTGAGAATCCTGCGCCTATTTAAACTTTCCACAAACGATCTGTCACTGCCCAAGTATAGGTGTTACTTTGTGTACTCCTGGGTGTGACAGATCGTTCTTTCTAAGTGCCTAAATACTGTTACTGAACCTGCCTGCCTGACTACTCTCCTGCCTTAACCCTTAAACTGCTGGATTGATTACTGTTGCTGAACCTGCCTGTCTGACTACTCTACCTGCCTTAACCCTTAAACTGCTGGATTGATTACTGTTGCTGAACCTGCCTGTCTGACTACTCTACCTGCCTTAACCCTTAACTGCTGGATTGATTACTATTGCTGAACCTGCCTGTCTGACTACTCTACCTGCCGTAACTCTCAATATGCTGGACTGCTTTACTGTTGCCAAACCCTGCCTGACCATTCTAGTAGTTTATCCTTGGACTGCTTTGCTGTTGCCAAACCCTGGCTGCCTGACCATTCTAGTGGTTCATCCTTGGACTGCTCTGCTGTTGCCGCTGGGGACTGTCCTGCCTGTGGTGAGTGCCCCCTTCCTCATCTCACTAACTTTCTCTGCTCTGGGATATTCCCTATCATTCCGGCTCGACGCTGGAATAACAAGACTACTGGCCGAGTTTGGTCTGATAGAGGAGTATCCCATGAGCGTTACAGCCATATATTACTGGCAGGTAAAACACTGTTGCCATTGGAGTATAATCTATGCTCTCAAACTTCTCTGTGTGTTGCAAATGGCAGTCAAGGGGGTTATACCACTGATATATGTTTGTGTTACAGGTAGCTAAAGAGGTGAAATTAATCATTTGTGAGTTACTGGCAGACAATAGAATACAATCAATGCACAGTAGGGGAAAAAATATGTAAGGTGGTTACAGTCTGTTAGGACCATGAGGATGGACCAGTATTTGTGTGGAGTTTTTATTTTGGTGAATTGTGATGGGTCAACCCTTATAGGAAAATCAGGTAGTGAGTGATGGTAGTTAGGGTTAATGGGGCATTGTGAGGGGGATTGGTATAAATTGGTTGGGTATAGATTAGTTAAGCTTAAACTATAGTAGGGAAATCAGGACAGTGCAGTTAGGGCTAAACTGTGGTGGAAAATGTGACAGCATGGATGAGGTTAAACTGCAGTAAGGTGATCAGGGCAGTGCAGTGTAAGCTACTGCTGTTAGAGTTAAAGTGAAGTGAAGGGGCACAGTTAGTGTTAATGGGCTATAACAAAAGGGCTGTGGTCAGAAGCCCCCTGGTGATTTGGGGCAGTTTATGGCATAGGATTTGGGAAGGCAGGAAATATTAAGAGTAGTTTTATAGCAGAATTCCTTTCTACTTCTGTGCTTTCAATGTGCTGCATTTATTACACAACAGTGATACCTGGTTGTTTGATTAGGGTGGCCGACAACTCTATGCTCTGTGCTCTAGCTGAGATAAATAATAAATATTTGAGTTGTATAATTAGCTAAGCCAGCTGAGGGTGAGGGGTTGGGGAGCAGCAGACACCCAGTGCTTCAGGCAACACACAAACTAAATACACCACTGATATTGGCTGTCAGGTTCCACTATTATTATGTGACCCACAGGTAGCTGATACTACATAGTAACTGCTGGATTACCTTTCATATACTGTATAGACTTCAAGGAACAAACATAGGTTTTGGTTTGTATAGTCAATTTTCAAATATATATGAACTAAAATAATTAGTGATACAAATCAGTTTGTTTTAGCTGTTATTATTACTAATATAATTACATTATAAACCCTAAATAAAAACCCTGTTTACATTTAAAGAATCATAAGAATATAAATGTGACAGCAGTCAAAGGCATGTGAGCGAATTTATTGCAGAAACTCAGTGTAAATCAGAGTGATCATAGCCTGAAAGCTAAAGCAATGGAGAGATCCATCTAATAGGAAAAGGGGTGGGAACTAGAGCTCAGCAACAAAATCAACATCAGAAGCTGTAGAATCTTCGGTGCCTCAGCATCATCCCTGACTGAATGAGGAGATTGGAACCTATAATGAAAAATCTCATAAAACTGCCCCAATGATAGACACTGGTAAGAAGGGGCTCTTTTTATTCTTCATTAAAGGACACATTTGATGTCATTGTTGCTTTACCAACATTATCTATAAGAAAAAGGATGTTTCTGTGCTATTCTGCCCAGTGATACACTGTACACTGTAGTCTATTTAAAATCTATTCATAATGTATTGAGCTGTTGACTGTATAATACAAATCCAGTCTGAATTAGGTGGTTTCATTTTAAAGGAAAATAATATGACATTTGCATTTCTTTTTAAAAATGTCTTTTTCTATCTGTATTTTTGTAATATGGTGAGGGAAGTGCTGTACTGAGCTGTAATTTCTGTTTGCACATTCCTGCAGTCTGTTTCTTTTTCTTCCATTGTCACCCAGCAGCAGGAGCTAGTAATTATTGATACAGTTCACATGGGTAATCAGGCAGAGTTGATAGGTTGGGAACGAGCTGCACGTCCAACAGCTGCATTATGTTCCACATGTTATGATGTAGGTTTTGCTTGAATTAGCAATGAAAGGCCTAATATATACTTGGTGTCTGATTCATCATTTTTATGTGTTCATGTTGCTTTTTTATCCCTCTGGTATTGGGGTATTTATTTCTACCTCAGATACTTGCTTAATGTACACTATTTATATTTACAGATGTTTGGAATTTATTGATTTTTGTTGTTGTAGAGTTTTGACCTTAAAAAAGGTGGAAAGTAGAGAATATTTTCAAACTGATTTTACAAAAATGAGGACATGAATGTTGATAGTTAGATATGAATTCTAATAATTAGATATGAATGCTAATAATTAGATATGAATGCTTATAGTTAGATATGAATGCTGATAGATATGAATGCTAATAATTAGATATGAATGCTGATAGTTAGATATGAATGCTAATAATTAGATATGAATGCTGATAGTTAGATATGAATGCTGATAGTTAGATATGAATGCTAATAATTAGATATGAATGTTGATAGTTAGATATGAATTCTAATAATTAGATATGAATACTGATAGTTAGATATGATTGCTAATAATTAGATATGAATGCTGATAGTTAGATATGCATGCTAATAATTAGATATGAATGCTGATTGTTGGATCTGAATGCTGATAATTAGATATGAATGCTGAGAGTTAGATATGAATGCTAATAATTAGAAATGAATGCTAATAATTAGATATGAATGCTAATAATTAGATATGAATGCTAAAAATTAGATATGAATGCTAATAATTAGATATGAATGCTAAAAATTAGATATGAATGCTAATAATTAGATATGAATGCTAATAATTAGATATGAATGCTAAAAATTAGATATGAATGCTAATAATTAGATATGAATGCTAAAAATTAGATATGAATGCTAATAATTAGATATGAATGCTAATAATTAGATATGAATGCTAAAAATTAGATATGAATGCTAATAATTAGATATGAATGCTAATAATTAGAAATTTATGCTAATAATTAGATATGAATGCTGATAGTTAGATATGAATGCTAATAATTAGATATGAATGCTAATCATTAGAAATGAATGCTAATAATTAGATATGAATGCTAAAAATTAGATATGAATGCTAATAATTAGATATGAATGCTAATAATTAGAAATGAATGCTAATAATTAGATATGAATGCTAATAATTAGATATGAATGCTGATAGTTAGATATGCATGCTAATATTTAACACATTTAAAACAGATGGATCGATAAAGTGTAGTAACCAGAGATCACCTTTCAGTTAATAAAAATGCCATGAACATTACACATAAATATATTGGGAACAGACAACATGTTTATTACAACTCCTTTGTTTTTACACTCATTGTTTCTCAACTCAAGTCCTCAGGGCACACTAATCAACCAGATTTGCATGATACCTTAACTAGAGCATATACTTTGTAACCATGGTTACAGATCAGATGATTACTTCAACTGTGCTCTGGCCCTTTAGTGTGCCCTGAGGACTCAGGGTTCCATGTACTAAGCAGTGAATGCTGTTGTGGAGCACTTGCGGGGCAGGTTCACTCACACGAGCCTACTTTCTGCAATGCAAGTTATTTATAATGATAATCAAGGGGCCATCTATTAATGTTCTTTTGGAGCCCTGTTTTACCTATCTGTAGAGGCTGAAACTGTATGTTCCTCTGCTGTGTTCATTCTTTAGTGCAGGAGTCAGCAACCTTGGGCCCTCAGATGTTTTGGAACTACATTTCCCATGATGCTCAGACAGCCTAAAGAGTGTCTCAGCATCATGGTAAATGTAGTCCAAAACATCTGGGGGCCCAAGGTTGCTGACCCCTGCTTTAGTGGATTATTGAGGTGGCACTGATGACACACATCTATATATAATACGGTTTGACTGACTTCACATGCAATGAGGGGTAGGGGAATTCCGATTATCCTAGCTTAGTGAAGGTATAATCTAGATTTTATTAAGGACACAGAGACGAATATTTGCATTATCTTTCTTTACTACTCAAGTGCAGCTTTTAAAGTACATAAAAACACATAAACATTTAAAATAAAACAGAAAAAATAGAGTCTATATAACTAGCCAATGAGAATGCTAGGTTAGAGACAAAAGAGAAAATGGACCAATCAGAGGACCCATATTGGCCATAAACAGACCAGTGAGCACCCCATCTTCCTCTTTCTTGTTTGATGCTCATAAACAGGAAACTTTTGAAGAAATTTAATAATCCCAACAGTCCAAGGCATAAACAAATCAGTAAACAAAACCACAGGAATTGAAGAGTCTTCATGGAGGCTTGACTCGATGATTGAGGAGATGAATGAGAGGATTTGAAGATCCATCTGTTCTTCCATGAAGAGACAGGAGTCTTCATTGTAGGAACAAATCCTGATTTAACTAGGGACATTTGGGAAGTTGGTAACTAAAATAAAATATATAGAAACGTTAGTACAATTAAAAATAGATAACTGTATGGGTGGGATAAGATAGTATAGAGGAGGGAAATATTCGTCTCTGTGTCCTTAATAAAATCTAGATTATACCTTCACTAAGCTAGGATAATCGGAATTTTATTACAGGACCAGAGACTTCATATTTGCATGTTTAAAGCAATTATTGAAAAAGATTAAGTGAAGCATGTTGGATAGGTTTAAAGTAAAAGTGTTTGAAAGTGGAGTCGGAGGACCAGTCCGCAGCCTTCAATATGTCTTGCAATGGAGCAGACTTCAGAAGAGCTTTAGAAGCGGCCGATCCTCTAACTGAATGAGCGGAAAAAGAAAGGTCAACTCCAGCTTCGGACATGACCCATTTTATCCATCTAGCAATGGAGGTAGTAGTGACAGGAGCATGAGGAGGAACAAAAGATAACAAGAGTTGGTTGTTAGAAGAATCTCTGAAAGATGCAGTTTTAGATTCATAAGATTTGAGACAAGAAACAACACAGAGGGAAGGTTCGGAGGGAAAATAGGGGTAGAAAATAGAAGAGGATAAGGTCTTAGTTCTACGAGAAATGAGGAAAGTGACACCTTCAGGAGAAAAGGATTTAGAATTGAAATCTAGAGCCCAGACATCAGAAACCCTGCGAAAAGAGATCAGGCAAAGAAGGGTAGCAAGTTTAGCAGAAATTTGTTTTAAAGAGAGAAAGTCATTGGAAGGCCAAGATTTAAAGAGGGAGAAAATTAAATCTACATCCCAAAAGAAATTATGTTTTGGAGTAGGAGGTCTTTTTAGTCTAATAGCTTTAAGAAGACGACATACTAAAGGATGTTTTCCGATAGGGAGATTGTTAATGAAATCATGTCTAGCCGAAATAGCAGATCTGGAAAGATTGATGGTCCTGTATGCAAGGCCTAGGTCAAAGAGGTGAGAGAGGAAATTTAGGATTTGAGTTAAAGGAGATGAAAAGGGATCCAGACTCCTAAGCATGCACCAGCTAGACCATCTGGACCATGCGGAAAAATAAGATTTGTGGGTTCCTGGGGCCCATGAATCTCGCATGAGAGATTTAGTTGAGTCTGAAAGGTCGAGGAGATTTCTGAGTTCCCCGTAATTGACCATGCTATTAGTCTGAGAGAGTGATTGAGAATGAGAAAATGAGGGTTGTCCTGTGGATCTAAGAGGAGATCCGGAAAAACAGGGAGGAGAATTGGGGGTTTGAAAGACATCTCCAGAAGAGAGGGATACCAAGCTTGAGTTGGCCACAGGGGAGTTATGAGGGTAAGAGATAGAAGATTCCTGCGAACTACAGAAATCGTCCGGGCAATCAGGGAAAAGGGGGGAAAAGCATAAGCCCCTTGATTCGGCCAGGTTTGAAGGAAAGTGTCTATTGCTAATGCTTCTGGATCTGGACGCCAGCTGAAGTAGAGAGGAAGTTGACGGTTGAGACGAGAAGCGAAGATGTCCAAAGAGAAAGGACCCAGAAGGATTTGGATGGATAGGAAAATATTTCTGTGAATTTTCCAATCGCTGGAGTCCCTGAGGAAACGAGAACCCCAATCTGCAGCTGAATTCGAAAGACCTGGAATATATTCTGCCTTGATAGAGATATTCTTGTCTAAACAGAGATGAATAAAATCCTTGGTAATATTTGACAGATTTCTGGACTTTGTGCCACCTAATCGATTGAGATATCTCACAGCTGAGATGTTGTCCATCCGAAGAAGGATAGAGGCAGGGGCTAGAGATTTTACAAAACTTTTTACAGCAAAGGACCCGGCTAAAAGTTCCAGACAATTTATATGGAGGCCTTTTTCTTCTGCGGACCATTTCCCTCCGGTAATAGATGGACCGCAGCGGGCACCCCAACCCGACAGGCTGGCATCGGATTCTATGATCAAATCTGGGGATTTTCCAAAAATAGCTCTCCCATTCCAAGCTTCCATTTGGGAAAGCCACCATGAAAGCTCCTCTTTGGCTTCCAAGGATAATGGAATGAGGTGAGAATAAGAGAAACCTTTCTGAAGGTAAGAAATCTTTAATCTTTGGAGTTCTCGATAATGAAGGGGAGCCGGAAAGATAGCCTGAATAGAGGATGAAAGTAACCCAACTATCCTGGCTATCTGTCTGACCGAGACAAATTGTTTGGTGAGAGTCTTTGAAATTTCCTTCTTGATGTTCTTTATCTTTGAAAGGGGTAAGCTTAAAGTGGCTTTCGCCGTATCTATAAGAAAACCAAGAAAAATTAGAGATTTGGAAGGAAGAAGGATTGATTTTTCTTTGTTTACTAGGAAACCTAAATTCTCTAAAAGATTTATTGTCATGGATAACTGAGATTGAAGAGAAGTAAAATCTTGATTCATCAGCAGGATATCGTCTAGATAAATGATTAGACGAATTCCTCTGAGTCTCAGAAAAGATACTACTGGTTTGAGGAGTTTTGTAAATATCCATGGAGCGGATGAAAGTCCGAAAGGGAGACAAGTGAAACTCCAAACTTTTTCCTCCCAAGTGAAAGTCAGGTACTTCCAGTGTTCTGGATCTATGGGAACTGTGAGATATGCATCCGAGAGGTCTAGTCTGATCAGTCAATCGTTGTCCAAAAGACAGTCTCTTAGAAGATGAATCCCCTCTAGTTTGAAGTGATTGTAAACAACGTAAGCGTTGAGAGTTCTTAAGTTTATAACAGGTCTGAACTGACCATTTTTCTTTTTTACTAGAAAAAGGTTGCTGAAGAAAGCTAAGTGAGGATTTGGATTTGGGGAGATAGCTTCTTTTTGTCGAAGATTTTCTATCTCTTTTTGAACTAGAAGTCTGTCTTTTTGGGAAAAATGAATAGGTTTTGGAAAAGAATTTTGGATAGGGGGAGATAAGAAATCTATGTGAACTCCTTGAACTGTGTTTAAGATCCAAGGATCTGAAGATATGAGGTTCCAATTGTGAGCGAAGAAGGCTATTCTTCCCCCAACTTTTAGTGGGGAAGAAATAGGAGTATTGAAAAGAGGAAATTTTACCTGGAGAAGGGCGAGATCGGGTTCTGAAACATTGACCTCTTTGTTGCCAGGGTCTGGACCGTTGTGGAAAAAAGTTGAAAGCTGGAGAGGCTTCATTGTTGTATCTGTAGTGCTGATACTGAGAGGGGTAGTTTTGTTGGAATTGAGGTCTTGAAATTTGTGAGGAACGGCCGGGAAAGTGACCTCCACCTTTCCCGGCCCTGTCAGAGAAATTCTGAGAGTACATCATTTTTCTCATAGAGGTTTTTACTTTATTAAGGGTGGAAAAGGTGTTCTCATAAAGGTTCAAATCTTTTAGAAAAGCGTCTCCAAAAAGAAGACCGTCTTTGTCCGATTGTAATTCATTAACTGCGAAATCGCAGATCTTAGGGTCAATTTTTCTTAAGATATTCTTTCTGCGTTCAATTATAATAGCGGTATTGGCATTACCCACAAAGGAGAGAATGCGTTGAACCCACTCTCTAACGAGGGAAGGGTCCATAGGGGATTCTTGTAGTACAGCCTCTTCAGATAACTCAAAGAGCTTTGTAATAGGACCAATGGTGTCAAGTAGTTTATCCTGGCAATTTTTCCAGGCTTTGTCTAATCCTTTTTTGATTTTGTACCCCGGGGAGCCAATAAATTTGAGAACTTTGGGTCAATTTCAGGGGTAATGTTACAATTTTTGGGAAGAAGGGGTCTGGGGCATTCAGCTCTCATATTATTTCTAGCCCTTTTCTTTAGGGTCTTTTTAAGTTGAAAATCTATAAAGGATGCGATTTCCATGGGAGGAAACCATTCTGAGGATCTAGGATGGTGTAAGGTGTCCGCATTAAAGCGGGGGTTACCAAGAGCGTCAGTAAAATTAAAATTATCATCATCCAGATGTTTGGATTTTTTGGAGCATTTTTTAGCTTTTTTGCGTTTAGGCTCAGATTCAGAGGAGGAGTCTGAATCACAATTATTAGATGAGGAATTATTGGAGTCCTCAGACATATTATCTGAATTATATGATGTAGAGGAATCAGAACCTTTTTCTTTGGAAAATATTTCAGATTTTTTAATTTGAACTCCCTTTTTATTCCCCTTGGGAGTAAGGGGTCTTTTAGCGGATGTTTTACTTCCTTTGCCGCAAGGAAGATTAGATTCAGTCAGAGTATGCTTGGATTTACTGACAAGCTTTTTGCTTAATTTAAAAGCACTGGAAGGAGCTTTTCTTTTAATTGTTTTCTTTGGAGGAGATTTATGCATAAGGGAAGACATGTGAGACATTAATTTATTTATTTAGTTATCAATCATAATCTGAACAGATTGTTCAGATAAGGGATTGGGAGAAATGTCAAGAGACATATTGATACAAAGGTAAAATATATATTGACAAACAATTTTTTGATTAAAATTTTTTTATAAAATATATTTGAACCTTTAGCAACAAACACCTAGATAAAATATGTAATATTAGAGAAAATTATTGTGTAAATTTTTTAAAACATAAATGCTTCACAGAGAAAATTTCTGACAGGAAAAGTTTTCTGACAGGAAAAATCTTTAGTAAATATAAAAAGCACCACCGGAGGGCAGCAAATGCCTAAAAAAGAAGAAAGAGAAAGAAAATTAGCATCTGACACAAGCTTAGAGTTGAAAAAGAGCCGAAAGAAACAAAATTACTTTTCAGTAAGAGGGCAGGAGGCGTCCACAGCACTCTAAGGAAAAACAGAAGGCGGGCTGTGACGTCACTAAGAACGCCCACAAGATGGCGCCGGAGCTCAATAGAAGGGAGAGGAGACAGAGACACGCAGCAGAAAAACGGCAAATTAGATTTTAATAAAATTACTCAAACAGAGAACCGGATTAGAGGGGGAAAAAAGCAGAATAGGCACAGGGAAAAAACGAGCATTACACCAAAAACGAGTGCAGGAAGAGGCACAAAGGGTGTAAAATGAAAACGGAAAGGAGAGAAAATATGTGTGTGTAGGAATAGAACAAAAGGAAATAAATAAAATGTAATAACAAAGTAATATAATAATTTGACAATAAAATATATATTAGAGAATAATGAGCCACACTTATCTGTTGCATGAGCAGCAAAAGAAAGAGGAAGATGGGGTGCTCACTGGTCTGTTTATGGCCAATATGGGTCCTCTGATTGGTCCATTTTCTCTTTTGTCTCTAACCTAGCATTCTCATTGGCTAGTTATATAGACTCTATTTTTTCTGTTTTATTTTAAATGTTTATGTGTTTTTATGTACTTTAAAAGCTGCACTTGAGTAGTAAAGAAAGATAATGCAAATATGAAGTCTCTGGTCCTGTAATAAAATCATATATTCCCATATTACAAAATAGTAGTTATATAGTTGACAGATCCATAAATCTAATCTGAGGTCTGATGTGAATATATAACTGAAAGGGGCTTCAATACCATGGGACAGGACTGCTCCAAGGGCTTGATATAAGCTGCAGGGCCATGGGATCTTTTCTTAAAGATATTTATTTCCACCAATCACCCACTAGTTGCCTGGCAATTTTATGCAGGACAGCTGGCTTTCTGCATAATATTTAAATGGTGTCAAATGGGAAAATACTGAAACTTTGTCTTCTAGTTTTCAGTTGCTAAAAATTGATGAAGAACCGGGCATTCGGCAGCTTTGTTAGCTGCCGAATGCGGAAGTAGGTGACTGCTCATGGACTTCAGCTCTTTTCAGTGCCAGATTGATCCTGGTTAAGGATCACCACACCAAGATGTGTGCAAATCCAGATCTTAGTGTGGTGATCTTTCAAAAGCATAAATTTGGTATCGAAAATAGCTGAAGATCCCGAGCGACCACCTACTTCCGCATGCCCAAACTAAAGGCATTTTCTAAAAAGGGAAGCTGGTCAATTTTGTTAATAATGGTTCCTGCTTGTACCTGATAATATAACCCACCCTATGGCATACGGTTGTCTGGTACTTAATCTTAAGTGTTTTGTGCTTAAATGTAAATTTTCATATTATTTGAACGCCACATTATGCACCTAACACAAGTATGAAATGTGCTTAAAATTGATCTAAGGTTAAGGACAAAGTTGAAATATTAAATATAATAAGGAAATTACCTTGTGAGAATACTCTAAAAGATACTGAATATTATTATTTTTAAATTAAATTAAAAATAGAAATTAATTATGTGGAGTATATAATATTTAATGACACAATTGTGATGCTTATGACACAGTAAATAAGGTTGTGGCCAACAACTAAATAATGAAAAATAAGAAAAGGTCCCAAAACTCATTGCTTAGAACTTGTAATTAATCACCATAAAATCAAAAAGTTTAAAGCTATTAAAAACAAATGGTATATAGTGACTGAATATTTCAGCATCCAAATTGTGCAGATATTGCAAAGATTGTGAGAAAACCTGACGGTCCTAAATGCCCTTAATCCATCTGCTCCACTCCTTTAGATGTGAGAATCCCACAGACAGCTAATAAATGGTAATCACTTTTTTGGATTAAATATTAGACACAGTTAGTACATGTTTCAGCATCAGCACACCTTTATCATGATGCACTTATGCTCCGCCCACTTGTAACAGTTCTTGTTTCGTTCTTAAAGTAAGAGAGTTATCACATTATAGACCCACTAGGGTTATTATAATAACTGTTTAACTATTTAACCTCCCAGTGCTGGATTCCACTTATGACTATACTCTACTAACATAATACAGAGAAGACTTAACTGGAGAATAATGACCATCAGAACTGAACCTTCCATTTCTTTTAATCAAATGATTAATTGATTGATTGATTGATTGATTATATTCTAACTCAAGAATTATTTGGGGTTAAGTTATTGGCAGTTAATATTATAGATTACAGAATATTTTTGTTTATCATTTTTCATGTGTAAATAATATCCTGCACCTCAATGCAGTGTGAAGCATTTGAAATAAGTATAATAATTTGACTTCCAGTTGGTTACTATTCATATATAACTATTATTTTAAGCTTTGTTAGCAGATTATAAAACATACTCTGTATATACAATATTTTAACAATGTCTTTTCAAATTAAGCAGTTTTTTGGTCCAGCACATATATTGTCTTCCTGAAAATGGTCACTTTAAGTACAGTCTTCACAAAACATTGCTAATGCTCCATTAAGCATCCATAGGATGAGCAAACTAATAATAATACTAACTATCTCAGGAACACTGTTAGTTCATTTTCAGAAATTATTATTGCTGCTGCTACTACAAATAACACATATTAATAGATAGGTAACCATAAATGATTCATAAAAAAAGAAAAAACGAAATATTAGGACTTTCAAAAGCAAAAAGGTGCTGCTTTGTTAAAATCTCTGCATCAGTCTTTTACAATCATTGGTTCCTGGGGGTCCATTTGAAAAGTTCGTCAACAAAACTAATTGTATGGTGTAAGGAGTGACTTTATAGTCCTGAGGAGGATTTGTGCATTTGTTTATGGCTGTTATGGGGTATTTCAGGATTTTGCAAAACGTTGTGCATTCTTTTGGAAGTGTATATTTCTTGGAATTCCTTCTGAGGAATTATAAAAGTTCTGTGGCTTCATCATTAAAACTCGGATCTACATGATATTAAAAATTGGTGCCATGTGTAAGTGATAAGAACAGTTATGCAGACAGTAATAGCATGAAGCCTCAATATGTAGTTAACAATATTTTAAATCAGTGCTTTATCTCACTGTGTTGAAGGTTTTAGAAAATTGTCACTATCTATATGTCAAAAATGATAAATAAATGTGTATATATATATATATATATTTATATATACTATATATATATATATATATATATATATATATATATATATATATATATATATATATATATATATATAAGATAAAATGGGTTCTACTCGCATTATGTATATATAATGTTCTTTTATATTAATTTACAGGCATATTTTTGCAGAATGGAATTAATACGTGGAAAGACATTCATCAAAAACTATGCTCAAAATCCTCCTGAGAAATTGCCGTATATTGGAGTCAAAGTAAAAAAGAATGTGCTGTCTGAAAGGATCCTCGGTGAATGTGATACTAAAAAGGAAAGTATAAAGGGAACAGGTGTAAGTGAAAACAAGGAGAGTTTTGGTTCTCCTAAATGTGTCAGAAAAAGCAAAACGCATGACTGTGTAACAAGAGAAATCTCTTCTGAAATTGTGAAAGATAGGCTTCCAAGTAGTAGAAGTTTTTCTGCTGTGGAAAACAGTTTAAATACAAGTGATATAGGGAATAATCCCAATATAAAAATTCAAACAAACTATGACCAACATATGATAGACTACAGGAACTTTGCACCTCTAATGCCTTTTGTGCCATCAGTTGCAAAATCTCTCCCCAAAAAAAGAATATCGCTTAAAAGATCTAAAAAGAGTTTAAAAAATATATTCCAATTTAAAAAAAATAAACAACAAGGCATCACTCCAATAGCAGAAAATGAAAGATTGTACCCACTGGTATTGGAAATGGAGAAGGGAAAAAGAAATGCAGAACAACTAAGAAATACTAATGAGATTTTTCCTGATGAAATGTTGACACCTGAATACCTTGACAGTGAAATGTACATTGATACCATTGAATATTGCCGCAGCTTGTGTGAGGATGTTGCTTCTCTTAAAAGCTTTGACTCTTTTACTGGCTGTGGGGAAATATTTGCTGATGAAATCTCTGCAGAAATAGAACACTGCAAAGGGGGACATAAACTAAAGTTTCATACCAAAGAAATTCCTGTAGTTGAGAGCTTTCAAGGTGGTGTAGAACAGCTTGCCTCTCCGGCAAAGTCTGAAATCACTGAGTTTTCCCGAGTATGTGGACATGATACTAAACCACCAACTGCAAAAAATTTCTGTTCAAATTTGATTTTCGATAGCACTTTTGTAAAAACATCAAATGATCTGATGGAAACTAATCAGGAACATTCAAGAGATGACTTTCCAAATTCCTCTAGTAATGATCTGGTACTACCAAATGAAAATGTGGCAGAGGCAGGGTCACCAGTATCTACCAGTGATGAAGGGTATTATGACTCATACTCTCCTGGAATGGAGGATGAAAAAAAAGAGACTGAAACCCCTTCATATATGCAGAGGGATAGTTATAGTGGTGATGCACTTTATGAGTTATTTTGTGATCCAAATGAATCTACGCCCAGCCCTTTAGTAGACTGTGATTTGTCTGTATCAGGGCAGAACACTGATGCTCCTATGTCAATTTATAGTTTCTGTGTTGGTTCTGAAGAAAAGATGGCATCACAATCAGATAGTATTCTTGAAAATGGCAACCTCAATAGTTCATGGAAAGGCAGAGAATGCTTCTTGAAATTGTGCGATACTGAGCTTACTCTGACAATGGGCTTAGTAAACTGGTTAAAGAAAACAGGTAAGCTTAACGAATTCCAAGACCCAAATCCAAATGATTTGTCCAGCTCTGAACAATGTGCGCAAAAGGAAATCTCAGAAAAAATACATGTTGAGGAAAATAAGCCAACATTGATCTGTAAAGAAGCAAGTAACAAAGACACAGAAGAAACGATGACTTCTGTTAATACAGATAATCAAAGCAAAGTAAACAAACTCAATACTTTAGAAAATCATAACATAAATGTAATATGCACCGCACAAAGAGAAAGTAAAACAATCAATGTTGCTGAACTGAATTTTGATCAAAAGTCTGTGAGTAAGAAAATTTCAGATGATAATGTTGCAAATAATAAATCTTTACCAAAACCTTTGCAAATTGGTAGCAAAGAAAAACACGAATTGGAGCTACTAAATCCATATATAAAGGATGTCGCTCATATAGATACAATGCGAATAATATGCAACAAAAATGTACTTCCTCCTCAAAACAAAGACCTTCAAAGCCCATGTGTTACAAGCGGTGTACCAGATCATGATAACAATGTAATTCAGAGTATGGAGCAGTGCGCTACTCAAGTATCATCATTGCAAATAACATGCAAAGACCAAAGTATGAATCAAGAAAAGACAATATGCCCCCAGAACATACTGCAATCCTATGAAGTATCAAAAAATTGCAGGAATTCTGAAATACAGGACAGTGTTTCTCGACAAAATATACTTTACAGAGTTTTATCGGACACAAGTCAACTGGAATCAAGCAAAAGTAATTTAAAACTGCCTTACTCTAAGGAATCAGCATTAACGCCTTTGAAAAACAGCATTTGCCTCTTCGCAGAATGTAAAGAAAATCTAGAATATAATCAAAACCCAGCTCAAGAATGTACAGGTAAAACTGGTAGCGACCAACAGCTACTATCAAACAAATCTCAAACAACAAACTTTGTTAGCAGACCAAACCTCCTACCTCTGTTTAGCTCGTCTGTCATTTCAAGCTGTTCTTCCACTATGTACAAAATGCGGAACGCAGGAAAGCCCCTCGTTTTTTTCAACACTCCAGAGAAATCTAATAAACCAATAGGTAATTATCAAGAAATTGATCAAGATTTCCATCTCCCCTTCCAAGCTGTATCAATGATAGGTCTAACAGAACAGAATGAAGAATCCAGCAATTAAACATCACATATGAGAAAGGTAATTTGCCAGAAACACAAATTTGTTTGCTTTTGCATTAGGCAATGTATGTCAATATTCTTTCTTTGAAGGGACATTAAACATTAAGTAAACGCTAAATAGAATGATGCATTCAAAGAAAGAAAAAAATTGTCTGAGAATAACATGCAGTTTTTAAAGTTTCATTAGCTGTTTAAATATGACAAAACAAGTGTAAAGTTGTAATATCTATAAAGCAATGGGAGCTGCCATGATGTAACTTAGGTTACCTTCTCTGCTGTGGCCAATTAGGGGCAGTTATAAATAGGTCACTAGAGTGTGCAGCCAATGGCTGTGTGGAATCTAACAGTGTTCTGCACTTCCATTTCTAACAGGAACTGAAAAGCTCACAATTTCAGAGTGGAATTGCAGGAAAAGGTGAAAAAATAAATAATTAAAGTATATTGCAGACTTTTTAATATTTATATGATATATCATTTTATATCACCATCTCAAAGTGTTAAATGTCTCTTTAATACTATATAAGTCAAATTAACCCTTTGGCTGCTAAGCCATTTCCCACCTGGGTGCTAATATTTTTTTTTATTATTATTATTATTATTATTATTATTATTGAAATGTTTGAAAACTTTTTTTTAACTTTTTAATTTTTTACACTTTTGGAAAGGTTAGGCGATTACACCAGAGTGAGAAACTCTGTGACGGCTCAGAGCCGTCATTAGCACTCAAAGGGTTAATATAGGGCCAGATTACAAGTGGCTTGCTAATTATTATTTTTATGCTTGTGCACAAACACTGCTCAAAGTAAACTTTTAACCCGGACAGATTATTGCATGTATTAAAAGTTGAAAGTAAATTGTTTGCAGTTGAGTGAAACTCAATGCGTGCTAACTTCAGGACTTTGGATATCGTGACTGCATTAACTTCTCCCCATAGACTTCAACAGAGCACGCTTTAAAAAAACAACAACAAAAAAACTAACACTACACTGAGTGAGAACTTCAGCGCTAAACCCGAAGGTAGTTATGTATATTTTACATTCCAATGTTCTTCACGTAGAAGAAAATGTTCTTTTTATTTTTAAATAAATAAATATATATATATATATATATATATAATTTATATATATATATATATATATATATATATACACAGTATATATATATATATATATATATATATATATATATATATATATATATATATGTATATATATATATATATATATATATATATACTAGTCCTAAAGCCCGTTCACACGGGCCATTTTTTGCAGTACAGCGGTCCCACCCCTTGCACTCTCTCCCTCCCCCTCTCTTTTGCTCTCTCTCTCTCTCCCCCTCTCTTTTGAGCTGTCTCTCCCCCCTCTCTTTTGAGCTCTCTCTCTCCCTCTCTCTTTTGCGCTTTCTCTCTCCACCCTCTCTTTTGCGCTCTCTCCCCCCTCTCTTTTGTGCTCTCTCTCTCTCCCCCCCTCTCTTTTGCGCTCTCTCTCCCCCTCTCTTTTGTGCTCTCTCTCTCCCCCTCTCTTTTGTGCTGTCTCTCTCCCCCATCTCTTTTGCGCTCTCTCTCTCCCCATCTCTTTTGAGCTCTCTCTCTCCCCCCTCTCTTTTGCGCTTTCTCTCTCCCCTCTCTCTTTTGCGCTCTCTCTCTCCACCCTCTCTTTTGCGCTCTCTCTCTCCCCCTCTCTTTTGCACTCTCTCTCTCTCCCCCTCTCTTTTGTGCTCGCTCTCTCCCCCTTCTCTTTTGTGCTGCCTCTCTCCCCCATCTCTTTTGCGCTCTCTCTCTCCATCTCTTTTGCGCTCTCTCTCTCCCCCATCTCTTTTGCGCTCTCTCTCTCCCCCATCTCTTTTGCATGCTCTCTCTCCCCCTCTCTTTTACGCTCTCTCTCTCCCCCATCTATTTTGCACTCTCTCTCTCCCCCATCTCTTTTGTGCTCTCTCTCTTCCCCATCTCTTTTGCGCTCTCTCTCCCCCATCTATTTTGCACTCTCTCCCCCATCTCTTTTGTGCTCTCTCTCTTCCCCATCTCTTTTGCGCTCTCTCTCTCCCCCATCTCATTTGCGCTCTCTCTCTCCCCATCTCTTTTGCGCTCTCTCCCCCCCTCTCTCCCCCCTCTCTTTTGTGTTCTCTTTCTCCCCCCTCTTTTGCGCTCTCTCTCCCCTCTTTTGCGCTCTCTTTCCCCCCTCTCTTTTGCGCTCTCTCCCCCCCTCTCTTTTGCGCTCTCTCCCCCCTCTCTTTTGCGCTCTCTCTCCCCTCTCACTTTTGCGCTCTCTCTCCCCCCTCTCTTTTGCGCTCTATCTCTCTCCCCCCTATTATGCTCTCTCTCCCCCTCTCTTTTGCTCTCTCTCTCTCCCCCATCTCTTTTGCTCTCTCTCTCTCCCCCCTCTCTTTTGCTCTCTCTCTCCTCCCCCCCTTTCTTTTGCGTGCTCTCTCCCCCCTCTCTTTTGCCGCTCTCTCTCCCCCTCTTTTGCGCTCTCTCTCCCCCCTCTTTTGCGCTCTCCCTCTCCCCCTCTCTTTTGCGCTCTCTCCCCCTCTCTCTTTTGCTCTCTCTCTCCCCCCTCTTTTGCGCTCTCTCTCCCCCCTCTCTTTTGCGCTCTCTCCCCCCTCTCTTTTGCGCTCTCTCCCCCTCTCTCTTTTGCTCTCTCTCTCCCCCCTCTTTTGCGCTCTCTCTCCCCCCCTCTCTTTTGCGCTCTCTCCCCCCTCTCTTTTGTGCTCTCTCTCCCCCCTCTCTTTTGCGCTCTCTCCCCCCCTCTCTTTTGCGCTCTATCTCTCTCCCCCCTCTTTTGCTCTCTCTCCCCCCTCTCTTTTGCTCTTTCTCTCTCTCACCCCTCTCTTTTGCTCTCTCTCTCTCCCCCTCTCTTTTGCACTCTCTCTCCCCCTCTCTTCTGCGTGCTCTCTCTCCCCCTCTTTTGCGCTCTCTCCCCCCTCTTTTGCGCTCTCCCTCTCCCCCTCTCTTTTGTGCTCTCCCCCCCCCTCTCTTTTGCTCTCTCTCTCTCCCCCATCTCTTTTGCACTCTCTCTCCCCCTCTCTTTTGAGCTCTCTCTCTCCCCCATTTTTTTTGCGCTCTCTCTCCCCCTCTCTTTTGAGCTCTCTCTCTCCCCCTCTCCTCTCTCCCTCCCCCCTCTCCTCTCTCTCTCTCTCCCCTCTCTTCTCTCTCTTCCCCTCTCTCCTCTCTCCCCCCTCTCCTCTCTCTCTCCCCCCTCTATATATATATATATATATATATATATATATATATATATATATATATATATATACACACACAATATATATATATATATATATATATATATATATATATATATATATATATATAGTAGGTGTGTATGTGTATACATGTTCATATGTGTAAATATATATATGTATATATATACATATATGTATATTATTATCATTATCAGATTTGTATTCTAAATTTAATAAGATAGTACAAGCAATAATGCATCTCATTTACAATCACTTAACTATATAATGATTCAAAAAGATGGTAGATTTCATTGATACAAATTATAAACATAAATAAAAATAGGATATATATAGGTGGTGCAAAAGCACACTTATAAGTAAAGAGATGCATAATTTAACACTTTAGCGTGACAATAGTTAGGCATTATACACATATGTTACATAGGAAAAGGTTTAACAACTTTATAAAAACTGGAGGCATTTTGCCTATGAAGAGTTAAACACATACAGGTGCTTGTTAGAGACAATTGTTTTTAAATCAATCAATTATGACAAATTTGTATATATTGTATGTAGATACAAGATTTCCCATAAGTCTATGAGTACGGCTTTAAGCTGAAACGCGTAAGACTGGGAACTTGTCTTACATTGCACTTACCTGGCTTGCACACCGTTGGTTTTAATTAATTAATTAATAATCATTTTTTACGCTGGAGCCTCGTTTGGATGTTTGCTTCCTAACTTCATTTATATATATATATAAATATATAAGTATATATATATATATATATATATAGGTGTGTATGTGTAGATATGTGTTCATATGTGTAAATATATATATACATACACACACACACACACACACATATATATATATATATATATATATATATAAAACACATAAATACACATGTATATACATATATACATATATACACAAACACACACATATACTGTATATATGTATATATATATATATATATATATATATATATATATATATATATATATATATATATATATATATATCATATTTAGACATATATATATATATATATATATATATACATAATAACCCTTTCCAGTCAAACACCTTGTCATATACTATGTACCTTTTAAACCTTCTAAATAAATTGCATTATTTATATGAATATTTTTTATCAGAAGGTGTATATATTAGTGTAGCCCCCAGATCTCCCTCAAGGTGGGAGAGTGCTCATGACGGCTCTGAGCCGTCATTAGCACCAGAGTGAGAAACTCTGTGACTGCTCAGAGCCGTCATTAGCACTCAAAGGGTTAATATAGGGCCAGATTACAAGTGGCTTGCTAATTATTATTTTTTTGCTTGTGCACAAACACTGCTCAAAGTAAACTTTTAACCCGGACAGATTATTGCATGTATTACAAGTTGAAAGTAAATTGTTTGCAGTTGAGTGAAACTCAATGCGTGCTAACTTCAGGACTTTGGATATCGTGACTGCATTAACTTCTCCCCATAGACTTCAACAGAGCACGCTTTAAAAAAACAACAACAAAAAAACTAACACTACACTGAGCGAGACCTTCAGCGCTAAACCCGAAGGTAGTTATGTATATTTTACATTCCAATGTTCTTCACGTAGAAGAAAATGTTCTTTTTATTTTTAAATATATATATATATATATATATATAATTTATATATATATATATATACACAGTATATATGTATATATATATATATATATATACTAGTCCTAAAGCCCGTTCACACGGGCCATTTTTTGCAGTACAGCGGTCCCACCCCTTGCACTCTCTCCCTCCCCCTCTCTTTTGCTCTCTCTCTCTCCCCCTCTCTTTTGAGCTGTCTCTCCCCCTCTCTTTTGAGCTCTCTCTCTCCCCCTCTCTTTTGCGCTTTCTCTCTCCCCCCTCTCTTTTGCGCTCTCTTTCTCCCCCCTCTCTTTTGCGCTCTCTCTCTCTCCCCATCTCTTTTGAGCTCTCTCTCTCCCCCCTCTCTTTTGCGCTTTCTCTCTCCCCCTCTCTTTTGCGCTCTCTCTCTCCCCCTCTCTTTTGCGCTCTCTCTCTCTCCCCCTCTCTTGTGCTCGCTCTCTCCCCCTTCTCTTTTGTGCTGCCTCTCTCCCCCATCTCTTTTGCGCTCTCTCTCTCTCCCCATCTCTTTTGCGCTCTCTCTCTCCCCCCTCTCTTTTGCATGCTCTCTCTCCCCCTCTCTTTTACGCTCTCTCTCCCCCATCTATTTTGCACTCTCTCTCCCTCATCTCTTTTGTGCTCTCTCTCTTCCCCATCTCTTTTGCGCTCTCTCTCTCCCCATCTCTTTTGCGCTCTCTCTCTCCCCCATCTCTTTTGCGCTCTCTCCCCCCTCTCTCTCCCCCCTCTCTTTTGTGCTCTCTCTCTCCCCCCTCTTTTGCGCTCTCTCTCCCCTCTTTTGCGCTCTCTCTCCCCCTCTCTTTTGCGCTCTCTCCCCCCCCCTCTCTTTTGCGCTCTCTCCCCCCTCTCTTTTGCGCTCTCTCCCCCCTCACTTTTGCGCTCTCTCTCCCCCCTCTCTTTTGCGCTCTATCTCTCTCCCCCCATTTTGCTCTCTCTCCCCCCTCTCTTTTGCTCTCTCTCTCTGCCCCCTCTCTTTTGCTCTCTCTCTCCTCCCCCCCTTTCTTTTGCGTGCTCTCTCCCCCCTCTCTTTTGCCACTCTCTCTCCCCCTCTTTTGCGCTCTCTCTCCCCCCTCTTTTGCGCTCTCCCTCTCCCCCTCTCTTTTGCGCTCTCTCCCCCTCTCTCTTTTGCTCTCTCTCTCGCCCTCTTTTGCGCTCTCTCTCCCCCCTCTCTTTTGCGTTCTCTCCCCCTCTCTTTTGCGCTCTCTCCCCTCTCTCTTTTGCTACCTCTCTCCCCCCTCTTTTGCGCTCTCTCTCCTCCCTCTCTTTTGCGCTCTCTCCCCCCTCTCTTTTGTGCTCTCTCTCCCCCCTCTCTTTTGCGCTCTCTCCCCCCCTCTCTTTTGCGCTCTATCTCTCTCCCCCCTCTTTTGCTCTCTCTCCCCCCTCTTTTTTGCTCTTTCTCTCTCTCACCCCTCTCTTTTGCTCTCTCTCTCCCCCTCTCTTTTGCACTCTCTCTCTCCCCCCCTCTCTTTTGCATTCTCTCTCTCCTCCTCTTTTGCGCTCTCTCTCCCCCTTCTTTTGCGCTCTCCCTCTGCCCCTCTCTTTTGTGCTCTCTCCCCCCCTCTCTTTTGCTCTCTCTCTCTCCCCCATCTCTTTTGCATTCTCTCTCCCCCTCTCTTTTGAGCTCTCTCTCTCCCCCATCTTTTTTGCACTCTCTCTCCCCCTCTCTTTTGAGCTCTCTCTCTCCCCCTCTCCTCTCTCCCTCCCCCCTCTCCTCTCTCTCTCCCCCCTCTCTTCTCTCTCTTCCCCTCTCTCCTCTCCCCTCTCTCCTCTCTCCCCCCTCTCCTCTCTCTCTCCCCCCCTCTCCTCTCTCTCTCTCTCTCTCCTCCTCTCTCTCTCTCCCCTCCTCTCTCTCTCCCCTCCTCTCTCTCTCTCTCTCTCCCCCTCTCCCCTCCTCTCTCTCTCCCCTCTCCCCTCTCTCTCCCCTCCTCTCTCTCTATCTCTCCCCTCTCTATCTCGTGACCGCGCCCGACCACGCCCCCTTCACACCTGGCCACGCCCCTGCAAGGCCATCCATGTCCGGCCACACCCCCTTCACGTCGGCCACGTCTCCCGCTCACGCCTTGTCACGCCCACTTCTGCCGCAGTTCAGCTAGGAAGTAGGACTCAAAGGCCAGGTGTGTTTGTCCTTGTGCTTTCTCTACTGCGCATGACAGCTTCGGACAAACACACTTGGCCATTTATATAATAGGATATACACTTTTATTTGTAAAATATATATTGATACCTATATATAGATATATATATTTAAAAAGAGAAAGAATTGAATAAATTGAATAAATATAAATTTTCATGTTTAAAGGTATTTGTCCGGAAAGGGCTCCAAAGTATATATATATATATATATATATATATATATATATATATATATAGTAGGTGTGTATGTGTATACATGTTCATATGTGTATACATGTTCATATGTGTAAATATATATATATATATATATGTATATTATTATCATTATCAGTTTTGTATTCTAAATTTAATAAGATAGTACAAGCATTTATGCATCTCATTTACAATCACTTAACTATATAATGATTCAAAAAGATGGTAGATTTCATTGATACAAATTATAAACATAAATAAAAATAGGATATATATAGGTGGTGCAAAAGCACACTTATAAGTAAAGAGATGCATAATTTAACACTTTAGCGTGACAATAGTTAGGCATTATACACATATGTTACATAGGAAAAGGTTTAACAACTTTATAAAAACTGGAGGCATTTTGCCTATGAAGAGTTAAACACATACAGGTGCTTGTTAGAGACAATTGTTTTTAAATCAATCAATTATGACAAATTTGTATATATTGTATGCAGATACAAGATTTCCCATAAGTCTATGAGTACGGCTTTAAGCTGAAACGCGTAAGACTGGGAACTTGTCTTACATTGCACTTACCTGGCTTGCACACCGTTGGTTTTAATGTTTCCTAAATAAACACATCATTTTTTACGCTGGAGCCTCGTTTGGATGTTTGCTTCCTAACTTCATTTATATATATATAAATATATAAGTATATATATATATATATATATATATATAGGTGTGTATGTGTATATATGTGTTCATATGTGTAAATATATATATACATACACACACACACACACATATATATATATATATATAAAACACATAAATACACATGTATATACATATATACATATATACACAAACACACACATATACTGTATATATGTATATATATATATATATATATATATATATATATATATATCATATTTAGACATATATATATATATATATATATATATATATATATATATATATATATATATATATATATATATATATATATATATATATATACATAATAACCCTTTCCAGTCAAACACCTTGTCATATACTATGTACCTTTTAAACCTTGTAAATAAATTGTATTATTTATATGAATATTTTTTATCAGAAGGTGTATATATTAGTGTAGCCCCCAGATCTCCCTCAAGGTGGGAGAGTGCTCATGACGGCTCTGAGCCGTCATTAGCACCAGAGTGAGAAACTCTGTGACTGCTCAGAGCCGTCATTAGCACTCAAAGGGTTAATATAGGGCCAGATTACAAGTGGTTTGCTAATTATTATTTTTTTGCTTGTGCACAAACACTGCTCAAAGTAAACTTTTAACCCGGACAGATTATTGCATGTATTAAAAGTTGAAAGTAAATTGTTTGCAGTTGAGTGAAACTCAATGCGTGCTAACTTCAGGACTTTGGATATCGTGACTGCATTAACTTCTCCCCATAGACTTCAACAGAGCACGCTTTAAAAAAACAACAACAAAAAAACTAACACTACACTGAGTGAGACCTTCAGCGCTAAACCCGAAGGTAGTTATGTATATTTTACATTCCAATGTTCTTCACGTAGAAGAAAATGTTCTTTTTATTTTTAAATATATATATATATATATATATATATATATATATATAATTTATATATATATATATATACACAGTATATATGTATATATATATATATATATATACTAGTCCTAAAGCCCGTTCACACGGGCCATTTTTTGCAGTACAGCGGTCCCACCCCTTGCACTCTCTCCCTCCCCCTCTCTTTTGCTCTCTCTCTCTCCCCCTCTCTTTTGAGCTGTCTCTCCCCCTCTCTTTTGAGCTCTCTCTCTCCCCCTCTCTTTTGCGCTTTCTCTCTCCCCCCTCTCTTTTGCGCTCTCTTTCTCCCCCCTCTCTTTTGCGCTCTCTCTCTCTCCCCATCTCTTTTGAGCTCTCTCTCTCCCCCCTCTCTTTTGCGCTTTCTCTCTCCCCCCTCTCTTTTGCGCTCTCTCTCTCCCCCTCTCTTTTGCGCTCTCTCTCTCTCCCCCTCTCTTGTGCTCGCTCTCTCCCCCTTCTCTTTTGTGCTGCCTCTCTCCCCCATCTCTTTTGTGCTCTCTCTCTCTCCCCATCTCTTTTGCGCTCTCTCTCTCCCCCCTCTCTTTTGCATGCTCTCTCTCCCCCTCTCTTTTACGCTCTCTCTCCCCCATCTATTTTGCACTCTCTCTCCCTCATCTCTTTTGTGCTCTCTCTCTTCCCCATCTCTTTTGCGCTCTCTCTCTCCCCATCTCTTTTGCGCTCTCTCTCTCCCCCATCTCTTTTGCGCTCTCTCCCCCCTCTCTCTCCCCCCTCTCTTTTGTACTCTCTCTCTCCCCCCTCTTTTGCGCTCTCTCTCCCCTCTTTTGCGCTCTCTCTCCCCCTCTCTTTTGCGCTCTCTCCCCCCCTCTCTTTTGTGCTCTCTCCCCCCTCTCTTTTGCGCTCTCTCCCCCCTCACTTTTGCGCTCTCTCTCCCCCCTCTCTTTTGCGCTCTATCTCTCTCCCCCCTATTTTGCTCTCTCTCCCCCCTCTCTTTTGCTCTCTCTCTCTGCCCCCTCTCTTTTGCTCTCTCTCTCCTCCCCCCCTTTCTTTTGCGTGCTCTCTCCCCCCCTCTCTTTTGCCACTCTCTCTCCCCCTCTTTTGCGCTCTCTCTCCCCCTTCTTTTGCGCTCTCCCTCTCCCCCTCTCTTTTGCGCTCTCTCCCCCTCTCTCTTTTGCTCTCTCTCTCCCCCCTCTTTTGCGCTCTCTCTCCCCCCTCTCTTTTGCGTTCTCTCCCCCTCTCTTTTGCGCTCTCTCCCCTCTCTCTTTTGCTCTCTCTCTCCCCCCCTCTTTTGCGCTCTCTCTCCTCCCTCTCTTTTGCTCTCTCTCCCCCCTCTCTTTTGCGCTCTCTCCCCCCTCTCTTTTGCGCTCTCTCTCTCTCCCCATCTCTTTTGAGCTCTCTCTCTCCCCCCTCTCTTTTGCGCTTTCTCTCTCCCCCCTCTCTTTTGCGCTCTCTCTCTCCCCCTCTCTTTTGCGCTCTCTCTCTCTCCCCCTCTCTTGTGCTCGCTCTCTCCCCCTTCTCTTTTGTGCTGCCTCTCTCCCCCATCTCTTTTGCGCTCTCTCTCTCTCCCCATCTCTTTTGCGCTCTCTCTCTCCCCCCTCTCTTTTGCATGCTCTCTCTCCCCCTCTCTTTTACGCTCTCTCTCCCCCATCTATTTTGCACTCTCTCTCCCTCATCTCTTTTGTGCTCTCTCTCTTCCCCATCTCTTTTGCGCTCTCTCTCTCCCCATCTCTTTTGCGCTCTCTCTCTCCCCCATCTCTTTTGCGCTCTCTCCCCCCTCTCTCTCCCCCCTCTCTTTTGTGCTCTCTCTCTCCCCCCTCTTTTGTGCTCTCTCTCCCCTCTTTTGCGCTCTCTCTCCCCCTCTCTTTTGCGCTCTCTCCCCCCCTCTCTTTTGCGCTCTCCCCCCCTCTCTTTTGCGCTCTCTCCCCCCCTCACTTTTGCGCTCTCTCTCCCCCCTCTCTTTTGCGCTCTATCTCTCTCCCCCCTATTTTGCTCTCTCTCCCCCCTCTCTTTTGCTCTCTCTCTCTGCCCCCTCTCTTTTGCTCTCTCTCTCCTCCCCCCCTTTTTTTGCGTGCTCTCTCCCCCCCTCTCTTTTTCCACTATCTCTCCCCCTCTTTTGCGCTCTCTCTCCCCCCTCTTTTGCGCTCTCCCTCTCCCCCTCTCTTTTGCGCTCTCTCCCCCTCTCTCTTTTGCTCTCTCTCTCCCCCCTCTTTTGCGCTCTCTCTCCCCCCTCTCTTTTGCGTTCTCTCCCCCTCTCTTTTGCGCTCTCTCCCCTCTCTCTTTTGCTCTCTCCCCCCTCTTTTGCGCTCTCTCTCCTCCCTCTCTTTTGCGCTCTCTCCCCCCTCTCTTTTGTGCTCTCTCTCCCCCCTCTCTTTTGCGCTCTCTCCCCCCTCTCTTTTGCGCTCTATCTCTCTCCCCCCTCTTTTGCTCTCTCTCCCCCCTCTCTTTTGCTCTTTCTCTCTCTCACCCATCTCTTTTGCTCTCTCTCTCTCCCCCTCTCTTTTGCACTCTCTCTCTCCCCCCCTCTCTTTTGCGTTCTCTCTCTCCTCCTCTTTTGCGCTCTCTCTCCCCCTTCTTTGGCGCTCTCCCTCTCCCCCTCTCTTTTGTGCTCTCTCCCCCCCCTCTCTTTTGCTCTCTCTCTCTCCCCCATCTCTTTTGCATTCTCTCTCCCCCTCTCTTTTGAGCTCTCTCTCTCCCCCATCTTTTTTGCACTCTCTCTCCCCCTCTCTTTTGAGCTCTCTTTCTCCCCCTCTCCTCTCTCCCTCCCCCCTCTCCTCTCTCTCTCCCCCCTCTCTTCTCTCTCTTCCCCTCTCTCCTCTCCCCTCTCTCCTCTCTCCCCCCTCTCCTCTTTCTCTCCCCCCTCTCCTCTCTCTCTCTCTCCTCCTCTCTCTCTCTCCCCTCCTCTCTCTCTCCCCTCCTCTCTCTCTCTCTCTCTCTCTCTCCCTCTCCCCTCCTCTCTCTCTCCCCTCTCTCTCCCCTCCTCTCTCTCTATCTCTCCCCTCTCTATCTCGTGACCGCGCCCGACCACGCCCCCTTCACACCTGGCCACGCCCCTGCATGGCCATCCATGTCCGGCCACACCCCCTTCACGTCGGCCACGTCTCCCGCTCACGCCCGGTCACGCCCACTTCTGCCGCAGTTCAGCTAGGAAGTAGGACTCAAAGGCCAGGTGTGTTTGTCCTTGTGCTTTCTCTACTGCGCATGACAGCTTCGGACAAACACACTTGGCCATTTATATAATAGGATATACACTTTTATTTGTAAAATATATATTGATACCTATATATAGATATAGATATTTAAAAAGAGAAAGAATTGAATAAATTGAATAAATATAAATTTTCATGTTTAAAGGTATTTGTCCGGAAAGTTCTCCAAAGTATATATATATATATATATATATAGACATGTCCAGCAAAGTGCACTCCAGATCCTGCATGTATGCGCCTTGGGTGCTTGGAGCCAAAATATTAATACATCAAAACAAGCAGCACTCCAAAGGTCTTATATCCATATGTCACCTTTATTTACGTGAACGTTTTCGGGCTACAAAGAACCCGTCCTCAGACTTACAAGGCTATGTAAACTTACCACCACGCTGTGTTATATCCACCACCAAACAAACAATGAACTACGCTCTCCACGTTAGATGCGCCTCCCCTGCGAGTGACGTCATCCGCCGTGGCAACGTAACAGGGACTGAAATAAAATGAATACATTTAGACAACAAATGCACAAATAAACAAGCATAGGCAATACACATCCTATTCTAATATCGGGCAATAGAAAAATGGGCAATAGAAAAAATAGAAAAAATATAGAAATATAACCTGTAATAATGTTGTGCAGTTCCTAGTGCCGTACCACACATGTCCCGGCGGTTACCATAGCAACCTATATCAACAATGTAGCACATTCAATGCGGCATATGTGGAGGGCAACATGAGAACTACAAACATATTGGTATAACATACTGCAACCAAAACATAACTGCAATAGACCCTCTATATATGCAAGAACAGTAATAAATACCTCAACATACTAACAAAGGCCAATTATAATAAACTGCCCTGTAATTACAATATAGGACTAAAGCATAAAGGTAAGACAATTTTGTCAAAACTAACATAGGTTGCTAAATAAACTCTATTAATTAACTATATGCCATACCCAAAAGAAAAATAAAAATAAAATAAAATAATAATTAGAATGATTCTGGACTCTCAACAGAGACATCCATTTTTAGCAGAGACTTATAAGAACACATGCCAGTCCAACTGAGTATTCAGTCCATAGGGGACCAGAGTATTCAACTCAAATGTCCATTTGGCTTCCCTTTGTAGCAGCATACGGTTCCTATCTCCTCCTCTGGATAATGGCGGTACATGGTCAATGATCGTGTATTTAAGATCCATAACAGTGTGCTTAATTTCCAAAAAATGTCTGGCTACTGGTTGTTCCGATGCTCCTTTCTTAATCGCTGTCTTAATAGCAGATCGGTGATTTGCCATGCGTGTACGTAGGTCATCTGTAGTCTTCCCTACATAATATAGTCCACAGATACAGTGTAAGAGGTACACTATATGTGTAGTGGTACATGTCAGGCGGAATCTGTGTTTGTACATTTTGCGTTTGTGTGGATGAGTAAAGCATGATCCAGTTATCAATCCTCCACAAGTAGTGCAGCCAAGACATCGAAATACACCTGGTTTTTTTATGTCCAGCCATGTAGCTGTTTTGTAGCTTTGTACAGGGTCAGTGTTAATCAATAAGTCCCGTAAGGACTTCGACCTTCTGTAACCCACCCTGGGTGGTTGTGAGTTGTACAGAGGTAGGGATTTATCAGTATTGATGATCTTCCAATGCTTGTTTAAGATATCCATTAAGGGACCCTTATCCCCTGTAAAAGTAGTCACAAATGTCATTCTTCCATCCTCAATCTTAGGATCTCTATCTGGAAGTTGGCAAATATTGTCACATTGTTCTTTCAACAATTTATAAGGATAACTCCTTGTTCTAAACCGCTGTACCATCTCTTCCAATTGTAAATCTCTGTTACTTATTTCTGAGTTGTTCCTACTCACTCTCAGCAATTGCGATTTCGGCAATGCTCTCTTCAATGCCGGGGGATGGCAACTGGTGTAATGTAATAGGGAATTTCTGTCAGTTTCCTTTCTGTACAGTGTCGACTGGATTTTCCCATTCCCTTTATATAATCTAACATCCAGGAAATCGATTTGTGTTCTACTATGCACCATTTTGAACTTCAGAGCTACATTAGCCTCATTCAATTGTTGATACCAAGTCTCCAGGTCCTCCAAAGTACCAGACCAAATGAGAAACAGGTCATCTATATACCTCTTAAAAAATCGGATGTTCTTGACCTGAAACAATGTCGTCCCAAACTCTTCAAAATGGGCCATAAACAAGTTGGCATACGATGGGGCCATATTCGACCCCATCGCCGTCCCTTTCCTCTGTAGGTAAAAAGATTGTTCAAATCTGAAGAAATTGGTAGTCAGACAAAACTCTAGAAATTGAAGTAGGATCTCAGGAGGGGGTCCAATATAGGGATGTCTGCAGAGATGGAAAAAAACAGCTTGTAGTCCTTCTTCATGTGGGATTACAGTATATAGACTAGTCACATCTAGTGTGACTAGCCATATATCCTCGTCCAAATCCTCCAAATTTTGTAGCATCTCAAGAAGTGCCATAGAATCTCTCAAATAAGATGGTGTATGGTATACAATAGGCTGTAGAAATTTATCTACAAACGTAGCAAGAGGTTGCTGTAATGAGCCTATAGAGGACACGATTGGTCTTCCCGGTGGAGGAGAGATTCCCTTATGTATTTTAGGAAGGGTATATAGGACCGGAGTTCTGGGATATGTCACTAGTAGATAGAGATAAGTATCCCTATTAATGAACCCCTGGTCATATACCAATTTAGCATATTCATCCAGCTTTTTCTTGAATATTTGTGTAGGGTCACCAGTTAGTGGTCTATACGTGTTCTCATCCGCAAGCTGTGACAAGATCTCCGTCCTGTAGTCCTTATAGTTAAGGATGACCACTGCCCCACCCTTGTCGGCCTCACGTATAATTAGCTCTTTATTGCCTGATAGATTTTTTAATACCTTCCAGTCTTCCTTTGAGAAGTTATTGAAAGTCTCTCTTTGATGTGTACTAATAGAATGATTCATATCATCCTGTATTAATCTCGTAAAGGTATTAATGCTGGAATTGTTGAAAGGAGGGGTATATGTCGACTTCTTTTTCAGTTGGTCATATTCCATTTCAGATTCCCCAAATTTCTCCTTTAAAGAGAGTAATCTTCGAAATTTTTTGGTGTCAATATAGAACTCAAATGGATCAGTTCTGCTGGTGGGAACAAAAGTGAGTCCTTTATTCAAAATTTTTATTTCAGAGTCACTCAAGGGGTAATCACTCAGGTTGACTACTATGTTATTCGTCATTTCCGAGGGTGTAAGGGTGGTCTTCCCCTTGTACCCCCCTCTCCTTGTCTGCCCCCTCTTCCTCTGAAGTTTTTTGAGCGAGTAGTCACTCCTTGGGGGTGTTGGGGGTGTTGAGCTACCTGAGTAGGATTCTGTGGTTGATCTGTATCAGAGCCTGAACCAGACCCTGAGCTCTCTACAGTAGTCAAATCCTGAGGTTTATAGTATCGTGCCCGTCTCCTCCTAACAAAGTGTTGTCTCTGTCTCTCACTGGCCGTCAATTGCCATAAATAGACTCTTTTGTCCCTATAGTCACTTATTACAGCCTCCAATTTTTTATTCTTAAACTGAATTAAATCAGTTTCATATTTCTCAAGCTTGCTCTGGAGTTTGTTTATCCAATCCTCTGTACTGTCAGCCTCCAATCTAGGTAAATTTGGTAATTCATAGGCTGTAATCTCTGCCTTAATTAGTTGTAATAATCTCCCCACTTCTTGTATGACAAGTAGTACAAGATCTAAAGAGCATTTATTTTCAATGCTGCACCATCTGTCACAAAATGAGGGATTGTTTCTGCCCAAAGTGGGTACATTCCTGATCCTAAATCCTCTAGGAATGAAACCTCTGCGGTAGTACTCTGAGAGGTATGCCCCATGCAAAGTTAGATCTTTTTCTTTTTGTTTAAGTTTTAATAGATGTGTATAAATATATGCTGGTTTATCCAAAGCAGGGCGTAGAGCTAATTTATCAAATAAAATCCCTTCTGCATCTGCTTCCGTAAAATGGAAGGTGCTGGCTCCAGGGATTGTATCAATATCCCCAATATCCTCTGTAATATCAGGTGTTGAAACCGTTGTCATAATGTATCCAGATATAATATCCAAAATATAATGTCCCAAAAGAAATGTAAGAATGAAAACAGCAGCAAGGATAATACTTAGATTCTTATAATCGGGTGCAAACAAAAAAGTTAATAGACAAGTCCAGCAAAGTGCACTCCAGATCCTGCATGTATGCGCCTTGGGTGCTTGGAGCCAAAATATTAATACATCAAAACAAGCAGCACTCCAAAGGTCTTATATCCATATGTCACCTTTATTTACGTGAACGTTTTCGGGCTACAAAGAACCCGTCCTCAGACTTACAAGGCTATGTAAACTTACCACCACGCTGTGTTATATTCACCACCAAACAAACAATGAACTACGCTCTCCACGTTAGATGCGCCTCCCCTGCGAGTGACGTCATCCGCCGTGGCAACGTAACAGGGACTGAAATAAAATGAATACATTTAGACAACAAATGCACAAATAAACAAGCATAGGCAATACACATCCTATTCTAATATCGGGCAATAGAAAAATGGGCAATAGAAAAAATATAGAAATATAACCTGTAATAATGTTGTGCAGTTCCTAGTGCCGTACCACACATGTCCCGGCGGTTACCATAGCAACCTATATCAACAATGTAGCACATTCAATGCGGCATATGTGGAGGGCAACATGAGAACTACAAACATATTGGTATAACATACTGCAACCAAAACATAACTGCAATAGACCCTCTATATATGCAAGAACAGTAATAAATACCTCAACATACTAACAAAGGCCAATTATAATAAACTGCCCTGTAATTACAATATAGGACTAAAGCATAAAGGTAAGACAATTTTGTCAAAACTAACATAGGTTGCTAAATAAACTCTATTAATTAACTATATGCCATACCCAAAAGAAAAATAAAAATAAAATAAAATAATAATTAGAATGATTCTGGACTCTCAACAGAGACATCCATTTTTAGCAGAGACTTATAAGAACACATGCCAGTCCAACTGAGTATTCAGTCCATAGGGGACCAGAGTATTCAACTCAAATGTCCATTTGGCTTCCCTTTGTAGCAGCATACGGTTCCTATCTCCTCCTCTGGATAATGGCGGTACATGGTCAATGATCGTGTATTTAAGATCCATAACAGTGTGCTTAATTTCCAAAAAATGTCTGGCTACTGGTTGTTCCGATGCTCCTTTCTTAATCGCTGTCTTAATAGCAGATCGGTGATTTGCCATGCGTGTACGTAGGTCATCTGTAGTCTTCCCTACATAATATAGTCCACAGATACAGTGTAAGAGGTACACTATATGTGTAGTGGTACACGTCAGGCGGAATCTGTGTTTGTACATTTTGCGTTTGTGTGGATGAGTAAAGCATGATCCAGTTATCAATCCTCCACAAGTAGTGCAGCCAAGACATCGAAATGCACCTGGTTTTTTTATGTCCAGCCATGTAGCTGTTTTGTAGCTTTGTACAGGGTCAGTGTTAATCAATAAGTCCCGTAAGGACTTCGACCTTCTGTAACCCACCCTGGGTGGTTGTGAGTTGTACAGAGGTAGGGATTTATCAGTATTGATGATCTTCCAATGCTTGTTTAAGATATCCATTAAGGGACCCTTATCCCCTGTAAAAGTAGTCACAAATGTCATTCTTCCATCCTCAATCTTAGGATCTCTATCTGGAAGTTGGCAAATATTGTCACATTGTTCTTTCAACAATTTATAAGGATAACTCCTTGTTCTAAACCGCTGTACCATCTCTTCCAATTGTAAATCTCTGTTACTTATTTCTGAGTTGTTCCTACTCACTCTCAGCAATTGCGATTTCGGCAATGCTCTCTTCAATGCCGGGGGATGGCAACTGGTGTAATGTAATAGGGAATTTCTGTCAGTTTCCTTTCTGTACAGTGTCGACTGGATTTTCCCATTCCCTTTATATAATCTAACATCCAGGAAATCGATTTGTGTTCTACTATGCACCATTTTGAACTTCAGAGCTACATTAGCCTCATTCAATTGTTGATACCAAGTCTCCAGGTCCTCCAAAGTACCAGACCAAATGAGAAACAGGTCATCTATATACCTCTTAAAAAATCGGATGTTCTTGACCTGAAACAATGTCGTCCCAAACTCTTCAAAATGGGCCATAAACAAGTTGGCATACGATGGGGCCATATTCGACCCCATCGCCGTCCCTTTCCTCTGTAGGTAAAAAGATTGTTCAAATCTGAAGAAATTGGTAGTCAGACAAAACTCTAGAAATTGAAGTAGGATCTCAGGAGGGGGTCCAATATAGGGATGTCTGCAGAGATGGAAAAAAACAGCTTGTAGTCCTTCTTCATGTGGGATTACAGTATATAGACTAGTCACATCTAGTGTGACTAGCCATATATCCTCGTCCAAATCCTCCAAATTTTGTAGCATCTCAAGAAGTGCCATAGAATCTCTCAAATAAGATGGTGTATGGTATACAATAGGCTGTAGAAATTTATCTACAAACGTAGCAAGAGGTTGCTGTAATGAGCCTATAGAGGACACGATTGGTCTTCCCGGTGGAGGAGAGATTCCCTTATGTATTTTAGGAAGGGTATATAGGACCGGAGTTCTGGGATATGTCACTAGTAGATAGAGATAAGTATCCCTATTAATGAACCCATGGTCATATACCAATTTAGCATATTCATCCAGCTTTTTCTTGAATATTTGTGTAGGGTCACCAGTTAGTGGTCTATACGTGTTCTCATCCGCAAGCTGTGACAAGATCTCTGTCCTGTAGTCCTTATAGTTAAGGATGACCACTGCCCCACCCTTGTCGGCCTCACGTATAATTAGCTCTTTATTGCCTGATAGATTTTTTAATACCTTCCAGTCTTCCTTTGAGAAGTTATTGAAAGTCTCTCTTTGATGTGTACTAATAGAATGATTCATATCATCCTGTATTAATCTCGTAAAGGTATTAATGCTGGAATTGTTGAAAGGAGGGGTATATGTCGACTTCTTTTTCAGTTGGTCATATTCCATTTCAGATTCCCCAAATTTCTCCTTTAAAGAGAGTAATCTTCGAAATTTTTTGGTGTCAATATAGAACTCAAATGGATCAGTTCTGCTGGTGGGAACAAAAGTGAGTCCTTTATTCAAAATTTTTATTTCAGAGTCACTCAAGGGGTAATCACTCAGGTTGACTACTATGTTATTCGTCATTTCCGAGGGTGTAAGGGTGGTCTTCCCCTTGTACCCCCCTCTCCTTGTCTGCCCCCTCTTCCTCTGAAGTTTTTTGAGCGAGTAGTCACTCCTTGGGGGTGTTGGGTGTGTTGAGCTACCTGAGTAGGATTCTGTGGTTGATCTGTATCAGAGCCTGAACCAGACCCTGAGCTCTCTACAGTAGTCAAATCCTGAGGTTTATAGTATCATGCCCGTCTCCTCCTAACAAAGTGTTGTCTCTGTCTCTCACTGGCCGTCAATTGCCATAAATAGACTCTTTTGTCCCTATAGTCACTTATTACAGCCTCCAATTTTTTATTCTTAAACTGAATTAAATCAGTTTCATATTTCTCAAGCTTGCTCTGGAGTTTGTTTATCCAATCCTCTGTACTGTCAGCCTCCAATCTAGGTAAATTTGGTAATTCATAGGCTGTAATCTCTGCCTTAATTAGTTGTAATAATCTCCCCACTTCTTGTATGACAAGTAGTACAAGATCTAAAGAGCATTTATTTTCAATGCTGCACCATCTGTCACAAAATGAGGGATTGTTTCTGCCCAAAGTGGGTACATTCCTGATCCTAAATCCTCTAGGAATGAAACCTCTGCGGTAGTACTCTGAGAGGTATGCCCCATGCAAAGTTAGATCTTTTTCTTTTTGTTTAAGTTTTAATAGATGTGTATAAATATATGCTGGTTTATCCAAAGCAGGGCGTAGAGCTAATTTATCAAATAAAATCCCTTCTGCATCTGCTTCCGTAAAATGGAAGGTGCTGGCTCCAGGGATTGTATCAATATCCCCAATATCCTCTGTAATATCAGGTGTTGAAACCGTTGTCATAATGTATCCAGATATAATATCCAAAATATAATGTCCCAAAAGAAATGTAAGAATGAAAACAGCAGCAAGGATAATACTTAGATTCTTATAATCGGGTGCAAACAAAAAAGTTAATAGACATGTCCAGCAAAGTGCACTCCAGATCCTGCATGTATGCGCCTTGGGTGCTTGGAGCCAAAATATTAATACATCAAAACAAGCAGCACTCCAAAGGTCTTATATCCATATGTCACCTTTATTTACGTGAACGTTTTCGGGCTACAAAGAACCCGTCCTCAGACTTACAAGGCTATGTAAACTTACCACCACGCTGTGTTATATTCACCACCAAACAAACAATGAACTACGCTCTCCACGTTAGATGCGCCTCCCCTGCGAGTGACGTCATCCGCCGTGGCAACGTAACAGGGACTGAAATAAAATGAATACATTTAGACAACAAATGCACAAATAAACAAGCATAGGCAATACACATCCTATTCTAATATCGGTGTCAGCCTGTGGAAGGTAATCTCACCCCTGTAAAGGAGAGAGGGAATTTTTAGGACCACAACTGCAGGTTTAGGAGTGTTGTGAATGTATCAGTGATTCTGTGTAAGTGAGGGAAGGCAGCAAGGATCAGAATCATTAGATACAGTTCACTTTAATATAAGGATAGGAGTGACAATGGCTGAGACCTCAGAGCATATAGCCCCACTCAGTATTGACAAACTGGTTCCCACATATAAACAACAAGCAATTGCAAGTTAAAGTTTTAGACATACCATATCTAATCATAGGTGGCAGCAGACATAGTGTACAACTTAAGGCAACAAATAGGGTTAATGAGATTTATGCAGCAATTAGGTGTTGAATCTGAACTCTTAAGAATATAGGTTGAATAGAGCATTTACATATGAAGGCAACCTAACTAAGATTCTGAGACATGTCAGGAGTAATTGCTGTATGATCGTAAGTTACTTCGGTATGAGTTTGAAGGAAGCGCTTTTGAGACTTACTAGTAAAAGTAAAGGGTGAGGTCTGTCCGGACAGAGCGAAGTTCCCCTGCAGAGTTTGGGGAAATTGCAGCGTGTGCGATGGCGTGTGACGTCACAGCTTGCCGGTTCCGGTCCTGTGTTTGGTAGAGAGGTGAGCCGCGTCTGTCTCTAAAGTTGTAAGCAGGTTAGAGGGTGAGAAGCTGGATTCAACAATCAAGCAATTTGGTATGAGTAGGAGGGAAATTTAAACTGCTTGTTGGGGAGGAGTTATGTAAGTGTGAAAAGACACAGCTATACAAAGGATAAGGCAAAGAACTTAGTCAATTATTACAGGACCCCCCCCCCAAAGATCAACTCCGGGGATCGAGTCCAGGACGATCAGGATAACGTTCATGGAACCTGGCCACCAACCGGGGGGCAGAGAGATTGGAAGCCGGTTCCCAGGAGTCCTCCGAATCAGGGTAGCCCTTCCAATGGACCAGATACTGAAGCTGCCCACGAAAACGTCGGGAGTCCAAGACATCTTGTACCTCATACTCCAGGGTGGTATCCTGTAGATGAGGAAGTAAAGGAATAGAAGGATCATGGTGACGAAGTTGTCTATAAGGCTTGAGGAGAGACACATGAAAGGTAGGATGGGATTTCAGATTTGCTGGTAATGCAAGAGTAACAGCGTTCATATTCACAATTTTTATGATGGGAAATGGTCCAATGAAGTTTGAAGATAATTTCCTGGAAGGAAGGGGTAAATGTAGATTACGTGTTGATAACCAAACGTAGTCACCTACACTATATTTAGGCGAGGAAATCCTTTTTTTATCATAATGGAATTTATAGCGATCCTTGGCGATGCGAATATTTTCAGCAGTTAGTGAAAAAGATTCACTAATAGTGTTGATGAGGTCATTCACAACAGGACAACTGTTGCTGTCCATAGAATCCCATTCAAAAGAAGGATGGAAACCATAATTAATGAAGAATGGTGTGAACTTTGTAGAGGAATGGATGGAATTGTTGAAGGCGAATTCTGCGTATGGTAGTAGTTGTGTCCAGGTATCTTGTTTAGCTGAAATGAAACATCTTAAATATTGTTCTATGCACTGGTTTGTCCTTTCAGTCTGGCCATTAGTTTGGGGATGGAAAGAGGTACTGAGACGTCTAGAAATACCCAATGAGTGACAAAGTTGTTTCCAGAATTGGCTGGTGAATTGAGTTCCCCTATCTGAGGTAATACTATTAGGGAGTCCGTGATACTTGAATATATGATGTATCATTAAGGAAATGGTTTCAGAAGAAGTTGGCAGCTTATGGTAGGGCACGAAATGTGCCATTTTACTAAATAGGTCTACGACTACTAATATGGTGTTATTCCCTTCAGAAATAGGTAGGTCGACTATGTAGTCAATTGCTATGTCCTTCCAAGGACGGTCAGGAGTTGGTAATGGGATCAATTTCCCGTAAGGGGGAGTCCTGCCTTTTTTTGTAGTTTCGCAGATTAAGCAGGTTTTAACGTAATCCTCAACATCAGAGAGGCAGGTAGGCCACCAAAAGAATCTGGAGACTAATTCTTGAGTTTTCTTTATGCCCATGTGTCCAGCAGATGGAGAATCATGTAAAGTTTTTAAGACTGTTGTTCTGAGACTGTTGGGTACATAGATTTGTTGTTGATAATAATACAACCCATCCGAGTGTAAATCCAAGACCTGTAATGGTTTATTGGAGTCAGCCTGTTGTGCTGATTTGAACTGAATGTTTTGTTCTGTAGTTAAAGCTAAGAATCTGTCAAGAGGAATTAAAGGTGAAAGGTTTGGATGTGACACTTGGTCCACCAAGTGTCTTGAAAGGGCATCAGCCTTCTTGTTCTTGTTTGCAGGACGGTAGGTGATAAGATAATTAAATCTAGCCAAGAATAGGTTCCATCGGACCTGTCGTGCGCTAAGAGTCCTATTAGATTGTAGGTATTCTAGATTTTTGTGATCCGTGTAAATCAAGATTGGAAGAAGGGTCCCTTCTAGAAGGTGTCTCCATTGTTCCAATGATGTTTTGATTGCTAACAGTTCTTTATCACCTATTGGATAGTTTATTTCAGCTGAATTAAGAATACGTGAATAGAAGGCAACAGGATGCAGAGGATCTTTTGGAGTCTGCCTCTGTGAGAGAATTGCCCCCAAAGCATAATTAGATGCATCTACTTCCAAGATGTACTGCAACTCAGAATTAGGGAATTGGAGGATAGGGGCCGTAGTGAAAGCTTTTTTTAAAAAATTGAATATTCCTTCTAAATCATCGTTCCATTTGAAGTGTGTGTCAGATTTGGTCAAGTTAGTTAATGGTCTAGTCAAGTCAGCAAAATTTTTAATAAACTTTCTGTAGAAATTGGCGAAACCCATGAACCTTTGTATATCCTTTTTACTTTTTGGGGAAGGCCAATTTTGAATTACCGATATCTTATCATTATCCATCTGGATACCTTGGGGTGATACAATATAACCTAGAAATTTAATTTCTTTGGAGTGAAATAAGCATTTTTCTAGTTTAACATAAAGAGAGTTCTCTCGTAACCGTGTTAATACTAGGGTGACATGTTTGATGTGTTCAGTAAGTGAGGTAGAGAATATGAGTATGTCATCCAGGTATATTACCATAAATAAATCCAAAAAATCCTTGAAGATATCATTTATGAAATACTGAAAGGTAGCCGGGGCATTACAGAGGCCAAATGGCATCACAGTATATTCAAAAAGGCCATAACGTGTACGGAATGCTGTAAGCCATTCATGACCCTCCTTTATTCGTACCAAGTTGTAAGCCCCTCTAAGATCCAATTTAGTGTATATGGTAGCATTTTGTAATCTATCAAGGAGTTGAGGAATTAAAGGTAGTGGATAGCGGTTTTTTATCGTACGCTTGTTTAATTCTCTGTAATCGATAATGGGTCTTAGGGATTGATCTTTGTTTTTAACAAAAAAAATACCAGCCCCAGCTGGGGAGGTGGAAGGACGTATAAAGCCTTTCTTCAAATTATCTGCCAAATAAGTTTTTAGATGTTGTAACTCAGGATCAGAGAGGGGAAATATATGGCCGTAAGGTATATCAACACCTGGTAGGAGATCTATAGGGCAGTCATAAACCCTATGAGGGGGTAGATTCTCTGATTCTTTTTTGTCAAAGACATCAGCGAATGTTATGTATTCCTTGGGGATTTGTAAAGGAACATCAAGTAAAATTTGTTCATGATGGAGACACAAATTTTTACAATAAGGAGAATCAAAGATGACATGTGAAGTTGACCATTGTATAGTGGGATCGTGTTGTTTAAACCAACTGATACCAAGTATAATGGGATATAGAGGTGAGGGTATAACATCAAAAGTAAGAAATTCTGTGTGTTGGTCATGTGTGGTGAGCCTTAAAGGTATGGTGTGGTATAAGATGGGTCCTGATGTAATTTCCTTACCATCAATAAAACGAAGTATACTAGGCACCATTTTCTTAACTAGTGGAATTTTATTTACAATAGTGAATTGGTAATCTATATAATTGTGGCTGGCACCAGAGTCAAGGATTGCTTGTGAGTTGAGTCTTTGCTGATCCCACTGTAATAAGATAGGAAGGGAGCAATGATTAGATTGTGGTTGTTTAGCGGATAAACATATACTTGTGGTGTTCATCTTACCCTTCCTACGCTGTAATTGAGAGCAGTCCTTTACAGAGTGATCGATCCCTCCACAGTACATACAGAGATCTAAAGCTTTTCTTCTTAATTTTTCCTGTAGTGTTAATGGACCTCTGATGAAACCGAGTTCCATAGGGATTTCAGAGGCTTTTGTAGTTGTCTTAGGTGGATGTAGAGTAGTAACTGTTTGTTTGGTGGATGTTTCTAAGTGTGACTTTTCTGAGCGTCTCTCTCTGATGCGTCTATCTAATGTGATGCTAGCATCTATTAGGAGTTCTAAAGTCTCTGGGAGGGGTTGTCTAGCTAGCTCATCCTTGAGAGTATCTGAGAGGCCTAGGCGGAATTGATTGCGCAAGGAAAGGTCATTCCACTGTGTATCAGGGGACCATTTCTTAAACTCTGCGATGTAGTCCTCCACAGGCCTTTTATGTTGTCTCAGAGACCTCATTGCTGTCTCAGCAGACAGCTGTTTGTAGGGATCATCATATAGCTGTCCCATTGCTTTAAAAAACTGATCAAATGAGTACAGCAATGGGTCATTGGTTTCAAAAAACAAATTTGCCCATATACGTGGTTCACCACGTAGATAGGAAATTGTGGTGAGAACCTTCAAATGATCATTGAAGTATGTTTTGGGTTTTAATTTGAAATATAAGGAACATGAGTTTTTGAATTCCCTAAATTCTGAACGAATACCACTAAATGTTTGTGGAGGATTAGGTTGAGGTTCACTAGAACTAATATGTGTAGTGAGGGTATCAATTTTTTCATTGATGTATTGCTTTAAGGCAGAGTTTTCTAATTGTAGTGTATTTAACCCTGTTGTAAGGTTATCTACAGTTTGAGTTAATTTCTCTACATGAGATAATAAGGCTGCTGGGTCCATGGTAAGGCTTGATTGTTATTGTCAGCCTGTGGAAGGTAATCTCACCCCTGTAAAGGAGAGAGGGAATTTTTAGGACCACAACTGCAGGTTTAGGAGTGTTGTGAATGTATCAGTGATTCTGTGTAAGTGAGGGAAGGCAGCAAGGATCAGAATCATTAGATACAGTTCACTTTAATATAAGGATAGGAGTGACAATGGCTGAGACCTCAGAGCATATAGCCCCACTCAGTATTGACAAACTGGTTCCCACATATAAACAACAAGCAATTGCAAGTTAAAGTTTTAGACATACCATATCTAATCATAGGTGGCAGCAGACATAGTGTACAACTTAAGGCAACAAATAGGGTTAATGAGATTTATGCAGCAATTAGGTGTTGAATCTGAACTCTTAAGAATATAGGTTGAATAGAGCATTTACATATGAAGGCAACCTAACTAAGATTCTGAGACATGTCAGGAGTAATTGCTGTATGATCGTAAGTTACTTCGGTATGAGTTTGAAGGAAGCGCTTTTGAGACTTACTAGTAAAAGTAAAGGGTGAGGTCTGTCCGGACAGAGCGAAGTTCCCCTGCAGAGTTTGGGGAAATTGCAGCGTGTGCGATGGCGTGTGACGTCACAGCTTGCCGGTTCCGGTCCTGTGTTTGGTAGAGAGGTGAGCCGCGTCTGTCTCTAAAGTTGTAAGCAGGTTAGAGGGTGAGAAGCTGGATTCAACAATCAAGCAATTTGGTATGAGTAGGAGGGAAATTTAAACTGCTTGTTGGGGAGGAGTTATGTAAGTGTGAAAAGACACAGCTATACAAAGGATAAGGCAAAGAACTTAGTCAATTATTACAATCGGGCAATAGAAAAATGGGCAATAGAAAAAATAGAAAAAATATAGAAATATAACCTGTAATAATGTTGTGCAGTTCCTAGTGCCGTACCACACATGTCCCGGCGGTTACCATAGCAACCTATATCAACAATGTAGCACATTCAATGCGGCATATGTGGAGGGCAACATGAGAACTGCAAACATATTGGTATAACATACTGCAACCAAAACATAACTGCAATAGTTAGGCATTATACACATATGTTACATAGGAAAAGGTTTAACAACTTTATAAAAACTGGAGGCATTTTGCCTATGAAGAGTTAAACACATACAGGTGCTTGTTAGAGACAATTGTTTTTAAATCAATCAATTATGACAAATTTGTATATATTGTATGCAGATACAAGATTTCCCATAAGTCTATGAGTACGGCTTTAAGCTGAAACGCGGAAGACTGGGAACTTGTCTTACATTGCACTTACCTGGCTTGCACACCGTTGGTTTTAATGTTTCCTAAATAAACACATCATTTTTTACGCTGGAGCCTCGTTTGGATGTTTGCTTCCTAACTTCATTTATATATATATAAATATATATATATATATATATATATATATATATATATATATATATATATATATATATATATAGGTGTGTATGTGTATATATGTGTTCATATGTGTAAATATATATATATACATATACACACACATATATATATATATATATATATATATATATAAAACACATAAATACACATGTATATACATATATATATACACAAACACACACATATACAGTATATATATATATATATATATATATATATATACACACATAATAACCCTTTCCAGTCAAACACCTTGTCATATACTATGTACCTTTTAAACCTTCTAAATAAATTGTATTATTTATATGAATATTTTTTATCAGAAGGTGTATATATTAGTGTAACAATTTATTTTTATGTTGTGCTTGGGGCAACTTTTTTTTTTTACCGTTACACTTTACGTTAGGTTTTCAGACACACTAACCCAACAAGTACAATTTTTATTTTTAACTTGCAATAAGCATGCAAGTTAGCACGATTGCAATATTACTTATTACAATCCGTGCTAACTTTAGTGTGCCAATTGTACTGTAGCCCATTATGTTTTTTATAATGAGTATTAATTACGAATTGCCATAATCTTTTCTCTCTGAATGTTAAATTAGTATATCAAAAATGTTCCTCACTCATCAATCGGAAAGGACCAAATTTCAAAATGTATTTTCATTTCCCCATCCCCTGTATCGTATGACAGCCATCAGCGAGCACAGACTCATATATCTATACACTGTGGACTCTTACATATGCTCAGATGGAGTTAGTGGCTCATAAAATATGCATTTAAAAAAACTAGAAGTAAATTGGAAAGGTTTTTTCAAATTGCTATTTCTATATGAATCATGGCAGTTTAATTTTGATTTTAGTGTCCAATTTGGTATTTTCTATTAAATAAATATATATTTTATTTATTTATATTTTTGAAATTGAGAATATTTTATATTCACCAATGCCAGGCAAATAATTTTAAATATTATTCTAAATAATAAAAACTCATATCCTCTTGATCAACATTCTACAGAATCTAGCTCCTCTTTTTTCTGTTTCTCCTAAGTTATAGAGGACTTTTCATGACGTAAGAGGTCTTTGCCATTACTTTAAATGGTACTTTTTCATTAATGGACCGGCAGTATGTTGGTGAATACACAATCCCAGCAGATAGCACTATAGAGCTTTGGGGGCATATTTATCAAAGTGCGAGCGCACATGATATGATTTAGTGTATCATGTCCGCTGCACATCAATAAATGCCGATAGCATACACTGTCGGCATTTATCATTGCACAAGCAGTTCACCAGAATACCGCGGACAATCGGCCTCTAGCAAGGGGTGTCAATCAACCCGATCGTATTTGATCGGGTTAATTTCCGTCTGCTGTCTCAGAGCTGGTGGACAAGTTATAGAGCAGCGGTCTTTAGACCGCTGCTTCATAACTTCTGTTTCCGAAACAAGAGGCATCAAGCTCCATTCAGAGCTTGATAATTCGGCCCCATAGTCCGTTAATGGAAAAGCATTATTTTCAGAAGTGTAACTTCCCTTTCGGGTGCTTGATTCTCTTTCCCCGCATTGTTCTTGCTACTCTTACGCTTGTCACACTTAGCAGGGTGCTCCGCTGATCCTCTGGCATCCACCCCAAGTGAACCTTGGGGAATTGCTTAGCTCCCCTTGAACCCTCCAGACAGAAGCAAAAAAGATAGTGAAGATGGGTGAATTTCTTCACCCATGGGTACTTTTCCATTAACGGACCAAAATTCTGTAACGCCATCTGCTGGCATTGTGTATTCACCAACAGAGTGCCGGTCCGTTAATGGAAAAGTACCCTTTAAACTTTAAAGAGACAACAAGCTTATTTTGATGACGAGACATTTCTGTTGTCGTGCTAATGAATAGCATATCAGCCAAGTATAAAAACATTTAAATAAATTAACATATTGTTTGCTGCAATTGTTTTTCAATAGCCAAACTCCACCCACCACATGCCTCATTTGAAGGTGCAAATCCAGGCTTGAGTCTACAGTCAACATTTTGTTAGTACAAAGTGCATTGTTTTGCAGTGCTTATCTGTTAAAGCCAATAAAGAAAGGATATTAGCAGGGTTAACCTTGATAAACCTACAGTGTGATTTTTCAGTTTAATAAGACAAGATACACACAGAGACACTCACAGGAACGAACAACCGTCTCAATACCATTGTTAGCCTGTTCTATGGTGATTTACCATCTGTGTGCAGCTTCTTTTTTCTCTGTGTGTATTTAGTCTCCCTAAGGGAAAAAGGGGCAACCAGGCGTGGACTCCTTGCTCAGTGTGCTTAGAGGAATATGGCTACACCTCACTGACGAGGCTCAATGAAGGCCTAAACGATCATCCGGGGTTGGTGTGTTCCTTGTTCAGAGAGGAATTGCCTGGTATTTCGGTGCTGGACTGATAGTAATAGGTGGGATCAGACTGATATAATGCAGGAAAGTTCTACTCGGTGTAAAGCATTACTGCGCTAAAAGAAGCTGCACTCAGGTGGTAAATCGCCATAGAACAGGCTAACATTGGTATTGAGCCAGTTGTTCGTTCCTGTGAGTGTGCTTCTCTCTGTGTGTATTTAGTCTCCCTAAGGGAAAAAGGGGCAACCAGATGTGGACTCCTTGCTCAATGTGCTTAGAGGAATATAGCTAAACCTCACTGACGAGGCCCAATGAAGGCCAATAAGATCATCTGGGGTTGCTGTGTTCCTTGTTCAGAGAGGAATTTCCTGGTATTTTGGTGCTGGACTGACCATAATAGGCTGGATCAGACTGATATACTACAGGAAAGTTCTACCCTGTGTAAAGCATTACTGGGATAAAAGAAGCTGCACCCAGGTGGTAAATCGCCATAGAACAGGCTAACAATGGTATTGAGCCGTTTGTTTGTTCCTGTGAGTGTTCTTCTCTCTGTGTGTATTTAGTCATTTTTACCCTATATACATAATCTCACTCAGACCAAACTCACTTAGCATAGTAAAACAGGGAACATACATAGTTACATCAATAACATACCCTATATAGGTTTTTCATAATATGCCCCATTCTCAAATGTATTAAAATACCCCAAATATGTATTTATTCAGTAAAATCAGAATTGATTAATCCTGACATACATCTCATTATTTGAATTGTAAGACTTATGACATTTTTCTTTAGTCAGGTGGGCTAGATGCATTTTTAGTGTTGCTGAACTTTCAATATAAGATTTATTCTGTAAAGTATATGCTATTTCTAATTAAGTATATGGAATGTGTGAGTACAAAGAAGAGCTCATCTGAATCTGTCTCAAATTACTGTGTGTAGTGTATTGGTGAAGTAATGTAGATCACAATATATCCTAATTAGTTATGGTTCTATCAGGTTATTGCTTCTACCGTGTGAACTGAAAACAGCCTTGGTTATTGACCTCTAAGCTGAAAGATGGAAATATTTCCTGCTGTATCAGGGGTGAGTGAGTGACAAAAGGTGACAAATCTGTAATAATTTAAAGGAACTTTACCCTACTATGGTTATTTTTCTTGTTCCTCCTTCTAATGTGGAGTGGACATTCTATGGCCAAATGATTATTTTCCATTTTCTTATAGGATAAGTAGGAAATGGTGACTGACCAGTAATAATTTGAAGGAAGCAACTTCTAAGTTAGACATAGACATAAATAAAGGGTTTTTTTGTTTTTATTTTTGTTTTTGTTTTTTGTTTTACTGTTTAGGTTTCTATAAATAAGATAAATCCAAACAAGGCAAATAGGAATATGTGGATGGTAGGTTTCTGATTTATGTTAATAATATATTGGATGGGTTTTTTTTGTACCTCCTTACAGGATAGGACAAAGCTTTTATGTTTTTCAGTTTTTTTTCCTCGCCCTGTGAGGTGATATATTAACTTTCGCCTAGATTACGAGTCTTGTGTTAGCCTTAAAAAGCAGCGTTGAGAGGTCCCAACGCTGCTTTTTAAAGCCCGCTGGTATTACGAGTCTGGCAGGTACAGGCTCACCGCTCCCTTTTCTTCCGTGACTCGAGCTTACCGTAAATCCCCTTACGTCAATTGCGTATCCTATCTTTTTAATGGGATTTGCCTAACGCTGGTATTACGAGTCTTGGAAGAAGTGAGCGGTAGACCCTCTCCTGTCAAGACTTCTACGGCATTTAAAAGTCAGTAGTTAAGAGTTTTATGGGCTAACGCCAGAACATAAAGCTCTTAACTAAAGTGCTAAAAGTACACTAACACCCATAAACTAACTATTAACCCCTAAACCGAGGCCCCCCCCCCACATCGGAAACACTAAATATATTAACCCCTAATATGCCGACCGGACATCGCTGCCACTTTAATAAATATATTAACCCCTAAACCGCCGCACTCCTGCCTCGCAAACACTAGTTAAATTTTATTAACCCCTAATCTGCCGTCCCTAACATCGCCGACATCTACTTACATTTATTAACCCCTAATCTGCCACCCCCAACATCGCCGCTACTATATTAAAGGTATTAACCCCTAAACCTAAGTCTAACCCTAACCCTAACACCCCCCTAACTTAAATATAATTTAAAATAATCTAAATAAAATTACTACAATTAAATAAATTAATCCTATTTAAAACTAAATACTTACCTATAAAATAAACCCTAAGCTAGCTACAATATAACTAATAGTTACATTGTAGCTAGCTTAGGATTTATATTTATTTTACAGGCAACTTTTTATTTATTTTAACTAGGTAGAATAGTTATTAAATAGTTAATAACTATTTAATAACTTCCTAGTTAAAAAAAGACAAATATACCTGTAAAATAAATCCTAACCTAAGTTACAATTACACCTAACACTACACTATAATTAAACTAATTACTTATACTACCTACAATTAAATACAATTAAATTAAATAAACTAAATTACGAAAACAGACACTAAATTACAGGAAAAAAAAGAATTACAAGAATTTTAAACTAATTACACCTAATCTAATCCCCCTAATAAAATAAAAAAGCCCCCCAAAATAATAAAATTCCCTACCCTATGCAAAATTACAAATAGCCCTTAAAAGGGCCTTTTGCGGGGCATTGCCCCAAAGTAATCAGCTCTTTTACCTGTAAATAAAAATACAATACCCCTCCAACATTAAAACCCACCACCCACACACCCAACCCTACTCTAAAACCCACCCAATCCCCCCTTAAAAAAACCTAACACTACCACCCTGAAGATCTCCCTACCTTGAGCCGTCTTCACCCAGCCGGGCTCAAGAATGAAGGTTCCTTTAAATGACGTCATCCAAGATGGCGTCCCTTGAATTCCGATTGGCTGATAGGATTCTATCAGCCAATCGGAATTAAGGTAGGAAAAAATGGATCAGCCAATAGGATTAAGCTCACATTCTATTGGCTGATTAGAACAGCCAATAGAATGTGAGCTTAATCCTATTGGCTGATTGATACCTTAATTCTGGTTGGCCGATAGAATCCTATCAGCCAATCGGAATTCAAGGGACGCCATATTGGATGACGTCATTTAAAGGAACTTTCATTCTTCGTTAGGACGTAGATGGAAGAGGATGGCTCCGCGTCGGCTGGATTGAAGATTGATCCGCTCTGCTCCGGATGGATGAAGATAGAAGACGCCGCCTGGATGAAGACTTCTGCCGCTTGGAGGACCTCTTCTGCCTGGATCGGATGAAGACTTCTGCCCCTCTGGAGGTCCACTTGTGCCCGGCTGGGTGAAGACGACTCAAGGTAGGGAGATCTTCAGGGGGGTAATGTAAGGTTTTTAAAGGGGGGATTGGGTGGGTTTTAGAGTAGGGTTGGGGGTGTGGGTGGTGGGTTTTAATGTTGGAGGGGTATTGTATTTTTTTTACAGGTGAAAGAGCTGATTACTTTGGGGCAATGCCCCACAAAAGGCCCTTTTAAGGGCTATTTGTAATTTAGTATAGGGTAGGGAATTTTATTATTTGGGGGGGCTTTTTTATTTTATTAGGGGGATTAGATTAGGTGTAATTAGTTTAAAATTCTTGTAATTCTTTTTTTTTTTTTTGTAATTTAGTGTTTTTTTTCCCCGTAATTTAGTTTTATTTAATTTAATTGTATTTAATTGTAGGTAGTTTAGGTAATTAGTTTAATTATAGTGTAGTGTTAGGTGTAATTGTAATTTAGGTTAGGATTTATTTTACAGGTATATTTGTCTTTATTTTAACTAGGAAGTTATTAAATAGTTAAAAACTATTTAATAACTATTGTACCTAGTTAAAATAAATACAAAGTTGCCTGTAAAATAAATATAAATCCTAAGCTAGCTAAAATGTAACTATTAGTTATATTGTAGCTAGCTTAGGGTATATTTTATAGGTAAGTATTTAGTTTTAAATAGGATTAATTTATTTAATTGTAGTAATTTTATTTAGATTATTTTAAATTATATTTAAATTAGAGGGGTGTTAGGGTTAGACTTAGGTTTAGGGGTTAATAAATTTAAAATAGTGGCAGCGACGTTCTCGGCGGCAGATTAGGGGTTAATACATTTAATATAGTTGCGGCAACGTTGGGGGGGCAGATTAGGAGTTAATAAATAAAATGTAGGTGTCGGCAATGTTGGGAGCGGCAGATTAGGGGTTGATAATATAATGTAGGTGTCAGCGATAGCGGGGGCGGCAGATTAGGGGTTAATAAGTGTAATATTAGGGGTGTTTAGACTTGGGGTTCATGTTAGGGTGTTAGGTGCAGACATAAAATTCATTTCCCCATAGGAAACAATGGGGCTGCGTTAGAAGGTGGATGCTGCTTTTTTGCAGGTGTTAGGTTTTTTTTCAGCCGGCTCAGCCCCATTGTTTCCTATGGGGAAATTGTGCACAAGCACGTTTAATCAGCTCACCACTGACTCAAGCAATGCTTTTATTGAGGTGAGATGTGGAGCTAAATTTTGCTCTACGTTCACCTTTTTGCGGCTAACGCCAGGTTTAAAAAAACCTGTAATACCAGCGTTGTCTTAAAGGGAACCACAACACCTGCTTGAAAAGTTTTTAACTAACTTTCTATGATTATGCAAAACAAACTAACTACAATTCTGCATGCAGTCTTCATCTTACTGCATTCTGTTGCAGAAAACAGCTTTACAATTTTAATGATGATCTGCAGCCTACAATCTGCTATGTCTTCTGCCATATTGTGAAGTACTTTGAACCTCAGTGGGTCATGTGACTAAAATGGCACCTTAATCTATTACTAACACTGAGGAAGCAGAGGGATCACTGCAGTGTCTAAGAACGGCTTCAGTCACTGCTATAATCATAAATACCAAGAGCAGGGACTGAAGTGGGAGAGGAATGCACAGGGGAAGAAAAGCTCCGGAGACAGAAAGCAAACTCCTGCTGCAGCAGTTATAATTGTAACCAGATACTTCTGCATTTATCTACGTTACTTACAGTCTCAGGAGCCCTGAGTCTCCCTCCCCCTCTCTGCTTCCTTCCCTGCTCTTGCTAGTTATAAATATAGCAGTGCCTGAAGCCGTTCTCAGAAACTGCAGTCCTCACTCTGCTTCCTCAGTATTAGGAATAGAAGGTGCCGTGTGAGTCACCTGACCTACTAATGCTGAAGACGTGCGTTACAATATGGCAGCAGACATAGCAAGTGCTAGGCTGCTGATTAAACTTTAAATTATAAAGCTGTTTTTCTACAACATAATGAAAATATGAAAAGACAGCATAAATAATTGATAGTTTATTTTGCACAATTACAACAAGTTAGTTTAGAACATTTGAAGCAGGTGTTGTGGTTCCCTTTAAGGGAGCGGTGGGAAAAAAAGGCTCGTTAGCACCACAAGCCTTACCGACAAAAACTCGTAATCTAGCCGTATGGTTCTGTCATGAATCAATTGTTGGTTGTTAATAAAGGATTGGGGTAGTTCTGCAGCATGCCCATCTTTAAAAGGAACACAAAATGAGCTTGAAGTATCATAAATTGGATGTAAAGTTAGGAATCTTGAGTTGACCTGATTCTTGAGATCACTGGTAGATATTTGGTTAAAGTCTTGTTTGTGACTCTTATTGAGAGTAAGAACCGTTGGAGTCAAAAGTCCCAACTCAAAATCTCAAGGTTTCTAATCTGACCCAGCAGTAGCTTTTGGGAGCTTTTGGGAAGGTAAGCCTTAGTTCTTCTGTTAAACTGTAAGTGCACTTAAGCCAAACCTTGACAAATAAGTTGCTGGTCTCATAGGAATTCATACATGAATATTCACCCAGATAACGTTACCCAGCAGCATTAGGACTGACTATGTAGTAATTAGAGCAGTGATTTGGTGGCGTGAGCAGTGCTCAGGATGTTGTATTCTCTCTAATGTTCTCAGTAAGCCAAAGGTAAAACACTGGCATATTGTCTTGAGCACCTGCCATCTGAAAACAGCATTGGTAAGTGGTAGATTAAATTAAATGTAAAGGTACAGTCAAGTGAAAATAAAACTTTCATGATTTAGTTAGGACATGCAATTTGAAGCAACTTTCCAATTTACTTTTATCATCAAATTTGCTTTGTTCTTTGGTATTCTTTTTTGAAAGATAAACCTAGGTAGGCTAATTTCTAATCCCTTGAATGCCTCCTCTTATCTCAGTGCATTTAGACAGCACTAGTAGTAGTTCATGTGTGCCATATAGAAAACATTGTGCTCACTCCAATGGAGTTACCTAGGAGTCAGAACTGATTGGCTAAAATGCAAGTCTGTGAAAAGAACTGAAATAAGGGGGCAGTCTGCAGAAGCTTAGATACAAGGTAATCAAAGAGGTAAAAAGTATATTAATATAACTGTGTTGGTTATGCAAAACTGGGGAATGGGTAATAAAGGGATTATCTATATTTTGAAACAATAGAAATGCTGGTATAGACTGTCCCTTTAATAGAGGGTATTCGCTTTTGTTACAGAAAAATCAAAAGCCTTTTCTTCTGCAACATGTATTTTTCCTGTTAGTTTCCCTTTACATATGACATGCTTGCAGGACTGCTTCGTTTCATAGTAGCAATTAAGCACAAATTATACACCTAAGAACTGAGTTGACCTATGACTCATCTATCTCCATTAGTTTGAAGGACAAGGTTCCATAAAAATATAACATCAATGGAATATATGGGGGAGTTCAAGATGATACTTTAATGAAATCACCTTAGTCATGAATGCAGAATCTATAGGAACAGTGTAAGAAAATGACAATAGTAGAGTTTGTTGTTATTTTTTTTATTTTTTTTTTGTTCATAATAAATGTTTGCAACCTTGAAAATTGTTCATATTATATTATAGGGTTTGCCTGACTGACATTACATACATACATACATAGGTTGATAAATGAAATGTATTATGCATACATGATCATATTGGTAAATAAATTAAACATTTAGAATAAATAATTAAGCCTTTGGGGCCGATTTATTATGGCCCGAATGCTGCTATATGCAGCTGTTTCTGCGCAAGCCTTCAGGCTCGCTGGAAACAGGAGTTAAGAAGCAGCGGTCTTAAGACCTGCTCCTTAACTCGTCCGCTACCTCTGAGGCGGCGAACAGCAATCCGCCCGATCGCATATGATCTGGTTGATTGACACCCCCCTGCTAGCGGCCGCGAATCTGCAGGGGGCAGCATTGCACAAGCATTTCACAAGGAATGAAGTTTCCCTTTAATTCTAGTGTAATGTTAGGTTTTAGTGTAAGACAGGTTAGGTTTTATTTCACAGGTAACTTTTATTTTAGCTATGTACTTAGTAAATAGTTAATAACTATTTACTAACTAGTCTACCTAGTTAAAATAAATACAAACTTACCTGTGAAATAAAATAAAACCTAAGCTAGATACAATGTAACTATTAGTTATATTGTAGCTAGCTTAGGTTTTATTTTACAGGTAAGTATTTATTTAGTTTTAAATAGGAATAATTTAAGTATTAATTGTATTCTTTATTTGGAATAATTTTAATAATGTTAAAGTTAGTGGGTGTTAGGGTTAGGGTTACGTTAGGGTTAGGTTTAGACTTAGGGTTAGGTTTAGGGGTTAATAACTAGTATAGTGGCGGTGACATTGGGGCAGCAGATTAGGGGTTAATAAGTGTAGTTAGCTGGCGTCGATTTTGGGGGCAGCAGATTAGGGGTTAATAACAGTAATGTAGGTTGTGGCGATGTTAGGGAAGATTAGGGGTTAATAAGTGTATGTAGGTGGTGATGACATTGGGGGCAGCAGATTAGGGGTTAGTAATATTTAACTAGTGTTTACGATGCAGGAGTGCAGAGCGGCAGATTAGGGGTTAATAATTTTATTTTAGTGTTTGCGATGCGGGAGGGCCTCGGTTTAGGGGTTAATAGGTAGTTTATGGGTGTTAGTGTACTTTGTAACACTTTAGTTATCAGTTTTATGGTACAGATCTGTAACGTAAAACCCATAACTACTGACTTTCAGTACAGATGGTACAGATCTTGTAGTTATAGGCTGTACCGCTCACTTTTTGGCCGGACAGGCAAACTCGTAATACCTGCGCGATGGAAGACCCATTGAAAAAGGACTTTTTGAAAGATGCGGTAGTTACGTTGCGTGACGGCCAAAAATGTGTGCGGTACAGCTATACCTACAAGACTTGTAATACCAGCCGTAGTGAAAAAGAGCCATAACGATGCTTTTTCACTCATAACGCAAAACTCGTAATCTAGCCGACATTTATTTCATGTCCCTTTAACAATACATAATCACTCTTTCTATAATGCACACAGTTTTTTCATGTCCCTTTAACAATGCATAATCACTATTTCTATAATGCACACAGTTTTTTTCATGTCCCTTTAACAATACATAATCACTCTTTCTATAATGCACACAGTTTTTTTCATTATAGGGCCACTAAACACAGTATAACAGTATAATTAATAAATGCATAATAAATAGACAATACAGAAGCATTTAGGGGCTGATGATCTAAAAGTCTCTGGGTTGACGAGATTCTATAACTATAAGAATGCTCTGCAGTACTTCTATTTCCTTGGTAGAATGATCTAAAATCACTTTTTAACCTGAAAACAGGTGTCTCACTAAGGGACAAATACTATATTTTAACTAAACCATTCAAAATATACAGGAAAAAACTGTATTGTTACAGTGCATCAAAAGTCGTAACAAAATTGTTTACCAAAAATCAAATTTTATCAAAAACTTAAATTTTCTATGTAAATTACCCAGGAATAAATCACATTAAATATGCACAGTGTAAATCGTACTTATTAGCACAAAATACAAAGCGCAATAGTTTTTTATTGTAAAATGTACTGAACAAGGGCGTTCCATGGGTGTGTATAAAATTTTATGGTACAGTGCTCTGAAAGCTGCATATTTTGATTTGTATTAGGCATAATTGTAAAGTTTAAACATAAGCTGGTTTCTTCCTGTGTACTTCATCCTCCATCGCAAACTTTCACATAGCAGAGAGTACTCATTATTTCTATTGGAGACATCTCGCCACTGGCAGGGACAGCAGATTTTTTTTATAATTGCATGAAGACTCTCTGTGAGGCTAAACTTGTTTTTTCACATTTTTGCATGCAAACTTTTGATCATCGGCCCTTAGTTTGAATTTCACATGAGTTGTAGATTTTTTTCAGACAAATTTCAAAGTTAGTTTTTGTTTTCTTCCCATTGCATCATGTGACGGCTATCAGCCAATCACAAATGCATATATGTATATTCTGTGAATTATTGCACATGCTCAGTAGGAGCTGTTGCCTTGGATGGTGTGCATATAAAAGATTGTGCGTATTTAGATAAAGGATGTACATTTTAAACCTGTTTAACATTGTGTGCTCTATCTGAATCATGAAAGTTTAAATTTGACTTAAGCTTTGGGTTTAACTAATATTTCACGAATCTTAGTTCTTACAATTTTTTTTGCAGCCACTACTATGGACTTAAAACCATCTGCCAACCTTAAAAGTTTTGTTACTTGCTTTCTGCTACTGACTTAACAATCAAGGTTAATTATTATATTTGTAGAATGCATAAAGGGACATTCAACTCTACAATGTTTATTGTATAAAAGATAGATAATCCCTTTATTACCCATTCCTCAGTTTTGCATAACCAACACGGTTATATTAATATACTTTTTACCTCTGTGATAACATTGTATCTAAGCATCTTCTGACAGCCCCCTGATCACATGACTTTTTATTTATTATCTACTAGTCCTAAAGCCCGTTCACACGGGCCATTTTTTGCAGTACAGCAGTCCCACCTCTTGCGCTCTCTCCCTCCCCCTCTCTTTTGCTCTCTCTCTCCCCCCTCTCTTTTCAGCTCTCTCTCTCCCCCTCTCTTTTGCGCTCTCTCTCTCCCCCTCTCTTTTGAGCTCTCTCCCCATCTCTTTTGAGCTCTCTCTCTCCCCCCTCTCTTTTGCGCTCTCTCTCTCCCCCTCTCTTTTGCACTCTCTCTCTCCCCCCTCTCTTTTGCGCTCTCTCTCTCCCCCTCTCTTTTGCGCGCTCTCTCTCCCCCTCTCTTTTGCGCTCTCTCTCTCCCCCTCTCTTTTGCGCTCTCTCTCTCCCCCTCTCTTTTGCGCTCTCTCTCTCGCCCTCTCTTTTGCGCTCTCTCTCTTGCCCTCTCTTTTGCGCTCTGTCTCTCCCCCTCTCTTTTGCGCTCTCTCTCTGCCCCTCTCTTTTTCGCTCTCTCTCTCCCCCTCTCTTTTGCGCTATCTCTCTCCCCCATCTCTTTTGCGCTATCTCTCTCCCCCATCTCTTTTGTGCTATCTCTCTCCCCCATCTCTTTTGCGCTCTCTATCTCCCCCATCTCTTTTGCGCTCTCTCTCCCACCCTTTCTTTTGCGCTCTCTGTCCCCCTCTCTTTTGCGCTCTCTCTCTCCCTCTCTTTTGCGCTCTCTTTCCCCCTCTCTTTTGCGCTCTCTCTCCACCCCTCTCTTTTGCACTCTCTCCACCCTCTCTTTTGCGCTCTCTCTCCCCCCTCTCTTTTGCGCTCTTCCCCCCTCTCTTTTGCGCTCTCTCTCCCCCCTCTTTTGCGCTCTCTCTTCCCCCCTCTCTTTTGCGCTCTCTCTTCCCCCCTCTCTTTTGCTGTCTCTCTCCCCCGTGCCTGTCTCTCTCCCCCCTCTTTATCTCTCTCCCCCCTCTCTATCTCTCTCCCCTCTCTCTATCTCTCTCCCATCTTCCATCTATCGCGCGACCGCGCCCGGCCACGCCCCCTTCACAGCCGGCCATGCCCCTTCGTGCCCGGCCATGCCCCCGGTCACGCCCGGTCACGCCAACTTCTGCCGCGGCGCAGATCTTCAGCTAGGGACTCAAATGCCAGGTGTGTTTGTCCTCGTGCTGTCTCTACTGCGTATGACAGCTTCGGACAAACACACTTGGCCTTTTATTATATAGGATTGACTTTTATTTTAGCCAATTAGTGCTGTGTTGTGCACAACTTCACGAGCGTGAGCACAATGTTATTTATATGGCCCACTTGAACTATCAGCATGTGATAAGAGGCTGTCTGTAGTGGCTTAGAAACAGGCAGAAATTTTGAGGTTTAAAGATTATAAAGTATATTAATATAACAATGTTGGTTGTGCAAAGCTGGGGAATGGGAAGTAAAGGCATTATCTATCTTTTTAAACAATAACAATTTTAGTGTTGACTGTCCCTTTAACAGGAGATGCTGAAGGATTGATTATAGCAAATGACCTATTATGTAAACCTTCCAGATCACAACATGCGAAGAAACCTTTTGTTATTTATTTCTGTTGCTCTATCATTTAGAGGTTAAAGGGACACTGAACCCAAATTTTGTCTTTCGTGATTCAGATAGAGCATGCAATTTTAAGCAACTTTCTAATTTACTCCTATTATCAATTTTCTTTGTTCTCTTGCTATCTTTATATGAAAAAGAAGGCATCTAACCTAAGGAGCAAGCATTTTTTTTGGTTCAGACCCTTGGACAGCACTTGTTTATTGGTTTTAATTGGTGGGTGAATTTATCCACCAATCAACAAGAACAACCCACGTTGTTCACCAAAAATGGGCCGGCATCTAAACTTACATTCTTGCTTTTCAAATAAAGATACCAAGAGAATGAAGAAAATTTGATAATAGGAGTAAATTAGAAAGTTTGTGTATTTGTTACTACATTTCCTAAAGTAACTGTCTGCTTTCTCTTACAACTCAAAATACTCCTGGCCATTTGGAGTTTTTTTTTACCCTCATAAGATCTAAACTTAGATCTTGAAACATCCACATGGAACACCCCCACTTTCTAATACATTCTAACCTTATATCTTCTTAACAGATTCCCCACTTGATAACTATTCATTATTTTAATGCCCAATTTATTTTTAATTCAAAGTCAATTAAAAAATTGAGAAATTCACAGATTTGTTTGTTGAGCTCACACTGTCGCCTGCCTGTTATTGATGTTATCAACTGATTTAAAAGGGGCAAATACAATTCAAGGTGGACAGCTGATAAACACTTTAGTGTATAAAATGTTCCTTTATAGGCTATAGGGATTTTTGTACAAAATTATTTGATGTGCTTTTCAAATGTAATAAATTATGCCCAAAATATATTTATCAGAGCATACACCAGTTTTGTGCATTTTGTGTTCTTTCTGCAAATATTTTAAATATGCTTGTGTATTTCTGCCCACAACTGATTCATATCTGATACCCTTCAAGTTATAACTATATTACCGCTCCTTCTCAAAGGGACATAAAACCCCAAATTGTTCTTTCATGAATCAGATCATGCAATTTTAATCAACTTTCCAGTTTATCAAATGTGTTTCGTTCTCTTAGTATCATTTGTTGAAGGAGCAGTAATGCACTACTGGTTGCTAACTGAACACATGAGGTGAGCCAATGACATTAGGCATATATATGAAGCCACCAATCAGCAGCTAGCACCCAGGTGCCTTGCTGCTCCTGAGCTTACCTAGATAAACCCTTTAACAAAGGATACCAAGAGAAGGAAGCACATTAAACAATATAAGTAAAGTGGAAAGTTATTTAAAATGTTATGCTCAGTCTGAATCATGAATGTTTAATTATAACATTACTGTCCCTTTAACCTTCGGCTGCAGACTCTCTCATGTGATCCTGCAGCCAAATACTACGCTCCAAAGCTTCATACGCGGCTTCTTAAATTGAGCCCATAGCCTTCAGTATCCCTGTACAGTGGTTTGAATTTATATTTTATATCTTAACTTATTCTTTTTCACTTTTCAGGTTGCCCAGCAGTAAACAAGACCTAAGGCACATGGGAATGATTAGACGGCATCAAAACAACTTAAAATATTATGGCAAATCAGCATAATGTAAACTTAAAATTCATACAAATGGATTTTCACAAAATTTGTTTCTCAACCTGTGCACTGTACGGCACTGTATTTTTAAAGTTTGTTTTATAGTTTTTTTGTAAGTCTATTTAATAATCTTTTTTCTTACATTTATAGTATTTTGTAGATTTACATAATTAATATTGAAAACTAAATGAATTTCACAGTTTTTTCTTCTGGTGAATAAAAATATTTAGAGATTTTCATCAGACAAATTCATCTAAAGGTCATCTAAAACAACCAGCGCACTAAACAAAATCCATACATTTATTATGGCTGGCAAGAACAACCAAGCATGATGGTACTGTTTGCTATAAAACTTACATTTGATTCAGTTCTCGGCTTTATCTTGTGCTGATACTAACACTAAATAATAATTGTTTGGAAGGGCTTAGCATATAAACTGAAAAACACCTCTAATGTCATACACCATGGGTTTATTCACCAAAGTCTGACTTGGGCCAATTGGATACTGACATTTTTAATGTCAGGTGAAATTAACAATTTGTAGAAAAATGCCCAAACCAGATATTCATTGACGCCATACAACCAATTACAACTAACTTACACTTCTCAAGTTCATTTAAGAAAGTACAAGTATATAGCAAATTAGTCATTGAAAAACCAAGTTGTGAAAGCCAGCAAACTTTAGGCCAGATAAAGTTTAATGCTCGAGCGTTAAAGGGACAGTCAAGTCCAAAAAAAACTTTCTTGTTTCAAATAGGGTATGTAATATTAAACAACTTTCCAATTTACTTTTATCTCCAATTTTGCTTTGTTCTTTTAGTGTTCTTAGTTGAAAGCTAAACCTAGGAAGGCTCATATGATCATTTCTAAGCCCTTAAAGGGAGCCTCTTATCACGTGCTTTTTTATTTGCTTTTCACAACAGGGGAGAGCTAGTTCATGTGAGCCATATAGATAACATTGTTATTGGGCCTGTGGCTTGTGGCAGACACTGCACTAATTGGCTAAAATGAAAGCCAATAGATAATAAATAAAATGTCATGTGATCAGGGGGCTGCCAGAAAATGCTTAGATACAAGTTAATCACAGAGGTAAAAAGTATATTATTATAACAGTGTTGGTTATGCAAAACTGGGGAATGGATAATAAAGGGCTTATCTATCTTTATAAACAACACAAATTATGGTGTTGACTGTCCCTTTAACTGCGCTAGAAGTAAGCTTTTTGTGTGCATCTGATAGCGAGCGTATTACAATCATTGTAAAAAGAAAAAGTCCAAATGAGCTCAGCTGTAAAACCAGCAATACTTTATTTGTGCATAAAAATGGAATACATCCAATTCAGCAAAAACCCTGACAGCAGGGTAAAAGGAAGAGAAAAAATTAGAACTGATAGTGGATAAAGAATCCACTCAAAAGAATCCACTGATAGCACTCACGAATCAAATACAATATATAAATAAATCGTCAAATATGTAGAACATATTATGTTTTTTTCTCAGGAAACAAAATGTCAACAAAACTATGATTAAAAATTAACCTTTAATAAGATAGCAAATATTTAATCATAGTTTTGGTGCCATTTTGTTCCCTGAGGAAAAAAATAAATAAAAAAAAAAAAAATATATATATATATATATATATATATATATATATATATATATATATGTTCTACATATTTGACGATTTATTTATATCTTGTATTTGACTCCTGAGTGCTATCGGTGTATTCTTTTGAACTTTCTAATTAGTTCTATACCAATAAACAGCAAATAATCCTATTATCACTATTTAATTGAGATAAGATATTAAAAAGGGAAGGAGTCTACATTACTCTCCCGTTAGTGCCATTGGTCACCGTATCTTTAAAAGGAAGAGAAAGTATGACTGTACTCATAGGGGCTGATTTATCACAGCCCGAATGGGGCCGTATACAGCTGTTTCTGCCGGAAACAGGAGTTAAGAAGCAGCGGTCTTAAGACCGCTGCTCCTTAACTCTTCCGTCTGCTCTGAGGCGGAGTACAGCAATCCGCCTGATCGCATATGATTGAGTTGATTGACACCCCCTGTTAGCGGTCGATTGGCCACGAATCTGCAGAGGGCGACATTGCACAAGCATTTCTTGTGAAATGCTTGTGCAATAATACGCTGTCGGCATTTATGGATGTGTGGCGGACATGATCACTACAGCTGATCATGTCCGCTCGCACTTTCATAAATCAGCCCCATAGACTTAAATTTACATGCACTTCCCCACATTTAAAAACTGGAGGAAACAGTTATCAATGGTTGAAAACAAAACCATCTGTGAAATCATCCTAGTTACCTTAAAGGGCCAGTAAACCTAGAAAATAATGTTATATAATTCTGCACATAGTGCAGAATTATATAACATTATATTAGTGCTAGCTTTATACAACCTAATATTGCCGCTGTAATTTTATAAAAAAAAAGAGGGTTTTTCAGAGGCTGTGACTAGACAGCTGGCCAGATGCGCTGTGAGGGAAAACCAGACCCGCTCAGTAGAGCACAGAGGGCGGGTCTGAAAAACCCTCTTTTTTTTTTATAAAATTCCAGCGGCAATATTAGGTTGTATAAAGCTAGCACTAATATAATGTTATATAATTCTGCACTATGTGCAGAATTATATAATATTATTGTCTAGGTTTACTGGTCCTTTAACACTTTGCTGTTCTTATAGTTACAGAAAAGTAAATAATTACAAGTTGAAAGTAAATGTTTTCCCTTGCAAGCTTACCCGACGCGCGTAAAAATCCGAACTAAGAATATCATGCAAGTAATAAGCTATTCCCTGATAGAAGTCAATGGAACAAAAAAGGGGGGAAAAAACTAACACCCTACTCGTGCGCAAACCCGATTGCATATTCTCATGTGCACTAAACCTGACATGAAAGTAAGAATATTTGCATATAAGAATATGTTCTATTAATCATAAATACATATTTCTATATATAGATGATTATAAATAGATATAGACATATACAGATATGTATAGGAATATATATTTATAAATCCATAGAACATATTCTGCTATGTGCAGAACATTGGAATGTGAAATATTTACAGTAAATGCACTGTATAACACTTTATTAAATATGAATATTGCATAACTATGTTTTTCCATGTTTTCATCTACTTAACTGCAAAGGGCTCCAATGCACTTATAGTGTATATATGTCTATATATGTGTACATATGTATTTATGTGTTTTGTAATATGTGTTTGTAATTGCGCTGAAGTGATCGCGTTTACTTTCAAATTGTAATGCTAGTGAAAAACCCAATGCATGCAAAGACCCACGATAAATCCCTTTTCACTTGCGTGTAACTGTTAGCGCTCCTCTCATAATCTAGCCCTTTGTGTATGAAGTCAGTGAAAAGTTGCATGATCTTTATAAGCCAACTTTAAAAATTCTGGTTTCAAGTCTATGGCCTCTATTTATGAAAGGTCTTGCGGACCTGATCCGACAGTGCGGATCAGGTCCGCAAGACCTCGCTGAATGCAGAGAGCAATACGCTCTCCGTATTCAGCATTGCACCAGCAGCTCACAAGAGCTGCTGGTGCAACGCCGCCCCCTGCTGACTCACGGCCAATCAGCCGCCAGCAGGGAGTTGTCAATCAACCTGATCGTATTCGATCGGGTTGAATTGCAGCGAACCCGGTCCGCCTGCTCAGAGCAGGCAGACAGGGTTATGGAGCAGCTGTCTTTAGACCGCTGCTTCATAACTGCTGTTTCTGGCGAGTCTGAAGACTCACCAGAAACATGGGCCACCAAGCTCCATTCGTAGCTTGATAGATAGGCCCCTATAACTACAAGCTTTATCTGTGCTGTCAGTGAACACGTACAGGGAAATTTGGACAGGGAGACACAATTAAGCGCAATTATTAAATTGAAACATGTTCTCCCTGCAGTTGTAAGCACATTCAGTCAGTTGTTGTCAGGCTAATTTGGGAAAAGGCAGTTAAAGGGACAGTCTACACCAGAATTTTTATTGTTTTAAAGATAGATAATCCCTTTATTACCCATTCCCCAGTTTTGCATAACCAACACAGTTATATTAATATACTTTTAACCTCTGTGATTATCTTGTATCTAAGCCTCTGCAAACTGCTTTTTTATTTCAGTTCTTTTGACAGACTTGCAGTTTAGCCAATCAGTGCCTGATCCCAGATAACTTCACGTGCACGAGCACAGTGTTATCTATATGAAATACATGAACTAACACCCTCTAGTGGTGAAAAACTGTTAAAATACATTCTGAAAAGAGGTGGCCTTTAAGGTCTAAGAAATTAGCATATGAACCTCCTAGGTTAAGCTTTCAACTAAGAATGCCAAGAGAACAAAGCAAAATTGGTGATAAAAGTAAATTGGAAAATTGTATAAAATTACATGCTCTATCTGAATCATGAAAGTTTATTTTGGCCTAGACTGTCCCTTTAATTACATACAAACATGTAATTCAAATACACATCTAAATTCTAGAGATTAAATACAGGTATCAGATTGGTTACAATTTAGAGCTATTTGTGCGCATTTCAGCAGTGTGCTGGCTAGTTAATCTGTTTAAACGTTTAAATGGATTGAATTTGGTAAAACTCTGAATAGGTGAAACCAAACAAAAAAGTTATGCAACCAATCAGAATAAAGTTAACTCAAGTAAGCAAACAAGGATGAGTTCAAAGTGGTTTGAAAATAACTTTTAAATAACTTCAAAGCCTGTCTTAAACCAACCTCAGATTATTTTTTATTTTTCAAAATGGATCATTGGGAATAATAGATCCTAGAGTTAAGCATTTTAATCTTTTGTACTTGAATGTGTGTTTATTCAATATCTCATTACCTCTAGGCTGACCATATTGCCGCTTTAAAAAGGGACACATATGAAAATACATATGTCAGGGCTGTTTTCAGGGCTGTTCAAAGAAATGTTTTGTATAAGAACCCTGACATATGTATTTTTCATATGTGTTCCTTCTTAAAGCGGCAATATGGTCAGCCTAATTACCTCCCATTATTTTGCAAATCCATAAAGTGATATAAATATTTCTATGACATCTTTTATTTCTACTTTTGTTTTAAGGAGTGATTTTTTTATGTAATCAACGTGCCATTAGATTTTCCGGATAATTCTGATGTTAATAGAGGATTACCCTAGATTCTCTTTTTATACCACTGACATTTTGTGCATAGTGATTTGCTTTATGATATCTTACATTTCAAACTATTGTTTTTAACATTTTGTATTAATCATTATTCATTTTGAATATAATATTTTATTAGTTCTTGTACGTAAAACACATGGGGCTAAAGGGAAATTAACCAATTTTAGAGGGAACCTAGAGTCCTTTTGAATTGCTTTATGCTTTTGGCTTGTAAGTCAATGGCCTCTATTTATCAAGGTCTGGTGGACCTGATCCGACAGTGCGGATCAGGTCCGCCAGACCTCGCTTAATACGGTGAGCAATACGCTTGCCGTATTCAGCATTGCACCAGCAGCTCACAAAAGCTGCTGGTGCAACGCCGCCCCCTGCAGACTCGCGGCCAATCAGCCTCCAGCAGGGGGGTTTCAATCACCCCGATCGTACTCGATCGAGTTGATTTCCGGCGATGTCTGTCCGCCTGCTCAGAGCAGGCGGACAGGTTATGGAGCAGCGGTCTTTGTGACCGCTGCTTCATAACTGCTGTTTCTGGCGAGCCTGCAGGCTCGCCAGAAACACGGGGCATCAAGCTCCATTCAGAGCTTGATAGATAGGCCCCTATGACTTGAAGTCTGATGAATGTTTCACATGAAAAGAAAACAGAACAGAAATGTTTAAAACGTTGACTTTGCGAATGTAAAATAATAGGCTGCCATATTTGCAAGAATTGCAAACCCCAGTCTATGCACTTTCATTTGTATCATACATGTACAATTCAAGTGTGAAGGAAATAAAGTGCAAATAATTTAAAATATGGAAGTAGATTTAGGAATGAAACATTACAATGCAAGTGGCCAAATATATTATAATGTATACAACTCATTAATGCAATTAGGATTTGTTTGCTGTAACAAACTGTAATATTTGCAAATAACGATGATCATTACACTCAGAAGACAAACAAATATTTTTTCCTTGCAGCTACTGTAAGTTTATTATTACTAAGATATTATGTTGTTGCACGCAATGTATGGAATATATATGTATTCATGGGCATCTGGAGCGCAGATATATAGTTGGAGGGAGGCTCATATTCTCCGCTGTGTCTAAGCCCACACTTTACCCCCTGTCACAACTTACTCCAGGACAAGGACTTGAACCCCAGACGCATGAGATAGTTTAACCCCTTAAGGACCAGCGACGTACCCTGTATGTCGCTGGCCTTTTTTTGGGACTTGATTGTTTTATAGCGCGGTCTTGCCACCAGCTTTGAGACTGCTCTATTCCACAAAGCCTGCTGGAGGGAGGGCATTACTAGTGTGTTCTTGCTAGACTTGTGCTATTATGTCCTGAAAAAACCCTTAACGACCAGTGACATACAGTGTACATTGTGGTCATTAAGGGGTTAAAAAAATGAATGTTGCTTCAGAAAAGCAGGTGAGCCCTCTAGTCCAGTCCTTGTAGTGGAAACTGTCTGGACATTAACAAGGTGACAGCTAATGAAAATCAGTGCAGCAGATGATTGTTGTGAGGCAAACCACAGAACAAAAATAGTTAGCTCCATAGACTTTCAGTCAAGTTTTAAAGGTAAAGGTATTATATTTGGAACAATGCTAGTATTAAATGTCTTATCTACATTAATGTTACTTGCTGTTGCCATTGGGCAGGACTGAAGAGTGATGGGTACATGACTAAAGTATGCAAACTGACAACCTTTCATACAAAAAAAAGATTTTTGTGAAAAATGCTGTGGGTTTGCTTAGGACCCCATATAAATCCTGATGCCAGTTAAAGGGACAAAAGAAGATGCATGGATTTTAGTGTATCATATCCAGTTCCCGTTAAGTAAAGAATCTGCATTAGACATTCCTAACTTGTGCTTTTGAAATCAAATGACACATTGAAGGTTTTATTATGTATTACAAACATAAGGATAAAAGCAAAAAAGACCTAAAATCAGATCACACAAAAATTATTACATTTTTTTGGCTCCCCCTCTCACCCCTATCCTATTGTGAATTCTGTAACAATTAAATGGATAGGAAAGTAAAAAATAAAACTTGCATGATTCAGATAGAGTATGTAATTTTGAGACACTTTTAAAATCACTTCTATTTTTAAATTTGCTTTGTTCTCTTGGTATCCCTTGTCGAAAAATAATATGCACATATCCTACACTAGTTGAAGCTAGCTGCTGATTGGAGTCTGCACACTTTTGTCTCCTGTGATTGGCTAACTAGATGTGTTTTTCAGATGAACTTCATCTAGCTGCCAGTAGTGCAATGCTGTTCCTTCAGCAAAGGATAACAAGAGAATTAAGCAAAGTTGATAATATAAGTTAATTGGAAAGTTGTTAGAAATTGTATGTTCTATCCGAATCATGAAATCAAAATTTGGGGTTTCCTGTCCCTTTAATGTGCATAAATCAAAAACAATAAACTTTGTAGGGCTCAATATGAATTTTGGAATAATATGTGATCAATACTTTTTGCTATTGTATATTTCACTATATGAAGCTAAAATATACAGCATGAATATTGTTTATAATAACAAAGAACTATATTCACTAAAGGGTTATAGCTCTTAAGCAAATAATAAAAGAGAGGAGATGTGTTTATCTTAGGGTATATAGCCCTATGCATCATAGCCCTGTAAAAGGGATAATAAACTTTCATGAATCCTATAGATCATGTGATTCAACTTTCTTTGTGCTCTTAGTATCTTTTGTTGAAAAGCAGGGACATAAGCTTAGAACCCGGCTCATTTCTGGAGCACTATATGGCAGCAGTTTTGCAAGAATGTTATCCATTTACAACAGCACTAGATGATAACACTATTTTCTGCTATGTAGTGCACCAGATGCCTACCTAGGTATCTCTTCAACACACAATAACAAGCAAATTTGATAGTAGAAGTAAATTGTAAACTTTTTTTAAATGCTATGTTCTGTCTGAATCACAAAGGATAATTTTTTAATTTCATATCCCTTTAAGTCAAATATTGTAATGCATAAGACAAATAACCGGAGCCAGTTAATTTGATTAGCCTTATTGAAAAATAGTTAAAGGGACACTGAACCCAAAAATTTTCTTTCATGATTCAGATAGAGCGTGCAATTTTAAACAACTTTCTAATTTACTCCTATTATCAATTTTTCTTTGTTCTCTTGCTTTCTTTATTTGAAAAAGAAGGCATCTAAGCTATTTTTTTGGTTCAGACCCATGGAAAGCACTTGTTTATTGGTAGGTGAATTTACCCACCAATCAGCAAGAACAACACAGTGTGTTTACCAAAAATGGGCCGGCATCTAAACTTACATTCTTGCATTTCAAATAAAGATACCAAGAGAATGAACAGAATTTGATAATAGGAGTAAATTAGAAAGTTGCTTAAAATTGCATGCTCTATCTGAATCATAATAGAAAAAAATTGGGTTCAGTGTCCCTTTAATTTACCGACAGATCTGTCTTTCTGAATTTAATGAAAATCATCTTAAATTATAGGTAATCTGGCTTTTGACATTTCTGCAGTTCTATACGGCTTTCAAATATGTTTAAAGAAATGTTACTTTACATTTTATAAGTTCTGTACTATATTCTGCATGTTGTATATCAATATTCCTTACATTTATTTGCTATTGCCTGAAAAATTGTGCATTGTGACCTATTTATATTCTTAAAGCCGTTAAAGATACAAGTCACCTTTATAATATTTTTATTACTATTTTTTGGTACTAAAATACTTGTATGGTCAAGTATACATTACACACCTTATGAACAAAAGCATATTTAGATAGAACATTCCATTTTAAACAACTTTCTAATTTACTTCTATTATCAGATGTGCATTGTTCTCGTGATATCTTTTCTTAAATGCAGTGATGTAAACTCAGAAGAGTGCACGTGTCTGGAGCAATATTTGGCAGCAGTTGTTCAAGAATGTTATCCATTTGCAAGAACACTAGATAGAATTATTCCCTGTAGTGCTCTAGACACCTATCTAGATATCTATTCAACACAGAATACCAAGGAAACAAGGCAAATTTTATAATATAAGTACATTTTTTTTTAAAAAATGTATGTTCTGACTGAATCACAAAAGAACATTTGTGGGTTTCATATCCCTTTAAAAGGACACTGTACCCAAAAAATTATTTTGTGATTCAGATTGAGCATGAAATTTTAAGCAACTTTCTAATTTACTCCTATTATCAAATTTTCTTCATTCTCTTGGTATCTTTATTTGAAATGCAAGAATGTAAGTTTAGATTCCGGCCCATTTTTGGTGAACAACCTGGGTTGTCCTTGCTGATTGGTGGATAAATTCATCCACCAATAAAAAAGTGCTGTCCAGAGTACTGAAACCAAAAAAAGCTTAGATGCCTTCTTTTTCAAATAATGATAGCAAGAGAACGAAGAAAATTGATAATAGGAGTAAAATAGAAAGTTGCTTAAAATTGCATGCTCTTTCTGAATTACAAAAGAAAAAATTTGGGTACAGTGTCCCTTTAAGTTTGCTTTTTAAACATTATCATAAGTCATGTACACCAAACATTTAGCCCTTTGGCTGCTAAGCCATTTCCCACCTGGGTGCTAAGCTGGATTTGAGCTTTTTTTTTAACTTTTAAAAAAAATATATATATTTAAAGTAAATTAAAAAAAATCCTAGACTTATTTTGTTGGGAAGATTAGGCGATTATTTTTCCAATGGTGGGTCTTGGTAGTCTGTAGCTTCTTAGATGCCTGAGATACAGGCTTCTAAGCAGCATGCCCCCATTTCCCTATATTGTCCATTGTTAATTTTAAATAAAGTTGCACGGTGACGTCACCACGTCATTGCGCGTGTCGTCACTGCGTGAATCGTGAAGCCCAGTCGATGCCTCTCACTATTTATTCCAGATCATCGGGGTGGGAGTGGGTGGGAGCCCCCAGATTGCCCTCAAGGTGGGTGAGTGCTAGTGACAGCTCTGAGCCGTCGTCCGCACCTGGGACAATTTGCGACGGCTCAGAGCCGTTGTTAGCACTCAAGAGGGTTAATTTATTGAAATATTTAAAATGAAGGGCCCTTGGATGTATTGTTCATGGCAAACTCCATATTATCCATAGACATCTACATATGTAGCTGCAATGTATATGCCTCTCCTCAGCTAACTGCATGAACGCTATAAAATGTTACAATGAATGTAATGTAATCTTTATTTCATGACAAGCACGTAAGCATTACGTATGTTCATTTTTCTAACCTGAATGTATTTTTATCTTGTAGAACGTAATCTGTATGATACAGTTTTAAAAACACGTTTATACTGAACAATAACAGCAGTATCTACAGAGAAAAAATGTAATCAAAAAACATTGACGTGAATAATAAAATGTCTTTTAAACAAAAATTGTAGCATGTTTATTTATTTTGGCAACAAGAAAATAACATTTTATTTAAAAGAAAAGCAAACACAAATATATAGAGATTTTCACACAAAGTTATAGGGGCCTATTTATTATGTGTTTGTCCAACATTATACGATCAGCGGATCATGTCCGACAGACATCGCTGAATGCGGAGAGCAATACACTCTCCACATTCAACATTGCACCAGCAGCTCTTGTGAACTGCTGGTGCAACGCCACCCCCTGCAGATTTGCGGACAGGGGGGTGTCAATCAACCCGATCGTATTCGATCGGGTTGAATTGTGGCGATTTCTGTCCGCCTCCTCAGAGCAGGCGGACAGGTTATGGAGCAGAGGTCTTTAGACTGCTGCTTCATAACTGGTGTTTCTGGCGAGCCCGAAGGCTCGCCAGAAACACGGGCCTTCAATCTCCATACGGAGCTTGATAGATAGGCCCCATAGTATATAGCTCCCCGTCCTAATCAGAATACCTATATGAAATGCATCAATTGAACTTGAAACAATTTCAAATACTTTGAAAACCATGTGATAACCAGCTTTTATCTTACCTTTTTCAAATGCATTCATACCACAAAATCACTGAAAATACCTAACATAGAGAAAATTACAGGAATAACCATCGATAATAAAACACTTTTCTGTCTGCTTTTGGACTTTTTAAATTTGACAAGTTGGATGTGTCTAAAACGCGCTTTACGCGTTCCACGAGCATGCTCACTTCACACCATCGCTACCAGGAATTTCAAGAAAAAGTTTCCTAAAATTCCAGAAAAACTTTAGCATTTTTGCTATCACTCCATTTAACAGCAATAGAGCCTCTGGTTTTTTTTTTTTAAATTTACCTATGAAAACTTTATATGTATTAGTCTTGGCAACACAATTTTGTTTCAGATTAAATTTTTGTAACAAATATACAGGGAAATTAGTTTCCCCGAAAATTCATTGGCTGCACTATTAAAGGGAACCCAAATTTATTATTTTGTGATTCAGTTAGAGCATGCAATTTTAAGCAACTTTCTAATTTACTCCTATTATCACATTTTCTTCATTCTCTTTGTATCTTTATTTGAAAAGCAAGAATGTAAGTTTAGATGCAGGCTCATTTTTGATGAACAACCTTGGGTTGTTCTTGCTGAATGGTGGATCAATTCACCCACCAATAAACAAGTGCTGTCCAGGGTCTGAACCAAAAATTGTCTGGCTCCTTAGCTTAGATGTCTTCTTTTTCAAATAAAGATAGCAAGAGAACGAAGAAAAATTGATAATAGGAGTAAATTAGAAAGTTGCTTAAAATTGCATGCTTTATCTGAATCATGAAAGAAAAAATTGTGTTCAGTGTCCCTTTAAATATTCGTTTTGTTTAAAACAAAACTAATACTGAATTCTATACCTATTACGCACTGGAGTGCAGTGCTAACCAGATCCTTTTTTGCCCAGGCCGCTCTAACGTTACTGTAGGTTCTGGGAGCTGGCCACGCTAAGCCTCCGATTAGCATAGCTGGGCTCTGTCTAGGGATGGGCGAATGTGTTTATATTTGAATTTGAATGTTATAATGAATGTTATTGTAGAAATTTAATTTACATGATCAAGGGGCCTATTTATCAAAGCGTCAACTGAAAATACACTGGAATTCCACGTCGTAATTGATGTGAGATTGATCCGCCGTAGTTATCAAAGCGTCAAGATAGGCAAATGTTGACATTTGTGACGTAAAATACAATCCCGCGATCTCAATCTGAAACAGATCAATGCGAGTTAAAAACCGTGGTATTCGAGCGGAATCATGTTCATTCGCCCTCCTAATCGACATTATTTGAAGCTCTCACAAATTTATCAAAAATTCAACAGTAACGCTCACGTCTTTTCCGACTCAGCGTACCTAGTTTTCAATCCGGGACCCTTAAGGTTGCGGATGCCATAAAACTGAATGGGAGTCGGAAAACACAGAAAGCTTATGTTCAATGCTGCAAGAGAATGAAGTATATTACATAATAAAAGTAAATTAGAAACTTTATTACAATTATATACCCTTTCTAAATAAAACAATATTATTGCTCCACATTTGGTGCACTAGTAGATATAGGGATAAAAATGGAAAATACATTACTACTTATGGATTATGCTACATCTTTGTCTCTCATTACAAAGCAAGTTTTGCCCCAAACTTGTTGCACTCATAGATATAGAGATAAAAATGAAATAAATACACAACATAATATAGCTTTTATTTGTTTGAAAAAATCTATGTGCACCATGTTTAAGCCATGTAATACAAGTCCCACTCTCCACTTCGCGCCATATTTGACTCAACACTTTTCACACCAATTATGACGCAAACTCCTAAATAACCCACACACTAGTGAATTTTTCCACCACTTTTGATTGGAATATGCATAATCACATGATTTATGACAACAGCCAATCTGATTCAAATACACATTATAAACTATCACTAACTAATCAAATTGCTCGAAACTTGTGTCATTGATCACTCATCAGAACTTGTAAGTGCCATTTGTTACATTGAGCATTATACTTTGAAAGTATGTATATATGAATTTAGTATTAAAGATAAACATTGATGCTGAAAATAGGACACACAGTATAATATTTTAGACAAGGATTTTAAAATTCAAATTAATGTTTGATTCAATAGAATCCAAAGGGATAGCCCACCTAACTTTAAACTGTCATGATTCAGATACAGCAGAAATTAAATTCACCTCTTTACTGTCATGCTGTTTTCAGTGTATTTTTTCCTTCTCTTGAATTTCTTTTTTAGTAAGAAATGTCATCTTATATGCCAGCCCATTTTATAACACCTGTGAAGGGGTGATTTTTAAAAATAGATTGCAATCAGGAGGGGATAGACAGGTGCAGAGAGAAACCTGGCCCAGCTCGTAAAGGCAATATTGTAGAAAAGAGCAGCAGCACCACACTTTAGGAAATTTTAACTGCTTTTAATGATGAAACATACAGAAAGGCAACGACGTTTCGGTCATCAACTGACCTTAATCATGTTGTATACAGAAGTATCTAAACACACTGTTTAAATAGCTATATGGGGAGGGGTTACAAATACCTGTGTGGGTGTGTACCCTTATAGTTAACACTTTCATATACCAAACATAGTATGATTCTCAAACTCCCTCTAGTGGACAAAGGTACTTCATTTTAAACTTCTATAGTGACCTATAAGACAAAATATAAATATATACATTATAAAAACATCAATTTTACGGTATTATGATATCGCAAAAAGCAAATATTACAGAGACAATATATCTACATTATCACCTCACTTATGACAACATATCCAGATCTTTATATAACATATTAATACAGTATATTCACAGCGTTACTTGCCAATCTAATTCCTTATTCATTCCTAGAGGGGCAAGAGTTTGTAATGTATAGATCCAAAATGTCTCTCTGCTTTTGAGTATAGATTGTCTATCCCCACCTCTCCTAGGCCTCCTGATCTGTTCTATGAACTGGAATCTCAATTGGGAGATAGTGTGACCTGCCTGCAAGAAATGGTTAGAGACTGGAGCGTCCCTATTCCCACATCTTATGTTAGATTTGTGTTCAACAATTCTATCCCTTACCCTACGTGTAGACTCACCTATGTAAATCTTTGAGCATGGACATTTGATTAAGTAAATCACATACTCTGAGTTACATGTAAAGTAACCAGGGATTTTATATTTCTTGCCGGTCAGGGGATGCAAGAAACAGTCACCTCTAATTACATTATTACAATTACAACACCCTAAGCATGGGAAACAGCCAAGTTTTGGTGTAGATATATATGTTTGTGTCTGATTTTTACCAGAGCCTAAGTCTGCTCTTACTAATCTATCCCTTAGGTTTTTACACCTTCAATAAGCTGGCATAGGTGGTAATTCAAATTCTTTAATTTGAGGGTTAAGGTCTTTAATAACAGACCAGTGTTTTCTAATAATGTTGTTAATGTTTTTGCTAAGAGGGTTGAATTGTGAGACAAAGACCATACATTTGTTATCTTGTTTCTGCTTTTTTGTATTGCCTCTCAGGATAGAGTGTCTAGGAATTTCACTGACTTCTTCTATCTGTTTCTGGATAAGTTGTTTGGGGAAACCTCTCTCAATAAATAGTCTACTAATTTCAAGTAATCTGGTATGTGCTGTACTGTCATCTGAGACAATTTTCATGACCCTAAGGAGTTTGCTCCTAGGAAGGATATTAATCAAATGGGAGGGGTGGGCACTTTCATACCTCAGAAGACTATTTCTGTCACTCTCTTTCCTATATAGGTCAATTTTTAATGTCCTCCCATCTTTGATTACCTTAGTGTCTAGGAAAGCCACTGCCTCTTCACTAAAAGTCAACTTAAACTTGATGTGTCTGGTAGACACATTCAAATCAGCCACAAATTCCTGCAGGGAGTCAATGTCGCCCCCCCATATGCCAAACACATCATCGATATATCTGAACCAACATAGTCCATATTGTTGAAACAACCGGTTAGTGTATACAAATCTCTCCTCATATACATTCATAAAAATGTTGGCATATGTGGGGGCGACATTTGACCCCATCGCAGTACCTTGACATTGTAGGTAAAATTGATCCTGAAAAAGGAAAAAATTGCAGTAGAGGATGAGTTGTAATAATCCTAGAATAAACTCACATTGAATGCTAGAAAATCTATCATTACTCTGGATAGCCTGTCCAATAGCCCCTAAACCACTTGTATGGGTAATGGATGTGTATAGACTATTCACATTGAGGGTAAAGAGGATGAATTTCTCACTTGACACACTTAATTCTTCTAATTTCACAAGGAAATCACCTGTGTCCTTAATATAGGACATAGATTCCATAGCTAATGGTCTAAGTAGTTTGTCAAGGTATTTGGATACATTTGTCATATTTGTACTGGCAACAATTGGACGGCTCTTAAAGGGACAGGAAAGCCCAAAATATTATTTCATGATTTGGATAGAACATACAATTTTAAACAACTTTCCAATTTACTTCTATTATCAAATTTGCTTCATTCTCTTGTTATCATTTGCTGAAGGAACAACATTGCACTACTGGCAGTTAGCTGAACACATCTATTTAGCCAATCACAAGAGACAAATGTGGGCAGGCACCAATTAGCAGCTAGCTCCCACTAGTGATACCAAGAGAACAAAACACATTTGAAAATAGAAGTGAATTTTAAAGTGTTTTAAAATTACATGCTCTATCTGAATCATGCAACTTAAATTTTTACTTTCCTATCCCTTTAAAATATCCATTGATTGCAAATAAATACATATGATACTCTGATACTCTGATGTTATATTCACAATTATTCCTGCTCAGAATAATAATACATTTACAATATATACATATAAGGGTATAAAAAAACACAGAGATATGACAGAAAACATTGTTTGGAACTAGTGATGTCGCAAACCTAAAAATGTGCGTTCGCGAACGGCGGACACGAACTTCCGCAACTGTTCGCGAACGGGCGAACCGGGCAAACCGCCATAGACTTCAATAGGCAGGCAAATTTTAAAACCCACAGGGACTCTTTCTGGCCACAATAGTGATGGAAAAGTTGTTTCAAGGGGACTAACACCTGGACTGTGGCATGCCGGAGGGGGATCCATGGCAAAACTCCCATGGAAAATTACATAGTTGATGCAGAGTCTGGTATTAAGCCATAAAGGGCATAAATCACGTAACATTGCTAAATTGTTTGGAGTAACGTGCTTTAAAACATCAGGTATGATGTTGCATCGATCAGGTAGTGTAAGGGTTGCGCCTGCTTCACAATGACAGACCAAACTCCCCATTTAAAGGGACAGTCTACACCAGAGTTTTTATTGTTTTAAAAGATAGATAATCCCTTTATTACCCATTTCCCAGTTTTGCATAACTAACACATTTATAATAATATACTTTTAACCTCTGTGATTATCTTGTATCTAAGCCTCAGCAAACTGCCCCTTTTTTCAGTTCTTTTGACAGACTTGCAGTCTAGCCAATCAGTGCCTGCTCCCAGATAACTTCTCGTGCACAAGCACAGTGTTATCTATATGAAATACGTGAACTAACACCCTCTAGTGGTGAAAAACTGTTAAAATGCTGAAAGAGGTGGGCTTCAAGGTCTAAGAAATTAGCATATGAACCTCCTAGGTTAAGCTTTCAACTAAGAATACCAAGAGAACAAAGCAAAATTGGTGATAAAAGTAAATTGGAAAATTGTTTAAAATGACATGCTCTATCTGAATCATGAAAGTTTATTTTGGCCTAGACTGTCCCTTTAACGCACCGCAAACAACCGCAAACAGTCCATTTGCACAACCGCAAACTCCCCATTTGCACAAGGTTGGATACCAAGCTAGCCATGTCCAGTTCCTTGTCCTCACTGATGTCATTGAAGGTCTCTTCCTCCACCCAGCTACGTACAACACCAAGGGTCCCCGAAAGGTGACAACAAGCCCCCTGGGATGCCTGCTGTGTTTGGTCTTCCACCTCCTCAAAGCCACCTTCCTCCTCTGACTCCTCTTCTTCAGACTCCTCTCTCTGCGTTGCCTCTCTCTGCATTATTATAAGGTGTGTTAAGTAGTACTATTCCTATCAGTGTAATCCCTGTCAGATTTTAGGAACCGGGAGATGGAAAAAGATGCTTGGTCGGTCCTCCTACTTCAAATTTGGGGCACTGCGCGTGCAATCTACTGTGCCACCAGATATGAGTGGTGTGTTAAGTAGTACTATTCTGATCAGTTTAATCCCTGTTACGTCCCCTATCAGGGGACTTGTATATGGCATGGATATGTATATGGCATGGCCGAAACACAATTGGCTGTCAGATAACAGTCCGGCCACGAGATAGATAGATAGATTTGATAGATCGATAGATACATAGATTAGATAGATCAATAGATGCAATAGATACATTTGATAGAAACGATAGATAGATTTGATAGATAAATAGATAGATTTGATAGATAGATAGATAATTTCCAAGACAGAGAATTACAAGACGTGCGGTCTGGGACCCATGGTAAGGTTCCCAGAGGCAGTTGCGGCACCAGGGGACGTGTATATGGCATGGATTTTAGGAACCGGGAGATGGAAAAAGATGCTTGGTCGGTCCTCCTACTTCAAATTTGGGGCACTGTGCGTGCAATCTACTGTGCCACCAGATATGAGTGGTGTGTTAAGTAGTACTATTCTGATCAGTTTAATCCCTGTTACGTCCCCTATCAGGGGACGTGTATATGACATGGATATGTATATGGCATAGCCGAAACACAATTGGCTGTCAGATAACAGTCCGGCCACGAGATAGATAGATTTGATAGATCGATAGATTAGATAGATAGATCAATAGATGCAATAGATACATTTGATAGATACGATAGATAGATAGATAGATTTGATAGATAAATAGATAGATTTGATAGATAGATATATTCCAAGACAGAGAATTACAAGACGTGCGGTCTGGGACCCATGGTAAGGTTCCCAGAGGCAGTTGCGGTGCCCGAGGCTCTGATTAGAACAGAGCACTCTGGAACGTATCTGCCCTCGGCCGAAATCGGAACATTCTTTAGCAAATTTGGGGCACTGCGCGTGCAATCTACTGTGCCACCAGATATGAGTGGTGTGTTAAGTAGTACTATTCTGATCAGTTTAATCCCTGTTACGTCCCCTATCAGGGGACGTGTATATGGCATGGATTTTAGGAACTGGGAGTTGGAAAAAGATGCTTGGTCGGTCCTCCTACTTCAAATTTCGGGCACTGCGCGTGCAATCTACTGTGCCACCAGATATGAGTGGTGTGTGTTAAGTAGTACTATTCTGATCAGTTTAATCTCTGTTACGTCCCCTATTAGGGGACGTGTATATGGCATGGATATGTATATGGCATGGCCGAAACACAAGTTGCTGTCAGATAACAGTCTGGCCACGAGATAGATAGATTTGATAGATAGATACACAGATTAGATGCAATTAGATGCAATAGATACATTTGATAGATACGATAAATAGATTTGATAGATAAATAGATAGATTTGATAGATAGATAATTTCCCAGATAGAGAATTGCAAGACGTGTGGTCTGAGACCCATGGTAAGGTTCTCAGAGGCAGCTGCGGTGCCAGGGGACGTGTATATGGCATGGATATGTATATGGCATGGCCGAAACACAAGTGGCTGTCAGATAACAGTCAGGCCACGAGAAAGATAGATTTGATAGATAAATAGATAGATTTGATAGATAGATAATTTCTCACACAGAGAATTACAAGATGTGCGGTCTGGGACCCATGGTAAGGTTCCCAGAGGCAGTTGCGGTGCCATGGGACGTGTATATGGCATGGTTTTTAGGAACCGGGAGATGGAAAAAGATGCTTGGTCGGTCCTCCTGCTTCAAATTTGGGGCACTGCGTGTGCAATCTACTGTGCCACTAGATATGAGTGGTGTGTTAAGTAGTACTATTCTGATCAGTTTAATCCCTGTTACGTCCCCTATCAGGGGACATGTATATGGCATGGATTTTAGGAACTGGGAGATGGAAAAAGATGCTTGGTCGGTCCTCCTACTTCAAATTTGGGGCACTGCGCGTGCAATCAACTGTGCCACCAGATATGAGTGGTGTGGTTTTTGAAGCCACAGTGCAGCACCAGAGGCCAGAAAAATTTGGCATGTACACATGCCTGAAAAATTAGGTATTGTTGCAGCCGCTGCTGTATCAGCGGCCAGAAAAATTGATGTTTGTTTCCCAGGCAGAAAGTGCCCTAAAACATTGTGGCTTGAACCCTAGTTGGTGGAGGATAAGTTGCGCAAGTCATCCGGCATTCAAATATAAAATACACCATTTTTAGCCCAAGGCAGCTCATGTCATCACGCCTTTTTTACTCGAATGTATCGCCCAATGTCAGTCCCTTCGGGATCCATCCCTCATTCATCTTAATAAAGGTGAGGTAATCTAGACTTTTTGACTTCTCTTCTCAGTGACAATACCTCCTGCTGCACTAAAGGTCCTTTCTGACAGGACACTTGAAGCGGGGCAGGCCAGAAGTTCTATCGCAAATTGGGATAGCTCAGGCCACAGGTCAAGCCTGCACACCCAGTAGTCAAGGGGTTCATTGCTCCTCAGAGTGTCGAGATCTGCAGTTAAGGCGAGGTAGTCTGCTACCTGTCGGTCGAGTCGTTCTCTGAGGGTGGACCCCGAAGGGCTGTGGCGATGCATAGGACTTAAAAAGCTCTGCATGTCCTCCATCAACAACATGTCTGTAAAGCGTCCTGTCCTTGCCGGCGTGGTCGTGAGAGTCGGAGGATTACTTTCACCTCTTCCCCTGTTAGATTCCCGTTGTGCTGTGACATCACCCTTATACGCTGTGTAAAGCATACTTTTTTATTTATTTTGGAACTGCTGCATCCTTTCCGACTTGCGGGAATTCGGTAACATTTCAGGCACTTTATGCTTAAACAGGGGGTCTAGTAGCATGGACACCCAGTACAGGTCGTTCTCCTTCAGCTTTTTTATACGAGGGTCCCTCAACAGGCACGACAGCATGAAAGACCCCATTTGCACAAGGTTGGATGCCGAGCTACTCATGTCCCGTTCCTTGTCCTCAGTGATCTCACTGAAGGTATCTTCTTCCCCCCAGCCACGTACAACACCACGGGTACCAGATAGGTGACAATGAGCACCCTGGGATGCCTGTTGTGGTTGGTCTTCCTCCTCCTCCTCAAAGCCACATTCCTCCTCTGACTCCTCTTCCTCACAATCCTCTTCCAGCATTGCCACAGGTCCAGCAAGCGATGCTGATAAGGCTGTTTCTGGTGGTGATGGTGACCACAACTCTTCCTCTTCACGCTCATCTATGGCCTGATCCAGCAATCTTCGAAGGGCACGCTCCAGGAAGAAAACAAATGGTATGATGTCGCTGATGGTGCCTTCGGTGTGACTGACTAGGTTTGTCACCTCCTCAAAAGGACGCATGAGCCTACAGGCATTGCGCATGAGCGTCCAGTAACGTGGCAAAAAAATTCCCAGCTCTGCAGAGGCTTTCCTAGCACCTCGGTCATACAAATAGTCGTTAATGGCTTTTTCTTGTTGGATCAGGTGGTCGAACATTAGGAGTGTTGAATTCCAACATGTCGGGCTGTCGCAAATCAAGCGCCTCACTGGCATGTTGTTTCGCCGCTGGATATCTTAAAAGTGCGCCATGGCTGTGTAGGAACGCCTGAAATGGCCACACACCTTCCTGGCCTGCTTCAGGATGTCCTGTAAGCCTGGGTATTTATGCACAAAGCGTTGTACGATCAGATTACACACATGTGCCATGCACGGCACATGTGTCAACTTGCCCAATTTCAATGCCGCCACCAAATTACTTCCGTTGTCAGAAACCACTTTCCCGATCTCCAGTTGGTGCGGAGTCAGCCACTGATCCACCTGTGCATTCAGGGCGGACAGGAGTGCTGGTCCGGTGTGACTCTCTGCTTTCAGGCAAGTCAACCCCAAGACGGCATAACACTGCCGTATCCGGGATGTGGAATAGTACCTGGGGAGCTGGGGGGGTGCCGTTGATGTGGAGCAAGACGCAGCAGCAGAAGAGAACTCAGCCGAGGAGGTTATGGAAGAGGATAGAGTAGGAGGAGTAGAGGAGGTGGTAGCAGGCCTGCCTGCAAGTCCTGGCGGTGTCACTAACTCCTCTGCAGAGCCACGCATTCCATTGCTTGTCAGCCATCAGCAGGTTTACCCAATGCGCAGTGTAGGTGATATACCTACCCTGACCATGCTTTGCAGACCAGCTATCAGTGGTCAGATGGACCCTTGCCCCAACACTGTGTGCCAGACATGCCATTACTTCCTTTCGCACAATCGAGTACAGGTTGGGGATTGCCTTTTGTGAAAAGAAATTTTGTCCGGGTACCTTCCACTGCAGTGTCCCAATAGCTATAAATTTTTGGAACGCCTCAGACTCCACCAGCTTTTATGGTAAAAGCTGGCGGGCTAAGAGTTCAGACAAGCCAGCTGTCAGACGCCGGGCAAGGGGGTGACTTTGTGACATTGGCTTCTTACGCTCAAACATGTCCTTTCACAGACACCTGACTGTGGGCAGATGAGCAGAAAATGCTCCAGAAGAGAGACGGAGTGGCGGATGGTTGAGAGGGTGCAAGGAGGACAGCAGTGGTTGACGTGGCTGAAGATGCTGGACCAGGAGGAGGATGGCGGCTTTGAGTTTGTCTGCTGCTTGTACTCATGTGTTGATCCCATAGGCGTTTGTGATGTGTGATCATGTGCCTTCGCAAAGCAGTTGTACCTAGGTGGGTGTTGGACTTCCCACGACTCAGTTTCTTTTGGCACAGGTTGTAAATGGCATCGCTGTTGTCAGAGGCAGACACACAAAAAAATGCCACACTGCTGAGCTCTGCGATGACGGCATTCTAGTGGTGGCAACAGCATGCATTGATTGGTGTGCTGTCTGGCTGACCCCGGGTGCCGATGCATGCTGTTTGACTGTGCCACTAGCTCCTTGCGACCACCTCCCCCTGCTTCCAACTCGTCTCCTCCTCCTCCTCTCTGTCTCCCCATCTGAACTTTCCCCCTGTTCTTCTTCTCTTCTAGCGGGCACCCACGTGACATCCACGGACGCATCGTCATCATCAACCGCTTCACTTGTATCTGACAAATCAACAAATTAAGAAGCAGCAGGTACAACATCATCATCATCACACCGTACGTCCATGTCTGTAATGCTGCCTGACTGAGACATATCACTGTTATCTACATCCTCTGTCAATGATGCTTGCGCATCACTCATTTCTTCCAACTGATGTGTAAATAACTCCTCTGACAGATCAAGTGAAGCGGCTGTGGTGCTAGTGTTGGTGGTGGCGGCAGGCGTGCGAGTGGTAACTTGAGAGGTGCCCGAAGCTAAGCTGCAGGAGGATGGTGCGTCAAGGTTCGGAGTGGAAGCTATAGAAGATTGGGTGTCCTGTGTTAAAAAGTCAACTATGTCCTCAGAACTTTTCGAGTTCATGGTACGTGGCCTCTGAACACTGGGCATTATTCTAGGGCCAAAGGGAATCACAGCACTACGACCACGACGGCACCTGCGGAGTGGCCTGCCTCTGCCTATAATTTTTTTTTAAATGTACACTTACACTACTATTAAACAAGATATGAGTGGTGCCACTGGGCAAGTGGGCACAGTATACGCTGTGAGCCTGACACAAAAAAGCAGACTGATGTTTCACAGTCCAAAAAGTTTTTTTTGTTTTAAATTTACACTTACACTACTATTAAACAAGATATGAGTAGTGGCACTGGGCAAGTGGGCACAGTATACGCTGTGAGCATGACACAAAAAAGCAGACTGATGTTTCACAGTCAAAAAAGTTTTTTTTTTTTAAATGTACACTTACACTACTATTAAACAAGATATGAGTGGTGGCACTGGGCAAGTGGGCACAGTATACGCTGTCAGCCTGACACAAAAAAGCAGACTAATGTTTCACAGTCCAAAAAGTTTTTTTTTTTAATGTACACTTACACTACTATTTAACAAGATATGAGTGGTGGCACTGGGCAAGTGGGCACAGTATACGCTGTTAGCCGAACACAAAAAAGCAGACTGATGTTTCACACTCCAAAATTTTTTTTTTTTTTAAATGTACACTTACACTACTATTAAACAAGATATGAGTGGTGGCACTGGGCAAGTGGGCACAGTATACGCTGTGAGCCTGACACAAAAAAGCAGACTGATGTTTCACAGTCCAAAATTTTTTTTTTTTAAATGTACACTTACACTACTATTAAACAAGATATGAGTGGTGGCACTGGGCAAGTGGGCACAGTATACGCTGTGAGCCTGACACACACGCTGGCAGGCAGGCAACTGCAATTAGATTACACAAGCAGACTGATGTTTCACAGTCAAATTTTTTTTTTTTTTTAAATTTACACTACTGTTACACCAGATATGAGTAGTGGCACTGGGCAACTGGGCACAGTATACGTTGTGAGCCTGGCACATACGCTGTCAGGCAGGCAACTGCAATTAGATAACACTAGCAGACTGATGTTTCACAGTCAAAAAAGTTTTTTTTTTTTTAAATTTACACTACTGTTACACCAGATATGAGTGGTGGCACTGGGCAAGTGGGCACAGTATACACTGTGAGCCTGGCACACACATGCTGGCAGGCAGGCAGGCAACTGCAATTAGATTACACTAGCAGACTGATGTTTCACAGTCAAAAAAGTTTTTTTTTTAAATTTACACTACTGTTACACCAGATATGAGTGGTGGCACTGGGCAAGTGGGCACAGTATACGCTGTGAGCCTGACACAAAAAAGCAGACTGATGTTTCACAGTCCAAAATATTTTTTTTTTAAATGTACACTTACACTACTATTAAACAAGATATGAGTGGTGGCACTGGGCAAGTGGGCACAGTATACGCTGTGAGCCTGACACACACGCTGGCAGGCAGGCAACTGCAATTAGATTACACAAGCAGACAGATGTTTCACAGTCAAATTTTTTTTTTTTTTTAAATTTACACTACTGTTACACCAGATATGAGTAGTGGCACTGGGCAACTGGGCACAGTATACGTTGTGAGCCTGGCACATACGCTGGCAGGCAGGCAACTGCAATTAGATAACACTAGCAGACTGATGTTTCACAGTCAAAAAAGTTTTTTTTTTTTTAAATTTACACTACTGTTACACCAGATATGAGTGGTGGCACTGGGCAAGTGGGCACAGTATACACTGTGAGCCTGGCACACACATGCTGGCAGGCAGGCAGGCAACTGCAATTAGATTACACTAGCAGACTGATGTTTCACAGTCAAAAAAGTTTTTTTTTTAAATTTACACTACTGTTACACCAGATATGAGTGGTGGCACTGGGCAAGTGGGCACAGTATACGCTGTGAGCCTGGCACACACATGCTGGCAGGCAAGCAGGCAACTGCAATTAGATTACACAAGCAGACTGATGTTTCACAGTCAAAAAAGTTTTTTTTTTTTAATTTACATTACTGTTACACCAGATATGAGTGGTGGCACAGGGCAAGTGGGCCTGGCACACACGCTGGCAAGCAGGCAACTGCAATTAGATTACACTAGCAGACTGATGTTTCACAGTCAAAAAAGTTTTTTTTTTTTAATTTACATTACTGTTACACCAGATATGAGTGGTGGCACAGGGCAAGTGGGCCTGGCACACACGCTGGCAGGCAGGCAACTGCAATTAGATTACACTAGCAGACTGATGTTTCACACTCAAAAAAGTTTTTTTTTTTTAAATTTACACTACTGTTACACCAGATATGAGTGGTGGCACTGGGCAAGTGGGCCTGGCACACACGCTGGCAGGCAGGCAACTGCAATTAGATTACACTAGCAGACTGATGTTTCACACTCAAAAAAGTTTGTTTTTTTAATTTACACTACTGTTACAACAGATATGAGTGGTGGCACTGGGCAAGTGGGCCTTGCAAACACGCTGGCAGGCAGGCAACTGCAATTAGATTACACAAGCAGACTGATGTTTCACAGTCAAAAAAGTTTTTTTTTTTTTAAATTTACGCTACTGTTACACCAGATATGAGTGGTGGCACTGGGCAAGTGGGCACAGTATACGCTGTGAGCCTGGCACACATGCTGGCAGGCAACTGCAATTAGATTACACTAGCAGACTGATGTTTCACAGTCAAAAAAGTTTGTTTTTTTAAATTTACACTTACACTACTATTAAACAAGATATGAGTGGTGCCAATGGGCAAGTGCGCACAGTATACGCTGTGAGCCTGACACAAAAAAGCAGACTAATGTTTCACAGTCCAAAAAGTTTTTTCTGTTTTAAATTTACACTTACACTACTATTAAACAAGATATGAGTGGTGGCACTGGGCAAGTGGGCATAGTATACGCTGTAAACCTGACACAAAAAAAGCAGACTGATGTTTCACAGTCAAAAAGTGTTTTTTTTTAAATGTACACTTACACTACTATTAAACAAGATATGAGTGGTGGCACTGGGCAAGTGGGCACAGTATACGCTGTCAGCCTGACACAAAAAAGCAGACTGATGTTTCACAGTCCAAAAAGTTTTTGTTTTTTTAAATGTACACTAACACTACTATTAAACAAGATATGGGTGGTGGCACTGGGCAAGTGGGCACAGTATACGCTGTTAGCCGAACACAAAAAAGCAGACTGATGTTTCACAGTCCAAAAATTTTATTTTGTTTTAAATGTACACTTACACTACTATTAAACAAGATATAAGTGGTGGCACTGGGCAAGTGGGCACAGTATACGCTGTGAGCCTGACACAAAAAAGCAGACTGATGTTTCACAGTCCAAAATTATTTTTTTTTAAATGTACACTTACACTACTATTAAACAAGATATGAGTGGTGGCACTGGGCAAGTGGGCACAGTATACGCTGTGAGTCTGGCACACACGCTGGCAAGCAGGCAACTGCAATTAGATTATACAAGCAGACTGATGTTTCACAGTCAAAAAAGTATTTTTTTTTTAAATTTACACTACTGTTACACCAGATATGAGTGGTGGCACTGGGCAAGTGGGCACAGTATACGTTGTGAGCCTGGCACATAGCTGGCAGGCAGGCAACTGCAATTAGATTACACAAGCAGACTGATGTTTCACAGTCAAAAAAGTTTTTTTTTTTTTAAATTTACACTACTGTTACACCAGATATGAGTGGTGGCACTGGGCAAGTGGGCACAGTATACACTGTGAGCCTGGCACACATGCTGGCAGGCAGGCAACTGCAATTAGATTACACTAGCAGACTGATGTTTCACAGTCAAAATATTTTTTTTTTTTAAATTTACACTACTGTTACACCAGATATGAGTGGTTGCACTGGGCAAGTGGGCACAGTATACACTGTGAGCCTGGCACACACGCTGGCAGGCAGGCAACTGCAATTAGATTACACTAGCAGACTGATGTTTCACACTCAAAAAAGTTTGTTTTTTTAATTTACACTACTGTTACAACAGATATGAGTGGTGGCACTGGGCAAGTGGGCCTGGCAAACACGCTGGCAGGCAGGCAACTGCAATTAGATTACACAAGCAGACTGATGTTTCACAGTCAAAAAAGTTTTTTTTTTTTTTAAATTTACGCTACTGTTACACCAGATATGAGTGGTGGCACTGGGCAAGTGGGCACAGTATACGCTGTGAGCCTGGCACACATGCTGGCAGGCAACTGCAATTAGATTACACTAGCAGACTGATGTTTCACAGTCAAAAAAGTTTGTTTTTTTAAATTTACACTTACACTACTATTAAACAAGATATGAGTGGTGCCAATGGGCAAGTGGGCACAGTATACGCTGTGAGCCTGACACAAAAAAGCAGACTAATGTTTCACAGTCCAAAAAGTTTTTTTTGTTTTAAATTTACACTTACACTACTATTAAACAAGATATGAGTGGTGGCACTGGGCAAGTGGGCATAGTATACGCTGTAAACCTGACACAAAAAAAGCAGACTGATGTTTCACAGTCAAAAAGTGTTTTTTTTTAAATGTACACTTACACTACTATTAAACAAGATATGAGTGGTGGCACTGGGCAAGTGGGCACAGTATACGCTGTCAGCCTGACACAAAAAAGCAGACTGATGTTTCACAGTCCAAAAAGTTTTTGTTTTTTTAAATGTACACTAACACTACTATTAAACAAGATATGAGTGGTGGCACTGGGCAAGTGGGCACAGTATACGCTGTTAGCCGAACACAAAAAAGCAGACTGATGTTTCACAGTCCAAAAATTTTATTTTGTTTTAAATGTACACTTACACTACTATTAAACAAGATATAAGTGGTGGCACTGGGCAAGTGGGCACAGTATACGCTGTGAGCCTGACACAAAAAAGCAGACTGATGTTTCACAGTCCAAAATTTTTTTTTTTTAAATGTACACTTACACTACTATTAAACAAGATATGAGTGGTGGCACAGGGCAAGTGGGCACAGTATACGCTGTGAGCCTGGCACACACGCTGGCAGGCAGGCAACTGCAATTAGATTATACAAGCAGACTGATGTTTCACAGTCAAAAAAGTATTTTTTTTTTAAATTTACACTACTGTTACACCAGATATGAGTGGTGGCACTGGGCAAGTGGGCACAGTATACGTTGTGACCCTGGCACATACGCTGGCAGGCAGGCAACTGCAATTAGATTACACTAGCAGACTGATGTTTCACAGTCAAAAAAGTTTTTTTTTTTTAAATTTACACTACTGTTACACCAGATATGAGTGGTGGCACTGGGCAAGTGGGCACAGTATACACTGTGAGCCTGGCACACATGCTGGCAGGCAGGCAGGCAACTGCAATTAGATTACACTAGCAGACTGATGTTTCACAGTCAAAAAAGTTTTTTTTTTTAAATTTACACTACTGTTACACCAGATATGAGTGGTTGCACTGGGCAAGTGGGCACAGTATACACTGTGAGCCTGGCACACACGCTGGCAGGCAGGCAACTGCAATTAGATTACACTAGCAGACTGATGTTTCACACTCGAAAAAAGTTTTTTTTTTTAAATTTACACTACTGTTACAACAGATATGAGTGGTGGCACTGGGCAAGTGGGCCTGGCACACACGCTGGCAGGCAGGCAACTGCAATTAGATTACACAAGCAGACTGATGTTTCACAGTCAAAAAAGTTTTTTTTTTTAATTTACACTACTGTTACACCAGATATGAGTGGTGGCACTGGGCAAGTGGGCCTGGCACACACGCTGGCAGGCAGGCAGCTGCAATTAGATTACACTAGCAGACTGATGTTTCACACTCAAAAAAGTTTTTTTTTTAAATTTACACTACTGTTACACCAGATATGAGTGGTGGCACTGGGCAAGTGGGCCTGGCACACACGCTGGCAGGCAGGCAACTGCAATTAGATTACACTAGCAGACTGATGTTTCACACTCAAAAAGTTTTCTTTTTAAATTTACACTACTGTTACAACAGATATGAGTGGTGGCACTGGGCAAGTGGGCCTGGGACACACGCTGGCAGGCAGGCAACTGCAATTAGATTACACAAGCAGACTGATGTTTCACAGTCAAAAACGTTGTTTTTTTTAATTTGCACTACTGTTACACCAGATATGAGTGGTGGCACTGGGCAAGTGGGCCTGGGACACACGCTGGCAGGCAGGCAACTGCAATTAGATTACACTAGCAGACTGATGTTTCACAGTCAAAAAAGTTTTTTTTTTTAAATTTACACTACTGTTACACCAGATATGAGTGGTGGCACTGGGCATGTGGGCCTGGCACACACGCTGGCAGGCAGGCAACTGCAATTAGATTACACTAGCAGACTGATGTTTCACACTAAAAAAGGTTGTTTTTTTTTAATTTACACTACTGTTACAACAGATATGAGTGGTGGCACTGGGCAAGTGGGCCTGGCACACACGCTGGCAGGCAGGCAACTGCAATTAGATTACACAAGCAGACTGATGTTTCACAGTCAAAAAAGTTTTTTTTTTAAATTTACGCTACTGTTACACCAGATATGAGTGGTGGCACTGGGCAAGTGGGCACAGTATACGCTGTGAGCCTGGCACACACGCTGACAGGCAACTGCAATTAGATTACACTAGCAGACTGATTTTTCACAGTCAAAAAAGTTTGTTTTTTTAAATTTACACTACTGTTACACCAGATATGAGTGGTGGCACTGGGCAAGTGGGCACAGTATACACTGTGAGCCTGGCACACATGCTGGCAAGCAGGCAACTGCAATTAGATTACACTAGCAGACTGATGTTTCACAGTCAAAAAAAGTTTGTTTTTTTAAATTTACACTTACACTACTATTAAACAAGATATGAGTGGTGCCACTGGGCAAGTGGGCACAGTATACGCTGTGAGCCTGACACAAAAAAGCAGACTGATGTTTCACAGTCCAAAAAGTTTTTTTTGTTTTAAATTTACACTTACACTACTATTAAACAAGATATGAGTGGTGCCACTGGGCATGTGGGCACAGTATACGCTGTAAACCTGACACAAAAAAGCAGACTGATGTTTCACAGTCAAAAAAGTTTTTTTTTTTTAAGGTACACTTACACTACTATTAAACAAGATATGAGTGGTGGCACTGGGCAAGTGGGCACAGTATACGCTGTCAGCCTGACACAAAAAAGCAGACTGATGTTTCACAGTCCAAAAAGTTTTTTTTTTTTTAAATGTACACTTACACTACTATTAAACAAGATATGAGTGGTGGCACTGGGCAAGTGGGCACAGTATACGCTGTTAGCCAAACACAAAAAAGCAGACTGATGTTTCACAGTAAAAAAATTGTATTTTGTTTTAAATGTACACTTACACTACTATTAAACAAGATATAAGTGGTGGCACTGGGCAAGTGGGCACAGTATACGCTGTGAGCCTGACACAAAAAAGCAGACTGATGTTTCACAGTCCAAATTTTTTTTTTTTAAATGTACACTTACACTACTATTAAACAAGATATGAGTGGTGGCACTGGGCAAGTGGGCACAGTATACGCTGTGAGCCTGGCACACACGCTGGCAGGCAGGCAACTGCAATTAGATTACACAAGCAGACTGATGTTTCACAGTCAAAAAAGTATATATTTTTTACATTTACACTACTGTTACACCAGATATGAGTGGTGGCACTGGGCAAGTGGGCACAGTATACGTTGTGAGCCTGGCACATACGCTGGCAGGCAGGCAACTGCAATTAGATTACACAAGCAGACTGATGTTTCACAGTCAAAAAAGTTTTTTTTTTTAAATTTACACTACTGTTACACCAGATATGAGTGGTGGCACTGGGCAAGTGGGCACAGTATACACTGTGAGCCTGGCACACACGCTGGCAGGCAGGCAACTGCAATTAGATTACACTAGCAGACTGATGTTTCACAGTCAAAAAAGTTTTTTTTTTTAAATTTACACTACTGTTACACCAGATATGAGTGGTTGCACTGGGCAAGTGGGCACAGTATACACTGTGAGCCTGGCACACACGCTGGCAGGCAGGCAACTGCAATTAGATTACACTAGCAGACTGATGTTTCACACTCGAAAAAAGTTTTTTTTTTTAAATTTACACTACTGTTACAACAGATATGAGTGGTGGCACTGGGCAAGTGGGCCTGGCACACACGCTGGCAGGCAGGCAACTGCAATTAGATTACACAAGCAGACTGATGTTTCACAGTCAAAAAAGTTTTTTTTTTTTAATTTACACTACTGTTACACCAGATATGAGTGGTGGCACTGGGCAAGTGGGCCTGGCACACACGCTGGCAGGCAGGCAACTGCAATTAGATTACACAAGCAGACTGATGTTTCACAGTCAAAAAAGTTTTTTTTTTTTAAATTTACGCTACTGTTACACCAGATATGAGTGGTGGCACTGGGCAAGTGGGCACAGTATACGCTGTGAGGTTGGCACACACGCTGGCAGGCAACTGCAATTAGATTACACTAGCAGACTGATGTTTCACAGTCAAAAAAGTTTTTTTTTTTTAAATTTACACTACTGTTACACCAGATATGAGTGGCGGCACTGGGCAAGTGGGCACAGTATACACTGTGAGCCTGGCACACATGCTGGCAAGCAGGCAACTGCAATTACATTACACAAGCAGACTGATGTTTCACAGTCAAAAAAGTTTGTTTTTTTTAAATTTACACTACTGTTACACCAGATATGAGTGGTGGCACTGGGCAAGTGGGCACAGTATACACTGTGAGCCTGGCACACATGCTGGTAAGCAGGCAACTGCAATTAGATTACACTAGCAGACTGATGTTTCACAGTCAAAAAAGTTTTTTTTTTTAATTTACACTACTGTTACAACAGATATGAGTGGTGGCACTGGGCAAGTGGGCCTGGCACACACGCTGGCAGGCAGGCAACTGCAATTAGATTACACAAGCAGACTGATGTTTCACAGTCAAAAAAGTTTTGTTTTTTTAATTTACACTACTGTTACACCAGATATGAGTGGTGGCACTGGGCAAGTGGGCCTGGCACACACGCTGGCAGGCAGGCAACTGCAATTAGATTACACTAGCAGACTGATGTTTCACACTCAAAAAAGTTTTTTTTTTTAAATTTACACTACTTTTACACCAGATATGAGTGGTGGCACTGGGCAAGTGGGCCTGGCACACACGCTGGCAGGCAGGCAACTGCAATTAGATTACACAAGCAGACTGATGTTTCACAGTCAAAAAAGTTTTTTTTTTTTAATTTACACTACTGTTACACCAGATATGAGTGGTGGCACTGGGCAAGTGGGCACAGTATACACTGTGAGCCTGGCACACATGCTGGCAAGCAGGCAACTGCAATTAGATTACACTAGCAGACTTATGTTTCACAGTCAAAATTTTTTTTTTTTTAAATTTACACTTACACTACTATTAAACAAGATATGAGTGGTGCCACTGGGCAAGTGGGCACAGTATACGCTGTGAGCCTGACACAAAAAAGCAGAATGATGTTTCACAGTCCAAAAAGTTTTTTTTGTTTTAAATTTACACTTACACTACTATTAAACAAGATATGAGTGGTGCCACTGGGCAAGTGGGCACAGTATACGCTGTAAACCTGACACAAAAAAGCAGACTGATGTTTCACAGTCAAAAAAGTTTTTTTTTTTAAATGTACACTTACACTACTATTAAACAAGATATGAGTGGTGGCACTGGGCAAGTGGGCACAGTATACGCTGTCAGCCTGACACAAAAAAGCAGACTGATGTTTCACAGTCCAAAAAGTTTTTTTTTTTTTAAATGTACACTTACACTACTATTAAACAAGATATGAGTGGTGGCACTGGGCAAGTGGGCACAGTATACGCTGTTAGCCGAACACAAAAAAGCAGACTGATGTTTCACAGTCCAAAATTTTTATTTTTTTTTAAATGTACACTTACACTACTATTAAACAAGATATAAGTGGTGGCACTGGGCAAGTGGGCACAGTATACGCTGTGAGCCTGACACAAAAAAGCAGACTGATGTTTCACAGTCCAAATTTTTTTTTTTAAATGTACACTTACACTACTATTAAACAAGATATGAGTGGTGGCACTGGGCAAGTGGGCACAGTATACGCTGTGAGCCTGGCACACACGCTGGCAGGCAAGCAACTGCAATTAGATTACACAAGCAGACTGATGTTTCACAGTCAAAAAAGTATATTTTTTTTAAATTTACACTACTGTTACACCAGATATGAGTGGTGGCACTGGGCAAGTGGGCACAGTATACGTTGTGAGCCTGGCACATACGCTGGCAGGCAGGCAACTGCAATTAGATTACACAAGCAGACTGATGTTTCACAGTCAAAAAAGTTTTTTTTTTTAAATTTACACTACTGTTACACCAGATATGAGTGGTGGCACTGGGCAAGTGGGCACAGTATACACTGTGAGCCTGGCACACACGCTGGCAGGCAGGCAACTGCAATTAGATTACACTAGCAGACTGATGTTTCACAGTCAAAAAAGTTTTTTTTTTAAAATTTACACTACTGTTACACCAGATATGAGTGGTTGCACTGGGCAATTGGGCACAGTATACACTGTGAGCCTGGCACACACGCTGGCAGGCAGGCAACTGCAATTAGATTACACTAGCAGACTGATGTTTCACACTCGAAAAAAGTTTTTTTTTTTAAATTTACACTACTGTTACACCAGATATGAGTGGTGGCACTGGGCAAGTGGGCCTGGCACACACGCTGGCAGGCAGGCAACTGCAATTAGATTACACAAGCAGACTGATGTTTCACAGTCAAAAAAGTTTTTTTTTTAAATTTACACTACTGTTACACCAGATATGAGTGGTGCACTGGGCAAGTGGGACTGGCACACACGCTGGCAGGCAGGCAACTGCAATTAGATTACACTAGCAGACTGATGTTTCACACTCAAAAAAGTTTTTTTTTTAAATTTACACTATTGTAACAACAGATATGAGTGGTGGCACTGGGCAAGTGGGCCTGGCACACACGCTGGCAGGCAGGCAACTGCAATTAGATTACACAAGCAGACTGATGTTTCACAGTCAAAAAAGTTATTTTTTTTTAAATTTACGCTACTATTACACCAGATATGAGTGGTGGCACTGGGCAAGTGGGCACAGTATACGCTGTGAGGTTGGCACACACGCTGGCAGGCAACTGCAATTAGATTACACTAGCAGACTGATGTTTCACAGTCAAAAAAGTTTTTTTTTTTTAAATTTACACTACTGTTACACCAGATATGAGTGGCGGCACTGGGCAAGTGGGCACAGTATACACTGTGAGCCTGGCACACATGCTGGCAAGCAGGCAACTGCAATTACATTACACAAGCAGACTGATGTTTCACAGTCAAAAAAGTTTTTTTTTTTTAAATTTACACTACTGTTACACCAGATATGAGTGGTGGCACTGGGCAAGTGGGCACAGTATACACTGTGAGCCTGGCACACATGCTGGTAAGCAGGCAACTGCAATTAGATTACACTAGCAGACTGATGTTTCACAGTCAAAAAAGTTTTTTTTTAAAATTTACACTACTGTTACAACAGATATGAGTGGTGGCACTGGGCAAGTGGGCCTGGCACACACGCTGGCAGGCAGGCAACTGCAATTAGATTACACAAGCAGACTGATGTTTCACAGTCAAAAAAGTTTTTTTTTTTTAATTTACACTACTGTTACACCAGATATGAGTGGTGGCACTGGGCAAGTGGGCCTGGCACACACGCTGGCAGGCAGGCAACTGCAATTAGATTACACTAGCAGACTGATGTTTCACACTCAAAAAAGTTTTTTTTTTTTTAAATTTACACTACTGTTACACCAGATATGAGTGGTGGCACTGGGCAAGTGGGCCTGGCACACACGCTGGCAGGCAGGCAACTGCAATTAGATTACACTAGCAGACTGATGTTTCACACTCAAAAAAGTTTGTTTTTTTAATTTACACTACTGTTACACCAGATATGAGTGGTGGCACTGGGCAAGTGGGCCTGGCACACACGCTGGCAGGCAGGCAACTGCAATTAGATTACACTAGCAGACTGATGTTTCACACTCAAAAAAGTTTGTTTTTTTAATTTACACTACTGTTACAACAGATATGAGTGGTGGCACTGGGCAAGTGGGCCTGGCACACACGCTGGCAGGCAGGCAACTGCAATTAGATTACACAAGCAGACTGATGTTTCACAGTCAAAAAAGTTAGTTTTTTTTAAAATTTACGCTACTGTTACACCAGATATGAGTGGTGGCACTGGGCAAGTGGGCACAGTATACGCTGTGAGCCTGGCAGACACGCTGGCAGGCAACTGCAATTAGATTACACTAGCAGACTGATTTTTCACAGTCAAAAAAGTTTTTTTTTTTTAAATTTACACTATTGTTACACCAGATATGAGTGGTGGCACTGGGCAAGTGGGCACAGTATACACTGTGAGCCTGGCACACATGCTGGCAAGCAGGCAACTGCAATTACATTACACAAGCAGACTGATGTTTCACAGTCAAAAAAGTTGTTGTTTTTTAAATTTACACTACTGTTACACCAGATATGAGTGGTGGCACTGGGCAAGTGGGCACAGTATACACTGTGAGCCTGGCACACATGCTGGTAAGCAGGCAACTGCAATTAGATTACACTAGCAGACTGATGTTTCACAGTCAAAAAAGTTTTTTTTTAAATTTACACTACTGTTACAACAGATATGAGTGGTGGCACTGGGCAAGTGGGCCTGGCACACACGCTGGCAGGCAGGCAACTGCAATTAGATTACACAAGCAGACTGATGTTTCACAGTCAAAAAAGTTTGTTTTTTTAAATTTACACTACTGTTACACCAGATATGAGTGGTGGCACTGGGCAAGTGGGCCTGGCACACACGCTGGCAGGCAGGCAACTGCAATTAGATTACACTAGCAGACTGATGTTTCACAGTCAAAAAAGTTTTTTTTTTAAATTTACACTACTCTTACACCAGATATGAGTGGTGGCACTGGGCAAGTGGGCCTGGCACACACGCTGGCAGGCAGGCAACTGCAATTAGATTACACTAGCAGACTGATGTTTCACAGTCAAAAAAGTTTTTTTTTTAAATTTACACTACTGTTACAACAGATATGAGTGGTGGCACTGGGCAAGTGGGCCTGGCAGGCAGGCAACTGCAATTAGATTACACAGGGGGAAAAAAAGAAAGACATGTTCTAGCCCTAAAAAGGGCTTTTTGGGGTGCTGTCCTTACAGCAGAGATCAGATGAGTCCTTCAGGACTGTAGTGGACACTGAATACATTAGCCTAGCTATCAATTTCCCTATTAAATCAGCAGCAGCTACACTGTCCCTCCTCTCACTAAGAAAGCAGCTTCCGAATGAATCTAAAATGGCTGCTGTCCAGTAGCTGGGAGGGTCTGGGAGGGAGGGTCTGCTGCTGTTTGGCTGGAATGTGTCTACAGACTGTGAGATACAGGGTCAAAGTTTACTCAATGATGACAAATAGGGGTCGAATCGAACATCGCATATGTTCGCCCGCCGTTGCGAACGCAAACAAGCTATGTTTGCCGGGAACTATTCGCCGGCGAACAATTCAAGACATCACTATTTAGAACAAAAAAAGGAACTTAGGGACATATTAATTTGTTTGCAAAAGATTTCTGATATAACACACACACACACATATATATATATATATATATATATATATATATATATATATATATATATATATACTGTAGTATGTTCAAGGATATATGTACAAATTCTAGCATTAATGATAATTTAAAAAAAAAAAAAATATGATTCCTAGAAATACAAATACACATTAATTTCTGTGAAAGTATCATATAACAAATCAATATGAAAATAACTTTCTATGAGATATTGTTTGTTGAGGTATAAATCAATCTATATCTTGGACATTAACAGATGAAAAATAAAAGATTAGCTTTAGAGAAATGTGCTTGTTCATGGACAGTAATGAAATGGTATAAATAAAGTTAGGAAAAACCTGAATAACCGCGACATCGATGACTGTTAGTTAATACCAGTCCGATACTCTTCGCACCATACTTGACACACATGTTTTTGACAGCTTTTTTTATAAATAAGGAAATCGTATTCAGGTCTGTGGAAGCGATGTCTGGCGAGTGTATTGACGCTGGCGAATGCAATATAGTATAGTATTACGTTCTTAAATATTCTATAATCGAATGCTATCTACAGTATTCGAATGTCACTTTCGATTTTGAATGTCCATAATTAGATTTAATGTCCACATTTGAAATTTTGAATGTAACATTCGAAATTTCGAATGTAACATTTGATTTATTAAATACTATTCAGAAGTTCAATAGTTCATGTGGTAGGGAACTTAGTAAATTTATACATAATAGATACAAACATATCACTTAAAATGTTTCTATTTAGAATATTGCATAATTAGAATATTACATTTAAAGAAAGCATTAGAAATACTATTACAAATATATACATTTTAATTTTTCGAATTCGAATATTGAATAAATCAAATCGAATTATTAGAAAAATTCTATTTGAATATTACATTTAAAGAAAGCATTAGAAATACTATTACATTAAACAAATGTTAGAATCTTGTAAAACATTGAAAATTCTAAGCAATCGAACAAAAGTGTTAAAATTTGTTTCATTTTTCGAATGTTGCAAAATATTCGCCCATCCCTAGCTCTGGCAAGAAGAGGATCGGGTTAGTCAAGAAATGAATGCACATCTCTAATATATATTTTTAAAGTAGGGCTTTTTTTTAATTCTATATTTATTTTTAATTTCTGTAGTGTAGTGATCCCTTCTCACCCTCCTATCTCCCTGACCCCCACAAACAGCACTCTTACTCTTCCCCCTCCCATTGTACCCCTCCCTGTTTGTTACTGGCAGCCAGTCTGCCAGTGACAGAGTATTATATATATATATATATATATATATATATATATATATATATATATATATATATAAATATATATACAGGGAGTGCAGAATTATTAGGCAAATGAGTATTTTGACCACATCATCCTCTTTATGCATGTTGTCTTACTCCAAGCTGTATAGGCTCGAAAGCCTACTACCAATTAAGCATATTAGGTGATGTGCATCTCTGTAATGAGAAGGGGTGTGGTCTAATGACATCAACACCCTATATCAGGTGTGCATAATTATTAGGCAACTTCCTTTCCTTTGGCAAAATGGGTCAAAAGAAGGATTTGACAGGCTCAGAAAAGTCAAAAATAGTGAGATATCTTGCAGAGGGATGCAGCACTCTTAAAACTGCAAAGCTTCTGAAGCGTGATCATCGAACAATCAAGCGTTTCATTCAAAATAATCAACAGGGTCGCAAGAAGCGTGTGGAAAAACCAAGGCGCAAAATAACTGCCCATGAACTGAGAAAAGTCAAGTGTGCAGCTGCCAAGATGCCACTTGCCACCAGTTTGGCCATATTTCAGAGCTGCAACATCACTGGAGTGCCCAAAAGCACAAGGTGTGCAATACTCAGAGACATGGCCAAGGTAAGAAAGGCTGAAAGACGACCACCACTGAACAAGACACACAAGCTGAAACGTCAAGACTGGGCCAAGAAATATCTCAAGACTGATTTTTCTAAGGTTTTATGGACTGATGAAATGAGAGTGAGTCTTGATGGGCCAGATGGATGGGCCCGTGGCTGGATTGGTAAAGGGCAGAGAGCTCCAGTCCGACTCAGACGCCAGCAAGGTGGAGGTGGAGTACTGGTTTGGGCTGGTATCATCAAATATGAGCTTGTGGGGCCTTTTCGGGTTGAGGATGGAGTCAAGCTCAACTCCCAGTCCTACTGCCAGTTTCTGGAAGACACCTTCTTCAAGCAGTGGTACAGGAAGAAGTCTGCATCCTTCAAGAAAAACATGATTTTCATGCAGGACAATGCTCCATCACACGCGTCCAAGTACTCCACAGCGTGGCTGGCAAGAAAGGGTATAAAAGAAGAAAATCTAATGACATGGCCTCCTTGTTCACCTGATCTGAACCCCATTGAGAACCTGTGGTCCATCATCAAATGTGAGATTTACAAGGAGGGAAAACAGTACACCTCTCTGAACAGTGTCTGGGAGGCTGTGGTTGCTGCTGCACGCAATGTTGATGGTGAACAGATCAAAACACTGAGAGAATCCATGGATGGCAGGCTTTTGAGCGTCCTTGCAAAGAAAGGTGGCTATATTGGTCACTGATTTGTTTTTGTTTTGTTTTTGAATGTCAGAAATGTATATTTGTGAATGTTGAGATGTTATATTGGTTTCACTGGTAAAAATAAATAATTGAAATGGGTATATATTTGTTTTTTGTTAAGTTTCCTAATAATTATGCACAGTAATAGTCACCTGCACACACAGATATCCCCCTAAAATAGCTATAACTAAAAACAAACTAAAAACTACTTCCAAAACTATTCAGCTTTGATATTAATGAGTTTTTTGGGTTCATTGAGAACATGGTTGTTGTTCAATAATAAAATTAATCCTCAAAAATACAACTTGCCTAATAATTCTGCACTCCCTGTATATATATATATATATATATATATATATATATATATATTTATTTATTTATTTAAAAAAAATTCTGTAGTGTAGGGTTCCCCCTCACCCTACCCACCTCCCAGCTTCAAGAATTAAATTCTCTTCTGTACTGTAGGTACCTACCTCCCCCTGCAACCCATATTTTTTTGTAGCGTATGGCCCCATCCCTCCCTCTCCCTTCCAAACAGGTGTTTTTGTTTAAGTGTAGGGACCCCTGTATTCCTTTCCCACCTCCTCCGCTGGGCCACCCCTTGCCTCCCTCCCAACACTTCCACTCAGCATCAACAGAACATTGTTATGGAGAGTGACACAGACAGTGTTACAATCAGCAATCTGCCTTCATATGGCAAGGGAGCACGATCAGTGCTCCCTTACCATATGAAAGCAGATGACGTTTGCCCCCTGGTTGCAGATCCCGCTGTGTAAAATGACAATTGGGACTGCAACATGTGCCTCTGAGCTGGTACTACGTCAACACAGTATCCTGAGCAAAGTACTGTGTGATGTAGTACCTACATCCATTTGGCACAATGGGTTAAACAATGCATTTGTTAATAAAAAGTTAAAACTGTTTCAAATTCTTTACAAGAGTATCATTAGCAGCTGTTCCTACCTTTAAGATCTATAGTTGCCCAATACATGAAATTTTATATGTGAAATGATAAGTTATTGCTAAATTGTAAAAACAATGACAACAGTAACAACTTTGTAAACACGCTGGATAAACTGTTAGTGTAAAATGTTAGTAAATGTGAAATATTCATGTCTGTTTTCTATGGAACTATAATCTCACTGGTTAGAATGAGAGGAAATCGCACAGACAGAACAAGGTGATGGCTGTGAGTTGTAATTGTGTTTTTCCCCTATTTCACACTGGTGTCTCGCTATGTCACAGCTGTCACAGTTGTCATTTTTTATTTATCTTTAATTTTTCTTCTACTTTTTCAAAGTTTTTCTTTGGTGCATATAGTTACATATGGATAGATTACGAGTTTTGCGTTCTGAGGGGTGTGGTGCTAACAAGCAGTTTATGCTCACCGCTCATTTACCGACAGCGCTGGTATTACAGGTTTTTACAAACCCGGCGTTAAAAGACAAGAAGTGAGCGTTGAGAAAAATTTTGTTTCAAATCTCACTTCAATACCAGCGCTGCTTAAGTCAGCGGTGAGCTGGTGTAACGTGCTTGTGCACAATTTCCCCATAGGAATCAACGGGGAGAGCAGGCTGAAAAAAAGTCTAGCACCTGCAAAAAAGCAGCGTTTAGCTCCTAACGCAGCCCCATTGATTCCTATGGGGAAATAAAATTTATGTTTACACCTAACACCCTAACATGAACCCCGAGTCTAAACACCCCAAATCTTACACTTATTAACCACTAATCTGCTGCTCCAGACACCGCCGTCACCTACATTATATTTATTAACCCCTAATCTGATGCTCCGGACACCGCCGCCACCTACATTATACTTATGAACCCCTAATATGCTTCCCCCAACATCGCTGACACCTACATTATATTTATTAACCCTAATCTGCCACCCTCAAATGTCGCTGCAACCTAACTACACTTCTTAACCCCTAATCTGCCGTCCCCAACGTCGCCGCCACTATAATAAACATATTAACCCCTAAACCTAAGTCTACCCCTAACACCCCCTAACTTAAATATAATTTAAATAAATCTAAATAAATATACAGTGGGGCAAAAAAGTATTTAGTCAGCCACCAATTGTGCAAGTTCTCCCACTTAAGAAGATGGGAGAGGCCTGTAATTTTCATCATAGGTATACCTCAACTATGAGAGACAAAATGTGAAAACAAATCCAGACAGTCACATTGTCTGATTTTGAAAGAATTTATTTGCAAATTATGGTGGAAAATAAGTATTTGGTCAATATCAAAAGTTCATCTCAATACTTTGTTATATATCCTTTGTTGGCAATGACAGAGGTCAAACGTTTTCTTTAAGTCTTCACAAGGTTGTCACACACTGTTGCTGGTATGTTGGCCCATTCCTGCATGCAGATCTCCTCTAGAGCAGTGATGTTTTGGGGCTGTCGCTGGGCAACACGGACTTTCAACTCCCTCCAAAGGTTTTCTATGGGGTTGAGATCTGGAGACTGGCTAGGCCATTCCAGGACCTTGAAATGCTTCTTACGAAGCCACCCCTTTGTTGCCCGGGCGGTGTGTTTGGGATCATTGTCATGCTGAAAGACCCAGCCACATTTCATCTTCAATGCCCTTGCTTATGGAAGGAGGTTTGCACTCAAAATCTCACGATACATGGCCCCATTCATTCTTTCATGTACACGGATCAGTCGTCTTGTTCCCTTTGCAGAGAAACAGCCCCAAATCATGATGTTGCCACCCCATGCTTCACAGTAAGTATGGTGTTCTTTGGTTGCAACTCAGCATTCTCTCTCCTCCAAACACGACGAGTTGTGTTTCTACCAAATAGTTTTTTACTTTGGAGGGGCTTTTTTATTTTGTTAGGGGGGTTAGATTAGGTGTAATTAGTTTAAAAATCTTGTAATTTGTTAATTATTTTCTGAAATTTAGTGGGTTTTTTTTTTAGTACTTTAGATAATTTTATTTAATTGTATTTAATTGTATTTAATTTAGGGAATTAATTTAGTTATAGTGTAGTGTTAGGTGTAATTGTAACTTAGGTTAGGTTTTATTTTACAGGTAAATTTGTCTTTATTTTAACTAGGTAGTTATTAAATACTTAATAACTATTTAATAACTATTCTACCTAGTTAAAATAAATACAAACTTGCCTGTAAAATAAAAATAAACCCTAAGCTAGCTACAATGTAACTATTAGTTATATTGTAGCTAGGTTTATTTTATAGGTAAGTATTTAGTTTTAAATAGAAATTATTTAGTTAATGATAGTTATATATATTTAAATTTATTTTAATTATATTTAAGTTAGGGGGTGTTAGGGTTAAGGTTAGACTTAGATTTAGGGGTTAATAACTTTAATATAGTGGCAGCAATGTTGGGGCAGCAGATTAGGGGTTAATAAATGTAGGTAGGTGCAGCAATGTTAAGGACAGAAGATTAGGGGTTAATAATATTTAACAAGTGTTTGCGATGCGGGAGTGCGGAGGTTTAGGGGTTAATTTATTTATTATAGTGGCGGCGATGTCCGGTTCGGCAGATTAGGGGTTCATTTTTTTATAGTGTTTGCGATGTGGGAGGGCCTCGGTTTAGGGGTTAATGGGTAGTTTATGGGTGTTATGTACTTTTTAGCCCTTTAGTTAAGAGTTTTATGCTACAGCGTTGTAGTGTAAAACTCTTAACTACTGACTTTAAAAAGCGGTACCAGTCTTGACAGGAGAGGGTCTACCGCTCACTTTTTGGCAGACTTGTAATACCGGCGCTATGCAAGTCCTATTGAAAAAAGAGGCTACGCAATTTATGTAAGTGGATTTGCGGTATTTCCAAGTCTGGCAAAAAAAGTGAGCGGTGAGCCTGTACCTGCAAGACTCGTAATACCAGCGGTCTAAAACTTTGGGGCTTGGTTAGGAGTCTGAAAATCAGCAGAATGTTATTTAAAAATAAGCAAAATTATACTTTTTTTAAAAAAAACTGTATAGGCTATATAAATGGATAATCTACAAAACATTTATTTAAAGAAAAATCTAGTGTATAATGTCCCTTTAATATTGTTTCATATAAATACACACACACACTTACACACACTGGGGTCGATCCGATATAAAGCGTCGCCCGCAAAAGCCGGCGACGCCAATATTTGTGCGGATTTGGTATCACATATACGGCGTAACCTAGAAGTTACGCGCGTATATTTCTGCCGTCGCCCGCAGTTTTTTGGGCCATAGGCAGGTATACCAAACCCGCGCAGTTTGGTATCCAATATGCAGCGTCAGGACTTACGTGGCGAAAATGGAGAAAACTTACTCCATTTTCACCTCGCCACAAAAAGCAGCCGTAAGAAGCCTTACGCTGACTATTGGAGCCCCGTAACTCCCTAAACTAACTAGAAAATAAACCTAACACCTAACGCATGCGCAATGTCTATCTCCCTGTCAACCGCGATCTGCTAAAATAAACCTAACACCTAACGCATGCGCAATGTCTATCTACCTGTCAACCACGATCCCCCCCCCCCCGAAATCCCTAATAAAGTTATTACCCCCTAAACCGCCGCTCCCGGACCCCGCCGCCATCTACATAAACTAACCCCCTACTGTGAGCCTCTAAAACCGCCGCCATCTACCTTATCTATCCCCTAATCTGACCCCTTACACCGCCGCCACCTATATAAAAATGATTAACCCCTAATGTAAGCCCCTTACACCGCCGCCATCTCTATTAAAATGATTAACCCCTAATTTAATCTACCTACCCCGCCGCCAGCTATATTATCTATATTAACCCTAAGTATATTATAGTTAATATAGGTATTACATTATATATATTAACTATATTAACCCTAATTATATTAGGGTTAATATAGTTAATATAGTTACTATAGTATTTATATTAACTATATTAACTCTATCTAACCCTAACTAAATTTATATTAAATTAATCTAATTCATTTATAAACTAAAATGTTCCTATTTAAATCTAAATACTTACCTATAAAATAAACCCTAAGATAGCTACAATATAATTAATAATTACATTGTAGCTATGTTAGGGTTAATATTTATTTTACAGGTAAATTGTCAATTATTTTAACTAGGTATAATAGATATTAAATAGTTATTAACTATTTAATATCTACCTAGTTAAAATAATTACCCAATTACCTGTAAAATAAATCCTAACCTAAGTTACAAATACACCTACACTATCAATAAATTTAATTTAACTACTAACATCTATCTAAAAATACAATTAAATAAACTATCTAAAGTACAAAAAATAAAAAAACACTAAATTACAAAAAATAAAAAAAAGATTACAAGATATTTAAGCTAATTACACCTATTCTAAGCCCCCTAATAAAATAATAAACCCCCAAAATAAAAAAAATTCCCTGCCCTATTCTAAATTCAACAAATTTCAAAGCTCTTTACCTTACCAGCCCTTAAAAGGGCCTTTTGTGGGGCATGCCCCAAAGAATTCAGCTCTTTTGCATACAAGAAATACAATACCCCCCCCCCCCATTACAACCCACCACCCACATACCCCTATTCTAAACCCACCCAAACCCCCCTTAAAAAAGCCTAACACTACCCCCCTGAAGATCTCCCTACCTTGTCTTCACCACACCGGGCCGAACTCCTGATCCGATCCGGGCGATGTCTTCCTCCAAGCGGCAAAGAAGAATTCTTCCTCCGGCGACGTCTTCCTCCAAGCGGCAGCAAAGTCTTCATTCTTCCGGCGGCATCTTCAATCTTCTTTCTTCGCTCCGCCGCCGCGGAGCATCCATCCCGGCCGACTGCTGAACTTGGAATGATGTACCTTTAAATGACGTCATCCAAGATGGCGTCCGCCGAATTCCGATTGGCTGATAGGATTCTATCAGCCAATCGGAATTAAGTTAAAAAAATCTGATTGGCTGATTGAATCAGCCAATCAGATTCAAGTTCAATCCGATTGGCTGATCCAATCAGCCAATCAGATTGAGCTCGCATTCTATTGGCTGATCGGAACAGCCAATAGAATGCGAGCTCAATCTGATTGGCTGATTGGATCAGCCAATCGGATTGAACTTGAATCTGATTGGCTGATTCAATCAGCCAATCAGATTTTTTTAACTTAATTCCGATTGGCTGATAGAATCCTATCAGCCAATCGGAATTCGGCGGACGCCATCTTGGATGACGTCATTTAAAGGTACATCATTCCAAGTTCAGCAGTCGGCCGGGATGGATGCTCCGCGGCGGCGGAGCAAAGAAAGAAGATTGAAGATGCCGCCGGAAGAATGAAGACTTTGCTGCCGCTTGGAGGAAGACGTCGCCGGAGGAAGAATTCTTCTTTGCCGCTTGGAGGAAGACATCGCCCGGATCGGATCAGGAGTTCGGCCCGGTGTGGTGAAGACAAGGTAGGGAGATCTTCAGGGGGGTAGTGTTAGGCTTTTTTAAGGGGGGTTTGGGTGGGTTTAGAATAGGGGTATGTGGGTGGTGGGTTGTAATGGGGGGGGGGGTATTGTATTTCTTGTATGCAAAAGAGCTGAATTCTTTGGGGCATGCCCCACAAAAGGCCCTTTTAAGGGCTGGTAAGGTAAAGAGCTTTGAAATTTGTTGAATTTAGAATAGGGCAGGGAATTTTTTTTATTTTGGGGGTTTATTATTTTATTAGGGGGCTTAGAATAGGTGTAATTAGCTTAAATATCTTGTAATCTTTTTTTTATTTTTTGTAATTTAGTGTTTGTTTTTTTTTGTAATTTAGTTTAGTTAATTTAATTGTATTTTTAGATAGATGTTAGTAGTTTATTAAATTTATTGATAGTGTAGGTGTATTTGTAACTTAGGTTAGGATTTATTTTACAGGTAATTGGGTAATTATTTTAACTAGGTAGATATTAAATAGTTAATAACTATTTAATATCTATTATACCTAGTTAAAATAATTGACAATTTACCTGTAAAATAAATATTAACCCTAACATAGCTACAATGTAATTATTAATTATATTGTAGCTATCTTAGGGTTTATTTTATAGGTAAGTATTTAGATTTAAATAGGAACATTTTAGTTTATAAATGAATTAGATTAATTTAATATAAATTTAGTTAGGGTTAGATAGAGTTAATATAGTTAATATAAATACTATAGTAACTATATTAACTATATTAACCCTAATATAATTAGGGTTAATATAGTTAATATATATAATGTAATACCTATATTAACTATAATATACTTAGGGTTAATATAGATAATATAGCTGGCGGCGGGGTAGGTAGATTAAATTAGGGGTTAATCATTTTAATAGAGATGGCGGCGGTGTAAGGGGCTTACATTAGGGGTTAATAATTTTAATATAGATGGCGGCGGTGTTAGGGGCTCACTTTAGGGGGTTATAGATATAATATAGCTGGCATGGGGGTACGGGAGCGGCGGTTTAGGGGTTGATAATTTTATTAGGTTGCGGCGGGGTAAAGGAGCGGCGGTTTAGGGGTTAATAGCATTTTTATTGTTAGGCTAGTGAGGGGGGATAGCGGATAGAGGGTTAGACAGTGCGGGCTATGTTAGGGAGGCGTGTTAGACAGTGCGGGCTATGTTAGGGAGGCGTGTTAGACAGTGCGGGTGTTTTAGACTTTAGTCAGGTTTTATAGGCGCCGGCAGATTCTAACGTGGCGCAAGTCACTGGCGACGCCAGAAATTTGTACTTACGCAGATTTCTGGACATCGCTGGTTTGTCAGACTTACGGCACGTTAGCATCTGACGGCGACCTATATGGGATGGCTCGAGTTGCGAGCTGAAACTGCGGGCGACGCCGGTTCCCTCGCTTGCGCCGCAAACTGCGATCGATATCGGATCGCGCCCACTGTATTTATATGTATATAATCTAAACACTTTGGTTAATGAAAGCAAATTAAATCCAATGAAGGGTTGAATGGTTGCCTGAGAATCCTCCTCTGTCACAGAGTCTCACCCACTTAAGGTGCAATAGTACTATTTCTGCTGAGGGGAGCTAAATAACCCCAGAGCAAGCCACACAGAAATGTAAACACCAGGCTTGTATTTAGTGTATTGTAGGAAGTGATATTGCCCATTACTAGAGGATCTCACTATCTCTCTAATCAGACTGTGCTCCAGCCCCTCCCACCAGCAGCAGCAGCGTTTACAGAAGCATTTCTGTTCTCTGTCCAGATGGAACTTAGTTCCTCCTGCAAAAATAGTACAGGAACTCCATTCCCATGCGTTCCCGCTCGACTTGACCCTGAGGACATTATAAGAGAAATATATAAAAAAAAATACAATGAAACTTGAATACAATCGTTTCAAATGTTAAATCATGTGCAGTATAGTAAGATGTATTCAAAGAAGGAGTTCAGTCCTCTTTTTATTGTCCCCTGCGGAGGGTTGGTCACTCTTGGACCTATTGATGGTAGTATGGCTGTTGTTTTTTGGGGGGTTTGGTTATTGCCATAAGGAACTAACAAACAATGGATGAGAAACAAAGTACTGCATCACAAAGAACATGTTACATGGGCATAACAGATTTTAATATGTATGATGTTTAAAATGAAACAGTAACAACAATAACAACAATAAGCCATGTATAAATATATCTTGCTCATGTTAAAAGTTTTTCATAGCCTTTTGGGTTGGTACTAACCTGCATGGTAATGATACCACTGCTGTTGATAATGATTCTGAAGCACTGCTTGCGAGGGGGGCCTGTTGTGGTGGGCATTTATATCTGTCCGTATATCAGATTATGTAGCACTCGTAGTGTGGGTGTTGTTGATAGTGGGGGGGATGAGTTTTTTTGTGTGGGGGGGTGGGGTTCAGTAATGACTCTTCCCAAATAAATCTTGCGTCTAAGAAGGTAGCTAATTTGTTAAGGTGAAGGTAGCCATATTCCTCCAGGGAGAATAATTAATTTACCTCATCTGTCCACATAGTCTTGGTGGGAGTAATAGGGATTTTGAAGTTACGTGCAATTAGTAGTCTTGCGCTATTAAGACCTATTTGTAGGGTAAGTAATTTTAGTCTGCATGGGATTTTTGGTAAATCATTCAGTAAAGCAATGTTAGGTGTAAGTGTAAAGTTGTTAGAGAGAATCTGTTTATAGTGGAGTTCTATAGTTGTCCACAGGAGTTGGATATTACTACAAGACCACCACATGTGTGGTAGACTGCTGCATTCTCCACATCCCCGCCAGCAATTACGGGAGGTTTTTGAGTATATAGTGTTTAATTTCAATGGGGTAAGATACCACTGGAGGAGAATTTTGTAATTTAATTCTAAAATTTTGGGGGATGATGAAGATTTTTTAACCAATCGGAAAATTTGGTCCCATGTACTCTGTTCTATTTGTTTGTCTAGGTCTAAGTTCCATTTTGCTGTGTATGGTGGTAGGTTGGTTTTTAGGTTGGTAAGAAGGAGTTTACGGGAAATGGATAGTGTCACTTGTGGCATAAATGTTCAAAGGGTGTAAGTTGTCTTAGAAGGTCTTTTTTGAAGGGGGATGTGTGTATAAAATGTGCATATTTCAGCCATTTGGTGAACCTGCCATCTGCCAACTGTCTCTTTCTAATAGTTTGCCTGCTTCTGTAAAGTTGGTTAGTGGGATTGTGTAGTCCCACTTAGTGAGTCTCTTGAATCCTTTATCAAGCCCTCCAACCATTTCTGCATTCAGGGCTATTGGGAATGAGGGGGATCTACTGGTGTAAATGTGTGGTTTAGTGGAGATTACGCTGTCCCAATTTTTTAATAACTGTTTATGGATATCTAGGTGTTGACATTGGGGTGGGCATAGGTTGTTTGGTACCCAACATAATGCATGTACCAATGGCGCTTTAATTTTATGTGAGTCTAGTGATACCCAAGCTTTGTGTTCTCCTGTTTTGTGCCATTCTAGGACTCTCTGTAGTGTTACTGCTAGGTAATAATCTTCGATTTTTGGTAGCCCTAGTCCTCCTTATATGGTTGGCCTATACAATGTGTCTCTGTTAACTCTAGGTTTGAATTTCCCCCACACAAAGGAGTTGATACTGGTTTGTAGACGTTTCATGAACCAGTTGGGGATATGAAGTGGTAGAGCTTGTAGCACGTATAGAATTCTAGGAAGGGTAATCATTTTTATTGCCTGCATGCGTCCCCACCAGGAGAGAGGTTTGTTAGCCCATGTTTTGAGGCCTCGTTGTGTATTGATTAGTAGTGTGTTATAGTTTTTATCGAAGAGGGTTGAATGGTTGGGGGACATATGTATCCCTAAGTATTTAATGGCTTCCGATTGTAAGCACAGTGAGCATATTGCGGAGAGGGATTGAAATTTGGAGTTGGGTAGTGAAATATTTAGACTTTCTGATTTTTGTTTGTTGATGAGGAAATTTGAGAATTGGCCAAATCTTTCTAATTACCTCCTGGATGGAGTCATCTTTATTTTTTAATAGACTACACTAGACAGTATTTTTTTAGTATTTGGGGCAGATTTATCAAATTAACCAGAGATCAGATCTCTGATTAATTTTATAAGTGCTAATTGTTACCGTGAGCCTGCAGTAGCAATAACTAGCCACTTGAAATTGCTGGTTAATTATTGCACTTTTGCGGGAGCACTATAATTTAGCGATCCACTTGTAATCTAGCCCAAGATGTTTACTATCATTTTAAGTAATATGAATTACCAACCTTACATGAGGTTGGACTTCATCAAAAACCTTAACAATACTTTTACCAAGTACGTCTGTATCAAGACACAGAACAGTTTTACCAACTGTACCATTGTAGTCAGTGGCCCTAGTTATATAGCATTCTACTAAATACTTAGCTATCATATTCATTTATATACATCATCTATCCTTTATGCATCAATATATACAACTAGAAGTGGTAATGTATATCTAAAGAATTACATACTAACTAAAAAAAAGCATCCCAAGATAATGATACACAAATCTGGAATCTAGAGGGTGAAAATAGATCAATAGGCAACTTTATAGATCTATAACAAGACCACATACACTCTGTTTTAAACGGTATACGTTGAATTATGCGCGCCATAGGGAATATAACTAACGCAACAAAAGTTGCGTTATTTAACCCTCTATAGCGCAGCCATTATAAGTTTTCAAAACAGCCGGCTTGTGCGTGCGATATGGTTGCATTGAGCTCCATACCGCACAAAATACAAGCGCTGTTTTGACGTGCTTGTGCACATTTTCCCCATAGACATCAATGGGGAGAGCAGGTCAGAAATAAGCCTAACACCTGAGATTGCAGTATTAAAAGCTCCGTAACGCAGCCCCATTGATGTCTATGGGGAAAAGAAAGTAAGGTTTAAACCTAACACCCTAACATAAACCCCACGCCTAATCACCCCTAATCTGCTCCCCACCGACATCGCCGGCACCTACATAAAGTTATTAACCCCTAATCTGCTGCCTCTGATATCGCCACCACCTAAATAAAACTATTAACCCCTAATCTGTCGCTCCTGATATCGCCGCCACTATACTAAAGTTATTAACCCCTATTCCCCTGCACCCCAACATCGCCCACACTATAATAAATCTATTAACCCCTATTCCGCCACTCCCCGACATTGCCACCACTAAATAAAATTATTAAACCCTAAACCTCTGGACTCCCACATCACTACCACTAAATAAACCTATTCACCCCTAAACCGCCAGCTATCCACATCGCAACAACCTAAATTAAACTATATTAACCCCTAAACCTAACTGTAACGTAACCCTAACCGTAACCCTAACCCTAAACCTAACACCCCTAACTTTAACATAATTAAAATAGAGCTAATTTAAACTTACAATTATTAACTAAATAATTCCTATTTAAAACTAAATACTTACCTGTGAAATAAAACCTAAGCTAGCTACAATATAACTAATAGTTATATTGTAGCTAGCTTAGGTTTTATTTTTATTTCACAGGTAAGTTTGTATTTATTTTAGCTAGGTAGACTAGTTAGTAAATAGTTATTAACTATTTAATAACGACCTAGTTAAAATAAATACAAACTTACCTGTGAAATAAAACCCAAGCAAACTTACACTAAAACCTAACATTACAAAAAATAACAAACTCTAAAATGACTAAAAATAAAAAACCTACCATTATAAAAAATAATAAACAATATCTAAAGCTATAAAAATTATTCCTTTAAAATAAACACCCGAAAATAAAAAAGTTTTTGAAGTCCTGCTTGAACGATCTTCATCCAGGTGGCGAGAAGTCTTCATCCAGGTGGCCTTTTTATCTTTATCCAGGCAGCGAAGTCCTCATCCAGGCGGCGAGAAGTCTTCATCCAGGCGGCCTCTTCTATCTTCATCCTGGTGGCATCTTCTACCTTCATTCCGGCGGCGTGGAGCGGGTCCATCCTGAAGACAACCGACTCCGAGCATCCTCTTCATAGGGTCGCCGCCATAAACTGAATCTTCAATGCAAGGTACACGATTCAAAATGGCGTCCCTTGCATTCCTATTGGCTGATTATGGCAATTCAAATCAGCCAATAGGATGAGAGCTACTGAAATCCTATTGGCTGTTCAAAACAGCCAATAGGATTAGAGCTTCTGAAATTCTATTGGCTGTTCAAATCAGCCAATAGAATTTCAATAGCTCTCATCCTATTGGCTGATTTGAACAGCCAAAAGGATTTCAGTAGCTCTCATCCTATTGGGTGATTTGAATTTCCAAAATCCGACAATAGGAATGCAAGGGATGCCATTTTGAATCGCGTACCTTGAATTGAAGATTCAGTATACAGCATTTAGCTCTTTAATGAAAAGCCCAAACCCTGAACTAAAAAAAAAAAAACACCCAAAAAACCCCTTTAAAAAAACCTATCACTAACCCCCGAAGATCCACTTACAGTTTTTGCAGTCCCGCTTGAACCATCTTCATCCAGACGGCAAAGTCCTCATCCAGACGGTGAGAAGTCTTCATCCAGGCGGCCTCTTCAATTTTCATCCAGATGGCGAAGTCCTGATCCAGGCGGCGAGAAGTCTTCATCCAGGCGGCCTCTTCTGTCTTCATCCAGGCAGCCTCTTTTATCTTCATCCAGGTGGCATCTTCTATCTTCATCCCGGGGTGCAGAGCGGGTCCATCCTGAAGACACTGTTGCCACTGTATACTGAATCTTCAATTCAAGGCACGCGATTCAAAATGGCATCCCTTGCATTCCTATTGGCTGATTTGATTTTGGAAATTCAAATCAGCCAATAGGATGTGAGCTACTGAAATCCTATTGGCTGTTCAAATCAGCCAATAGGATGAGAGCTACTGACATTCTACTGGCTGATTTGAACAGCAAAAAAAAGAATTTCAGAAGCTCTCATCCTATTGACTGTTTTGAACAGCCAATATGATTTCAGTAGCTCTCATCCTATTGGCTGATTTGAATTTCCAAAATCAGCCAACAGGAATGCAAGGGACGCCATTTTGAATCGCGTACCTTGCATTGAAGATTCAGTTTACGGCGGCGACCCTATAAAGAGGATGCTCCGAGCCGGATGTCTTCAGGATGGACCTGCTCCACGCAGCCGGGATAAAGATAGAAGATACCGCCTGGATGAAGACTTCTCGCCGCCTGGATGAGGACTTCGCCGCCTGGATTAAGATAGAAGAGGTCGTCTGGATGAAGACTTCTCACTGCCTGGATGAGGACTTTGCCGCCTGGAGGAAGATTGAAGAGGCCGCCTGGATGAAGACTTTTCGCTGCCTGGATGAAGACTTCGCTGCCTGGATGAAGATCGTTCAAGCGGGACTTCAAAAACTGTAAGTGGATCTTCGGGGTTAGTTTTTTAAAGGGTTTTTTTTTTGGGTGTGTTTTTTTAGTTTAGGGTTTGGGCTTTTCGTAAAAGAGCTAAATGCCCTTTTAAGGGAAATGCCCATGCAAATGCCCTTTTCAGGGCAAAGGGTAGCTTAGGTTTTTGTAAGAGTTAAGTTTATTATTTTGGGGGGTTGGTTGGGTGGTGGGTTTTACTGTTGGGGGGTCTTTGTGTTTTTTATACAGGTAAAAGAGCTGTTTAACTTAGGGAAATGCCCTATAAAATGCCCTTTTAAGGGCTATTGGTAGTTCATTGTAGGCTATTTTTTTATTTTTTTGATAGGGCTATTAGATTAGGTGTAGTTCTTTTTTATTTTTGATAATTTTGTTTGTTATTTTTCTTAATTTAGTGTTTGTTATTTTTTGTAATTATTCTTTTTTATTATTTGCAATTAGATAGTTTGTAATTTTTATAGTAGTGTTAGGATTTTTTTTATGTTTTTTTTAATTGGTAGTTACAGGGAGTGCAGAATGATTAGGCAAATGAGTATATTGACCACATCATCCTCTTTATGCATGTTGTCTTACTCCAAGCTGTATAGACTCGAAAGCCTACTACCAATTAAGCATATTAGGTGATGTGCATCTCTGTAATGAGAAGGGGTGTGGTCTAATGACATCAACACCCTATATCAGGTGTGCATAATTATTAGGTAACTTCCTTTCCTTTGGCAAAATGGGTCAAAAGAAGGACTTGACAGGCTCAGAAAAGTCAAAAATAGTGAGATATCTTGCAGAGGGATGCAGCACTCTTAAAATTGCAAAGCTTCTGAAGCGTGATCATTGAACAATCAAGCGTTTCATTCAAAATAGTCAACAGGGTCGCAAGAAGCGTGTGGAAAAACCAAGGCGCAAAATAACTGCCCATGAACTGAGAAAAGTCAAGCGTGCAGCTGCCAAAATGCCACTTGCCACCAGTTTGGCCATATTTTAGAGCTGCAACATCACTGGAGTGCCCAAAAGCACAAGGTGTGCAATACTCAGAGACATGGCCAAGGTAAGAAAGGCTGAAAGACGACCACCACTGAACAAGACACACAAGCTGAAACGTCAAGACTAGGCCAAGAAATATCTCAAGACTGATTTTTCTAAGGTTTTATGGACTGATGAAATGAGAGTGAGTCTTGATGGGCCAGATGGATGGGCCCGTGGCTGGATTGGTAAAGGGCAGAGAGCTACAGTCCGACTCAGACGCCAGCAAGGTGGAGGTGGAGTACTGGTTTGGGCTGGTATCATCAAAGATGAGCTTGTGGGGCCTTTTCGGGTTGAGGATGGAGTCAAGCTCAACTCCCAGTCCTACTGCCAGTTTCTGGAAGACACCTTCTTCAAGCAGTGGTACAGGAAGAAGTCTGCATCCTTCAAGAAAAACATGATTTTCATGCAGGACAATGCTCCATCACACGCGTCCAAGTACTCCACAGCGTGGCTGGCAAGAAAGGGTATAAAAGAAGAAAATCTAATGACATGGCCTCCTTGTTCACCTGATCTGAACCCCATTGAGAACCTGTGGTCCATCATCAAATGTGAGATTTACAAGGAGGGAAAACAGTACACCTCTCTGAACAGTGTCTGGGAGGCTGTGGTTGCTGCTGCACGCAATGTTGATGGTGAACAGATCAAAACACTGACAGAATCCATGGATGGCAGGCTTTTGAGTGTCCTTGCAAAGAAAGGTGGCTATATTGGTCACTGATTTGTTTTTGTTTTGTTTTTGAATGTCAGAAATGTATATTTGTGAATGTTGAGATGTTATATTGGTTTCACTGGTAAAAATAAATAATTGAAATGGGTATATATTTGTTTTTTGTTAAGTTGCCTTATAATTATGCACAGTAATAGTCACCTGCACACACAGATATCCCACTAAAATAGCTATAACTAAAAACAAACTAAAAACTACTTCCAAAACTATTCAGCTTTGATATTAATGAGTTTTTTGGGTTCATTGAGAACATGGTTGTTGTTCAATAATAAAATTAATCCTCAAAAATACAACTTGCCTAATAATTCTGCACTCCCTGTAGTTTAATATTAGCTAAATAGTTATATTAGTTTAATTGTTTTTTTTAATTTGACAGGTAAGTTTTAATTTAATTTAAGATAGGGAAATAGTAATTTTAATATAAAATTAGGGGGCCATTAGGTTTAGGGGTTACTAGTTTAAATTAGTTTATTGTGATGTGGGGGGCTTTCAGTTTAGGGGTTAATAGTTTAATTTGTATAATTCGTTGTGGGGGGCTTGCGGTTTAGGGGTTAATAGGTTTATTATAGTGGTGGCGGTATAGGGCTTAATAACTTTAGTATTGTGGGGGCAATGTGGGCAGATGGCAGATTAGGGGTTAATAATATTTAAATACTGTTTGCGATGCGGGAGGGTGGCAGTTTAGGGGTTAATAACTGTATTATAGTGGTGACAATGTCGGGGAGTGGCGGAATAGGGGTTAATACATTTTATTAGTGGCGGCGATTTCGGGAGCAGCAGATTAGGGGTTAATAACTTTAATATAGTATTTGCGATGCGGGAGGGCCTCGGTTTAGGGGTTAATAGGTAGTTTATGGGTGTTTAGTTTACTTTGTAGCAGTTTAGTTATGAGTTTTATATAACAGTTTTGTTGCGTAAAACTCATAACTAATGCTTTTAGATTGCGAAACGGATCTTGTCGTTATAAGCTGCAACACAAGCTTTTTAGCCTCACCGCAAAACTCATAATGGCAGCGCTATGGAAGCCCCATGAACAAACGTCATTTTTTACGAGTGCGGGACTGACGTTGCGTTACAGGTTAAAAGGCTTGCGGTACAGATATATCTACAAGACTTGTAATGTAATGTTTTAACACTGAAATGGCCATTTTTTCAGCGTTAAAACACGAAGGTACAACTTGTAATCTAGGTATGTATGTTAACATTGATTCACAATAGATAAACATAATAAAATACATGGTGTGTTAAAAGTAAGTTGTAATGTGTTGGTGTCAGAGGGGTAATAAACATATTATCTCTGAGAAATCAAATGTACCTGGATATTGCATAGAATTGCTATACTGTCCTTCAATTGTGGATGCACAATAAGAGCTGGGACAGCAATGTTTATCATATTATAAGGATGAGTTTAATAATAACAAATGATCACCCCTTGACTTGTTAGATAATAAAAAATAGATCAGCATTATATATAGTCTAGTGTGGTAAACTCAGCTGAATATGTAACACTCACAGTGATAATATACCCCCACAAATAAAAAAAATATTGGTATTGACTAACGGGACAGCTCTCTAACATAAGTAATAGCTGCAATCACTCTCTGAAATTCAACAAGAGCTACAAAAAAAGCTGGAAATAGTATTCTATCTGCAGCATTGCACTCTTTCCTATTATATTAAAATATCGCAAACATATCCGACCCAGTAACAAAAATATGACTTGGTGACCAGTGTTACACATGTGAACTGTTTGAAAAAAATGCTAAAGCACTTTTTATTAATACAGAAAAAGAGCTTTCACAAGGTTTCAGGAACAATCCTTTAGTCATGTGAACTAAGGGATCGTTCCCGAATCGCTGTAGAAGAGTTCTCTTTCTCTGTATTAATAAAAAGGTTTTTTTTCTTGTTTGACAAGTGTTGCTGCTTTTGCATTTGTTTTGGATATTATTGGAGAGGCTCCATCCTGACAGTTGTCTACTTGTACTGCACATGAATCATGGCTTCCAAAAATGATTATTTAACTGAGATCTGGCGTCTGTGCAAATGCAATGCTAAAATCTATTATTGTCCTATACAGTGGCCCTATTTAAAAACTCAACCTTGTGAGTTCCTTTTGAACCGTTGCATCTCACAGTCGAATTTCTTAAATAATTTACTAATTTTTAAAGGTTTTTTTTTCTAATTCTATTTCAAAATAATTTAATATTTTTCATAATGTTTTTTTTTTACATTAAAACCGAGATTCATATTTATCTACTCGAAAATACTTAAGTTACAAGTTTCTAACTTAATAAATGTGACACAATTATTTATAATACAATACAAGATATCTATTTGCATTTTGTATTTTTGAGATCATCTGTATTAAATAATAAATAATTAATGATATTTAAATGAAGCTCTAATTGCTAAATAGCCAACAGATGGCATTGTCGCATCAATGATTGAAACGTGTGAAAATAAAGTGTAAACCTGAAATTCCCTAAGGCAGTTGTTATGTTGTGTTGTTTGAGTATATTTCGAAGCATTTGCTGTTAGTAAAGATGCAACATTATAATGCATAAAAATATCCAATGGCACAGATACCAATCTTTCTAACAGTTTATTATTGCATTGCTCTCTTTAGAAAGTTATAACAATATTTTTATTGATCTTTAAAGGGTCATCAAACCCAAAATGTTTCTTTCATTATTAGTGCTTATTTGAAATTCAGATTAAGTGCTATTTTATCTTCTTTAAATTTGACTAATCTCCACTGTATTTATTGGTCCTTTAAAGGGACACTGAACTCAAATGTATTCTTTTGTGATTCAGATAGAGCATGCAATTTTAAGCAACTTTCTAATGTACTCCTATTATGAATTTTTCTTTGTTCTCTTGCTATTTTTATTTGAAAATGAAGGCATCTAAGTTGTTTTTTGTTTCAGACCTCTGGACAGCACTTTTTTATTGGTGGATGAATTTATCCACCAATCAGCAAGGACAACCCAGGTTGTTCACCAAAAATGGGCCGGCATCTAAACTTACATTCTTGCATTTCAAATTAAGATACCAAGAGAATGAAGAAAATTTGATAATAGGAGTAAATTAGAAAGTTGCTTAAAATTTCATGCTCTATCTGAATCACAAAAGAAAACATTTGGGTTCAGTGTCCCTTTAAGGCTAGAGGAATCCCAACATTTTGTATTTTGTGATTCAGACAGAACATACAATTTTAAAAAGTTTCCAATTTAATTCTATTACCAAAATTGTTTTGTTCCCATGATATTCTTTGTTGAAGAGATGCCTAGGTAGGTGTCTGGAGCTGCATTTCAACAAAAGATACCAAGAGAACAAAAAAATGATAATAGAAGTAAATTATAAAGTTTTTTAAAATTCCATGCTCTGGGGCATATTTATCAATGTGCGAGCGGACATGATAAGAAGTAGCGCATCATGTCTGCCGCACATCGATAAAGGCCGTCAGAATACGCTGTCGGCATTTATCATTGCACCAGCAGTTCTTGTGAACTGCTGGTGCAATGCCACCCCCTGCAGATTCATGGTCAATCGGTCGCTAGCAGGGGGTGTCAATCAACCCGATCGTATTCGATCGGTTTGATTTCTGTCCGCGGCCTCAGAGCAGGCAGACAAGTTATGGAAACAAGGGGCATCAAGCTCCATATTGAGCTTGATAAATATGCCCCTCTATCTGAATCATGAAATAAAATGTTTGAGTTTCATATCCCTTTAATCTCAGGCAACAAAAAATATTTTTCATTGTAAGTATAATCAAACTATCTTAGGCAAGTTTGACTGTAAAATTCTCCTACTCTGTTCTCACTCTCCTTGGAGAACATATAGTTCTCCTCATAATTCTCCTACTTACAAATGTATCATTTATATTCTCCTGTGGAGGATTGAAAGTTCTCCTGCAAGTTCCTGCATTAAAGTTCCCCATAGCTACAGTGGAGAACAGCATTAGAAATCTATTCTCTACCAGTTGTAGAAGCAGTTACACAAAAAAAAATGGGCTCTACAAGGTTCAAAAAGTATCTATAACAAAGCACAATAATAATGGTTATTGGAGCACAATAATAATTTATGATGGAGTAAAAAAAATATATAATGGAGCGCCAAAATAATGTATAACAGAGCACAAAAATGATATATATTGGGGCATAAAAATTAGATATAAAAAAGCGCTAAAATTGAAGCACAAAAACAATGAAAATGCAGATCTATTTTCTTATATGAAAGTTTGCTGAAGAGGGGCGTTAACAAAGCTACTAGGAAGGCTGTATAAAGATTTCTATTGGTTTATATATGATTGACATGGAGAATAGTTGCTTATTTTTAGTGATAAATAAGTAGAAGATACTAATTCGACTGGAGAAATTTATCATTAGTTCTCCTCAGCTCTCCTCAGCTCTCCTATGGAGAAAAAAACAACTTTTTATGATAAATACGGGCGCACATGTGCGACTCTCCTAAGGAGAGCTGTGGAGAACTGATAGGAGAACAGAAAGGAGAATTCCCCAAATGATTGATAAATGGAGCCCAAAAGGCCCTTTTAAGGGCTATTGGTAGTTTATTGTAGGCTAGGGTTTTTTCATTTTGGGGGGGCTTATTTATTTTTATAGGGCTATTAGATTAGGTGTAATTGTTTTTATTTTAGATAATTTAGTTTGTTATTTGTCGTAATTAAGTGTTTGTTATTTTTTGTAATTTAGTGTTTTTTTATTTTTTGTAATTTAGTATTTTTTATTTTTTGTAATTGTAGATTTAAATATTTTTAGTTTAGTTTTTTTATGTGTAATTTAATTTATTTAATTGATAGTTATTTTAATTTTAGTCTAATAGTAATGTTAGTTTAATTTATAGTTTAAAATTAGGTTTTTTTTATTTCCCAGGTAAGTTTTTATTTATTTTAAAATAGGGATATTGTAATTTTAATATAAAGTTAGGGGGTTGTTAGGTTTAGGGGTTAATAGTTTAATTTAGTTTTTTGCGATGTGGGGGGCTGGCGGTTTAGGGGTTAATAGGTTTATTTAGTGGCAGTGATGTGGGAGGACAGAGGTTTAGGGGTTAATAACTTTATTTAGTGGCGGCGATGTCGGGGAGCAGCGGAGTAGGGGTTAATATTTTTATTATAGTGTAGGCGATTTTGGGGTGTGGAAGCATAGGGGTTAATAACTTTTTTATAGTGGTGGCGATGTCGGGAGCGGCAGATTAGGGGTTAATAACTTTCATATAGTGTTTGCAATGCGGGAGGGCCTTGGTTTAGGGGTTAATAGGTAGTTTATGGGTGTCAGTGTACTTTGTAACAGTTTGCTGTACGGATCGTGTCGGTATAGCCTCATCGCAAAACTGGTAATAGCAGTGCTATGGAAATCCCACGCAAAAACATAATTTTTTTGAGTGCGGGACTGACGTTGTGTTATAGGCTAAAATTCTTGCGGTACAGCTATACCGACAAGACTCGTAATGGCTGCGTTACTGTTTTAACACTGAAATGGCCATTTTTTCAGCGTTAAAACATGAACATAAAACTTGTAATCTAGGTGTTTTTTAGTTGTTATGTCTTGTTAAAAAAATAAAAATAAATATGAAATTCATAGGCAAAGGTAGTTTTTAGATGCATACATTCTGAATAATATGTTCACATGCCAAAAAATGTTCCCGGGTAGAATAAATTGCAATGGAAACTATTCTCTTCAATTCAGTGTTGCTTATAGTTATAAGCTCAAGTTTCATGGAACTTACATTTCATTGAACAGTCCCCATGATCTTTATTTGCTTCTTACTGTTTCAATGCACAGAAGTCACCTATTCACCACCACTCAACTCCAAAGGACCCTTCAGTTTAGATAAATAAAAAATTATTAAAGGGACATGAAACTCAAAATGTTTCTTTTGTGATTCAGATAGAGCATATAATTTTAAACAACTTTCCAATTTACTTCTATTATTATTTTTGCTTCAGTCTCTTTGTATCCTTTATTGAAGGATCAGCAATGCACTAGTGGGAGCTAGGTGAACATATTGGTAAGCCAATGATAAGGAGTTTATATATTCAGCCACCAATCAGTAGCTATCTCCCAGCCATTGAGCCTACTTCAGTATGCTTTCCAACAAAGGATATCAAGAGAATGAAGCACATTCTCTATCTGAATCATTAAATATGGGGGTTTCATGTCTCTTTAAATTATCCATATATTATTAGGTAGATTAGTAACAGGTTGTCAAGGTATCTGTGAAGATTATTAAATGAAACTTTTATATATATATATATATATATATATATATATATATATATACAGGGAGTGCAGAATTATTAGGCAAATGAGTATTTTGACCACATCATCCTCTTTATGCATGTTGTCTTACTCCAAGCTGTATAGGCTCGAAAGCCTACTACCAATTAAGCATATTAGGTGATGTGCATCTCTGTAATGAGAAGGGGTGTGGTCTAATGACATCAACACCCTATATCAGGTGTGCATAATTATTAGGCAACTTCCTTTCCTTTGGCAAAATGGGTCAAAAGAAGGACTTGACAGGCTCAGAAAAGTCAAAAATAGTGAGATATCTTGCAGAGGGATGCAGCACTCTTAAAATTGCAAAGCTTCTGAAGCGTGATCATCGAACAATCAAGCGTTTCATTCAAAATAGTCAACAGGGTCGCAAGAAGCGTGTGGAAAAACCAAGGCGCAAAATAACTGCCCATGAACTGAGAAAAGTCAAGCGTGCAGCTGCCAAGATGCCACTTGCCACCAGTTTGGCCACATTTCAGAGCTGCAACATCACTGGAGTGCCCAAAAGCACAAGGTGTGCAATACTCAGAGACATGGCCAAGGTAAGAAAGGCTGAAAGACGACCACCACTGAACAAGACACACAAGCTGAAACGTCAAGACTGGGCCAAGAAATATCTCAAGACTGATTTTTCTAAGGTTTTATGGACTGATGAAATGAGAGTGAGTCTTGATGGGCCAGATGGATGGGCCCGTGGCTGGATTGGTAAAGGGCAGAGAGCTCCAGTCCGACTCAGACGCCAGCAAGGTGGAGGTGGAGTACTGGTTTGAGCTGGTATCATCAAAGATGAGCTTGTGGGGCCTTTTCGGGTTGAGGATGGAGTCAAGCTCAACTCCCAGTCCTACTGCCAGTTTCTGGAAGACACCTTCTTCAAGCAGTGGTACAGGAAGAAGTCTGCATCCTTCAAGAAAAACATGATTTTCATGCAGGACAATGCTCCATCACACGCGTCCAAGTACTCCACAGCGTGGCTGGCAAGAAAGGGTATAAAAGAAGAAAATCTAATGACATGGCCTCCTTGTTCACCTGATCTGAACCCCATTGAGAACCTGTGGTCCATCATCAAATGTGAGATTTACAAGGAGGGAAAACAGTACACCTCTCTGAACAGTGTCTGGGAGGCTGTGGTTGCTGCTGCACGCAATGTTGATGGTGAACAGATCAAAACACTGACAGAATCCATGGATGGCAGGCTTTTGAGTGTCCTTGCAAAGAAAGGTGGCTATATTGGTCACTGATTTGTTTTTGTTTTGTTTTTGAATGTCAGAAATGTATATTTGTGAATGTTGAGATGTTATATTGGTTTCACTGGTAAAAATAAATAATTGAAATGGGTATATATTTGTTTTTTGTTAAGTTGCCTAATAATTATGCACAGTAATAGTCACCTGCACACACAGATATCCCCCTAAAATAGCTATAACTAAAAACAAACTAAAAACTACTTCCAAAACTATTCAGCTTTGATATTAATTAGTTTTTTGGGTTCATTGAGAACATGGTTGTTGTTCAATAATAAAATGAATCCTCAAAAATACAACTTGCCTAATAATTCTGCACTCCCTGTATATATATATATATATATATATAACTTATATATGGTTGTTAAGACCACAGGAATAATTATATATGATACTATTTGCATCAGATTTATTTACTGTAGATTGCAGTCCTATCTGCCAGGTGGTCTTGGCTGGATAAAACAACCCACATTCTTTTTGCTATGGAACATTTGGCCTAATCAGCTTAGGCAGTCATTTCAAAGAAAAACAAATGACTTCAAAGTAATATTAGCATGATGGAGCCTCAGAAGTGTATGCCCATATATGGGCTTCTTGTCCAAGATGAGTAATGAACTCACAGGCCCCCTGTGAAGTTATAGATGGTCCGTCTGTGGGAATGGTTAAATCTACAAACATCAGGGGATCCAGCTGTCTTCACCTAAGTGCTAAATTGTCCCTGCTGTGTTGCAATACACAAAATATCCCACTTTCCAGACTGGTAGAAACTTAGATTAAAAAGCAGAATGTATACTTAAAAAGTCATATAACTGATTTGTCTATAATTTTCAAATCTATTCAAACTACTCAAATAACACATATATGTATATATGTATTGATCTGGGACATACTATATTAAATAAATAATTGCTGCATTGAATAATAACTACATTGGTATATACAAATACTGACCCATTGATTTCAAGATAAACACATTTTTCTCTGTTTTCCAGAAATCTAGTGAATATTACAGGAAGAACTGATGTGGAGATGAGATCTCTAAATAGGTATCTACAGGTATACCTCACTTTACAGCGCTTCACTTTACAGCGCTTCGCTAATACAGCGCTTTGTGGAGCTGAAGTTCAACCTCCAAGGATTTTGAAACAGTGCTGTAATCATCATGAAATTGAGAGAAAAGTGACTGGCACCATTTTTTTATGCTTAGTTCACTCTGTTTACATCATTACAGTACAATCTGTGTCTCGGTGCTATATTCTGGCAAATTGTACTACAGTAATTGTCACTATTTTACAGGTACAGTATTTATTGAATACTGTGCTGTGCTAGTGTTAAACTAATTGTAGTGCTATTGTACCCTTAATATAAGTTAAGTCAAACATGTTTTCAAGTCTTTAAACACACTGGCAAGTGAAAAGAAAACCAAAAACTGCCTTGTTTCATTTTAAGGCGGTTTTCACTTTACAGCGGGGCTCCGGTCCCTAACCCGCTGTATAAGCGGGGTATACCTGTATATAATAAATGTATAAGTGTTAGACTAATTTCAAAATAATATCTGTTTCTTTGTTTTTCAGACAAGATGTCCCATGAATAGTAGTCATAAACACAGATATATGTGGATATTTTCTATTTTAACATAGAAATTAATAAAATACTGATGTTTCATATTAAAATAATCAGGATGGAGGGGCGGAGGCCGCGGAGTTAGCCATTGAGCTAAGCAGTCGCATAAACAGAGAGCTCTGTGTATTTCACATTGTTAAAGCAAAAATTGGTATACATTGACCACATCAGAATCCCTAAACCATAGCTGGACTCAGAGGAAATAACAACTGGACATTTAGAGGCGACCACTACACTCGAAACGGGTGATTGGGAAACGGACAGGGAGACGCCATCCTCATTCCCCTGCTGCGCCTGGGAGGAAACTCGGATCGCCTGGCCAACCTGTACTCCCGAGGGTCGGGGCTCCGCTCCGGAGACAGAGGTCCATCACCCAAGCCGTAACTACTGGGGTATGTACAGCGCAAAGCGCTAATGCTTCACTAAAGCCTTAGAACATTGGCAACACTAGACATACCCCGGACACTCGCACTAATATCCGCAGGTCAGCAAGACATATAACAGGACCTAACCCCCAAGCTGCAGCTACCTGGGGGCACTATTGACTACCTGGGGGGCCACAGTAGAGATAAAAGGAGACAATCTATAAGCAACACAGCTGTGGCGGGAACGGCCGCCATATTTATTGAAACTACGCAGTAGAATTTTACAACGTCAGCTACAGTTTGCTGCAATTCAGACACTTCTCGCAGATAGCAGAAACATAAGACACATACTCTTAGTGTTGTACCCTGCCCAAATACTCCTATACCAGGCTTGCATGTGGCACTCTGCCTCCTTTTGGAGGCCCCAATATTTCCTTGAAGTGTAGTAACCGACTGTAGCCTAATACAACACGTCACTTCTGACTCAGCAACGGCTGCAGGAGAGACTACCCCTGCAGGATAGACCAACATAACCACCTGCAGGCTTCCCAATACGTAACACATAAGGTCTAGGAGGGACACAAAAAACAAGAAGAAAAACAAAAAGGCCAACATAACTAAGTGATTAAGTGGAACTAAATACAGACATCAAGAGCGCAACAAGACGGTTTTTACGTTAAGCTCTTAAGCAAAACTATAGTACACCGTGAGCTCTCCATATCTTGGGCAAACTTTGGGTTAATGGGCAGTATAACAATAGCTGTGTCCCAGTAAATAGGAAATATATTGCTGCACAACATAGCAAATATAAACTCCTCTCTTACTAAAACAGCTACCTAGCAAGCACCTAGAGAAGTAGCATAGGCAGAAGAACCTTCCTAATTCCCTGCTCCATCGCTCCTCTAAGTGACGCCAATCAAGGTCCTTGGCCTATTTACCAACTTATATGTGTGTAATTTAATGAAAGAAAATTGCTCCTCAGCTGCCAACTATAGTACTTTCCAAACAACATGTAAATACCACTAAATGGCTTACACCCCGCCAGTCTAGCTGCACATCGCAACATACTTCACTTAAACTAAGACACCCACAACAACCTACTTCTCTGCCAACAGCAGCCATGTCTCACGCATGTAAAAGGAAACAGAAAGCCCATTCGACCCCCAAGAGAACAGTAGCAGACCATTTCCAACAATCAAATAGGGCAGGTACTACTGCCTCAGAGGATGATGGTTCAGACACCGGGAGCAGTATAGGCACACACACTGACAACATGCTGTCGCAACAATTTGCCCGCCTACCGACAGGAGACAATCTCTCTAATAATATGATGGACTCTATAAAATCTTTACTGGCCTCCCACCACGACTCCCTATCAAAGAAATTTGGCAGGTCTCACGCAGACTTAAAGAGAGACATTGCAGTGATTGGCGAGTGTACCGATACGCTCGAACGGAAACAAGAAGACTTAATGGTCGATCACTCCAACCTCCTAAGCTACTCGCAGAACCTGGCTGAACAATTATCGGAGTTAGAAATTAATCTGGCCGACTTGGAGGACAGGTCGCGCCGTAATAACATACGCATGAAAGGAATCCCAGAAGCGGTGCTACCCCAAGAGCTTGAAAGCTATCTACAAGACCTTTTCAACAGTGTTCTGGGGCCTTCACTAAATAATGAGGCGCTAGTAGACAAAGTTCACCGGGCACTCAAACGAAGATCTGCGGATAACGAGAAACCGAGAGATGTCATTGCTAAGATGCATTACTATACTTTCCGAGAAAAATTGCTCAGATTCCTGGCTAAGGAAAAGACGCTTCCAGATAAATATGCGGAAAACTCCAGATATTTCCTGATCTCTCACCCCATACTCTACAACTCCGCAGGCACTACCAACCCTTCACAAAGATCCTGAGGGACAAGGGCCTTAAATACAGGTGGGGGTTTCCAGTGCGACTGTTCATCACGAAAGAGGGACAGCAATATGTGGCTTTCACCCAACAGCAAGCAAGGGAACTGCTACAAAAATGGGACTTCCTCCCGACATCCTCTGATGACACGGCATCAAATCCCAGTAGAACCCGAGATCTCCGAGTATCTGCTCCTGAGTGGAGGCCCTTACCACAAAGGCCACCCCCGATTGTTAAAAAATCTACTGGACTGCTGGCACCTTCGACTCTACAGACATCATAGAAGTCATTCCTAGACCCTCACGGGGCTTCTCTATTGCCTAGCAACACCTGCATGACTTGGGGTCACGCCTACTACAGCACTCTTCACAACACACGGACTGCTGCTGGGAATGGGTGAGACCTACACAAAGTGTAGAGAACTGATGTGATTTTGTTCTTGATTTTGACTAGATGTTTTATAACAAACTGACTTTTTAGCAGAGATGTTCACACATAGCAACTACATTACCTTGAGAGGTGGAATTGTTATACTAGTTATATAATGTTTATGAAAAAGTTATTGTCACTGTTTGTTTCCTAAATATTTACTTATTATTATGGGATTTTGCGGTCCTTGCCGGCCCCTGGGCACACCATAACCTCCATTGTATCGCAATAAAGAAACTGGACCTGACTAAGTCTGGTGAGGGGGGGGGTGTTGGGTCCGGGGGCCGGTTGGGTGGACTTAATCCATTTGTTATTCCTTTAAATTATGTTACATTTTGAATGTTTTATGACTGGCAGGGGGAAAAAGCCATACTAAACTGTTCTCCCCCCCCCACATATCTAGTTGTGTTCTACAGGACAAAATCCTGGGAGAACACTCATTGCGAAAGTGTTTATTGACCACTTTTACCTGATCTCTGGGATGTCCTGACCACTAAGACTTCTCATTCTCTCAACATCCCCATAGACTGTCCTACTAAAATCGACAATATAGATAGCATAGCATTGCTCACCTCTCTTAGAGACTTGGCAATTTTTGGGCAACCCGCCCTACGTAAATAATTCAAACTACTCTCCCTGCCCTCCCCTTCCTCCCCTTTCCTCTTGCACTAACATGGCGCCAGTGACCGTAGCAACCCTTAACACTCAGGGTTTAAACTCCCCTACGAAGCGTAGCCTCCTAAAGCGCTACTTACTAGAACATAAAATACAGTTGATATTTTTGCAGGAAACACACTGGAAGGAGGGATCCCAGTACTTCAAAAACTCTGTACACTACCCAATCTGTGAGACAGCTTCAGATCTGGAAGAAAAGAAAAGAGGGGTAGCAATTTCGATCAGTAGAGAAATAAAATGCACAATAGAACATATCGAAAAATATACAGAAGGCCGCTTTATTATAGTGGTCTGCACCCTTAATGATATAATGTTTACTTTAGTTTCAATTTATGCCCCTAATACCCAACAGCTACCGTTTCTGAGAGGTTTACTTGAGCCCATGGTTCATTTTCGCGTATAGACTTCCTACTGTGTAACCCATGGACTTAAGACAGCTTTGGCAGGGCTGGCATACAAACCTGTACCTGGTCGGATCACGATATGGTCTGCTCTGACCTTGCCCTGCTACAATTGTCTTTTTGTGACCCTCTTGGAGACCCCCTGACTATTGCCTGACTGATAGCGACATCCCTGAGCTTATAGATACCATCCAAGAGTTTATAGAACACAATGACAAGGATTGCGCCAAGATAGACATGGTATGGGCGGCACTAAAAGCATATCTTAGGGGATACTTTATTAAAAAGACAGCACAATCACGCAAAGAAAGCTGGTCACTCCCTAGCAAAAATGTATGGGGATCTCCGTACATTAGAAACTGCAAACAAACAGACTCCCAGGCCGAGATAGCCCAACAGATAGGGCGTATCAGAGAGGAAAGTACAAGATAATTTACACAAACTTAAGCAGAAATATTACTATAAAGGTGATAGAGCTGACAGGTTATTAGCAAATAAACTTCGTATGCGGACCCAACACCAGAGAACACCCCATAAAGCCCCAGGCCCTGATAGCTTCACTGTCACTTTTTACCAGAGACTAGAACACATTATTTCTTCTTTAATACTTAAGTTCTTCTCCAGTGTGGCGGACAAGGGACATTTTATGTCCGAATTTTTGGAGGCTAACATCATTACTATCCCCAAGGAGGGAAAAGACCCGATGCATTGCTCCAGCTACAGGCCCATTTCCCTAATAAATGTTGATGCCAAAATATATGCGAAAATCTTATCGCTTAGACTAGGGAAACACTTGCCAACGATCGTTCATTTAGATCAGGTGGGGTTTGTGTCGGGTAGACAGGGATCCGACAATACTCGTCGCCTGCTGAACATATTTTCGGAAACGGCGGATATGGGCCTTCCTTTACTCACCCTATCACTTGAAGCTGAGAAAACATTTGACAGGGTGAGATGGGAATACTTATTTCAAACCCTTGAGGCATTTGGGATCCCAGACTTCTTTTGTATAGCGACAAAAGCTTTATACTCTACCCCATCTGCCTTGATTAAAGGAGTAGGATTCTGCTCCCCCAGAATCTCGATAACAAATGGCACAAGACAGGAGTGCCCCTTGTCCCTGCTCCTATTTGTGTTGGCAATAGAACCTTTGGGAGCTGCAATAGGGCTAACCCAGACATCCATGGCCTACAGATACATGATACAGTGCAGAAACTAGCACTATTTGCAGACGATCTTACAGTATTCGTTACCGACCCTTTCACATCCCTCCCAACCCTGATGTCCCTTTTGAAATTTTTCGGTGGCCTATCCTTTTAAAAATTAAATGTAGATAAAACAGAAGCATATTCCATAAATCTAACAGAGGCAGAGCAGGCTAGCATCCAAAAGCTATACTCCTTCAAGTGGTCTGGGAGGGGGGTGCAACACCTGGGAGTTTACCTCTCTCACACAAAGTCAACGGTTCTATTGGAAAACTATGAAAAGCTGTTGAGAGAAGTTAGATCTCTCCTAAGTTTCAAGAGATACAATGAGGTGTCATGGATGGGAAGAGTAGCTTCCCTTAAGATGATGATCCTCCCTAAGCTCACGTATCTTTTAAGGTGTATCCCAATACCAGTTCCAGCATCGCTCATCCATAAATTTCAAGCAGCCTTTAACTCCTATGTCTGGAATAATAAGAGATCCCGGGTGGCAGCACATATACTTCAATTACCGGTAGAGTAAGGAGGAATAGGGCTCCCAAGCATCAGACTCTACCATGAAGCCGCAATGTTGTCCCATATATCCACATGGGGACCAGACCTCCCACTCACGAGATGGAGGGAGCTAGAGCAGGCCTCCCTACCAGCCTACACTGATCTATCAGATCTCTTATGGCTCCCCCCTCACCAACAGGGGAAGATACATATAGCCAACGACATAGTAAAAGGGTGCCAGAAGACCTGGTTAAGGCTGCGCCATAATAGACTGATTGCCCCTCATCCCTCACCTATACAATCAATCAATGGGCTACTTAGGGGGCTCCATAACACACATACCACTGCTTGGGCACAAACCGAAATAGCTTACCTCCGAGACTTTTATACTGACAATAAGCTGCGCTCACACTTAGACATGATGTCCTCCCTGACATTAGCCCCCAAACTCAGATTTGACTTACTGAGACTGAGATCTCTGATGCATTCTTGGGGTTTTCTAGAAGACAACTTAAGGGACCCTACCCCCTGGGAAACTAGATGGGTAAACAATCTCTGCAAGCCGTTGTCAACCCATTATCAGTGTTTCTTAGGAGACTCTATCCCTTTTAAAACAGTACATATGGAAGTGTGGGAAAAAGAGTTGCAACAAACCTACCACCTTGATGAGTGGATCAAAGCTATTACCCATACATTGTATGAATTATATTTCAAATTAAAAACTAGATGACACCTTGTGCCAGCCAAACTACAAAAGCTCTACCCCGGGCACTCTCCGGAGTGTTGGAGGGGATGCGGGGAGAAAGAGACTCCCCTTCATGTCTGGTGGACATGCCCAAAGCTGAGCAGTTATTAGACGAGGATTGGGGCGGTTTGTAAAGAGCTGGGGATTTTGAAAGATCTGAGGCCAGCACTAGCATTACTACACATAGGCATAGAGAGGCCCCCACTACACAAACAATTTCTGTTAATTTACATTCTCAAGTCAGCCAAACTATTGATTGCGCGAAACTGGACAAAAGATCTCCCCCGAAATGGCAGGGAGTAGCTGATTGCATAAAAAACTACATTAAAAACATGGAAGACTTTGTTTACAGAGACAGGCGACAAACTAGCGACTTTTGCCTTATATGGGAGCCCTGGGAGATCCTCATGGCTACCAAGAGACCATAGATGGATGGAGACAGATGAGAGGTGCCGTCCCTTTCTTATCAGTCCCATTGGTCCCTCCTTCCAGTACTCTCTTTACACTGACGTTTCCCTATCCCTCCTGGATGTTTATTGGCGATGACCTCAGGGAGAGGAAAATGATCTATAGCTCTATATTCCACACATATTCCCTGCATAACCACTGTAACCGCCAAATTATGCTGACTAAACAATGATGGGAATAATGGACTGTCTCTTCCTCCAGATCCCTGCTACTGCCTTCCCAATATCTCACCTATCTAGTTACCCCCCGTCCTTTTCTAATTTTGAGTAAGAAGATACATTAGAATGAATACTTCATAATATCTATGTTGATGCTAGAGGTCAAGCACTAGTCTCTTGAGTAGTTCTGTTATTGTTTCATACTACAGAACCCCCAGAGGTGTACTACTGTATTAAAGAATGTTGAATTTAAGTTTGTAATTGGATTTTCGTAAAGCCTCTATAAAAACGAGGTAGCAAAGATTACTCCTTATCCTTATGTTTTGTTTTTTTTCACTGACTTTTGTCTAGAGTTCCGAAGTGAAGGCATAAGTTGTACTGTTGACTATTTACCTCAATAAAAAAAACTTTAATTTTTTTTTTATAATAATCAGGATGAATAGTATGACATGGTCCAATACATTTGGAACATGTGACTTGTTGATACTATAAAATATGGTATATTGAATAAAAATATATAGGAACTGTATTTACTGTTAGCAGTGTTAGGAATAGAAACAACATTTTTGGATGTCTGCTGCCACCTATAGATCAGGGATGGTATCACAGCCAAAAGCTAAATGGCTATGCAGGGAGGCGTCTCCCAAATAACCAAGAGATGTTCAGCTCAAGGAGCCTATCACAAGACAAGCTTCCGTTGTGCGTTTCCAATTTCATGATGATTAGAATAAAAGGGGTGGGACTATATTGCAAAATATAATCCCAAGCAAGAGAGAAAGAAGGGTCTGGCTGCAAAATTTTGGACTAGCAAACTGCTGCGATCCAATCTATTATAAAGCAACATGGGCCTACCTATTTTTCTTATCCATCTTGCAAAAATTACCTCTTTCAATTTATGAGGCAAAATTGGATTTGCTGGAGAAACTCTGGAAGTTGAAACATTAATTGTTTATTTGGGTGATGTATGACTGTTATTTATCTTTAATATTTTAGACAAAGGTATTCTGAGACTATATTAAAATTGCAGTTAGTAATTTTAAAAGGGTATTTTGTATTTTAGCTTACTTTCATAGTCCTGTATAGTTTTAAGCATGCCTTTTGTATGCTAAGTAATTTATCTTTGCAAATATAGAAATATATTTTAGAATTTGTCTTAATTGTAGATAATTAAGAATTTATTTCAGCTTAGATAAATTGGCATATAAACTGGCTGTTTACATTTAGAATATATATAACTTCTGGTGTTTTAATTAGAGTGTATAGAATCATTTGTGGGTTAAATAGCTTAGTTGTATTAATCTGAATGTTAGTGGCTCATACTGTGATATCTCATTGTGGTATTTTAATGCAATTCAATAGCAAATAAGGTTAATTCTAAAGATACATTTGGTTTGCTTTGTAAAGCAATTTTATTGTTTTGTATATGCATTTTTATTGGGGGTTTAGTTTAAAGAATAATTATTAAATATATTGTATTATAGCTCGGCCATATACTGACATATTACTTGGAGGCACACTGCTGAGATATTATTAATATTTATCACATTGATATAATATATTTGTAGTAAATAGAAATTATTATTGAAAAACAGTTATTATTATTTTTTTGTTGTGATTAAATATTTCAAAATTAATATTAACATCTTGAAATATCATTAAAAAAATAATTAATTTGTGAAAAATTGATTAAAAAATATAAATTTTTCATATTTCAAAATTAATATTAATATTTTTTTTTTTTTAAATTTCTTCTTATTGGTCAAAATTGTATTAGCATTTTAATTTAACTAAATACAAAGCCAATATAATAATGTCTGTAACCAGAGGGGAATCATTTGAATCTGTACATAGTGTTGAAATTTGTTCCCCGAAAATACCCCTCTCAGGGCGATGTTCTTAAGATGGACATTATAGGCCACATTAAAAAGAGGTGTAATATTGTGGGTGATTTAAATGATTTATATGGATATGCTTGAAATTAAGGCTAAAAATATTGCTATTGATGATGGAAGGTGGAATGAAAAAAGTTAATTATTCCAAGAATTATTAAAAATTATTCAATGCAAAAATCTCAAAAAACGCGACAAACTAATACTAAAATCTTGGCCCCTTGTAATATGCATTGTTGACGAAATGTCGCTATACCTCATAGAGAAGGAATTGCAAATACAGGGACTAGAAGATATTATTCGCTCCTCACACAGATGCAAAGAGAATTTAAATATAGCCGAAAATAAAATTGATGAGTTTGCCCAAAACATGGCCACTTTACAAAAATATAACCATAATTTAGTTGCCCAGATAGAAGATTTGCATAAAGAACTCACACAAAGCCAGAGAGAATTAAGTGGTTTAAAAAGGTTGTATCGTCATAATGAAAGCCCCTCTATTAGCAGTGAGAATAATGCAGATAATTCTAATTCTCTTAAAGAATGCATCAGGGAGGAAATGCAGAAATTTAGGGAAGAATTTAGACAAAGAACCCCTATTGGGTCAGAACTAAATTTCTCAAATAGACAGTCACCTCATGATATAAATTCAGGGAGCTGCTATAATTCAGATGAGGAGATGGAGGGAAGCTCTAGTAGTGATAACCACCATAATACTAATATGCATAAGGGTTCTCCCTATAGCAAAAGGGAAGATAGAGAATGCTCCAACCCCAAAAATAAAGCTCCTAGGAAAGCCCGAGATATGTCTAATATGGTATATAACACCCCTAAAATAATTAAATTTTTAAGTCATGCAGTACCTAAGTTCTCCAACAAGGGAACCAATTCTATAATTGACCACTTAGCGACTTATGAAAATGCTTTATCCATTATGAATGTTACAAGTGAGCAGTCAAACATTTACTTGCTGCCCTGGGTATTTGAAGGTAAATATCACAAATTCTTTGCTTCACGGATATGAATATTCATTCCTGGAATGAGACAAAACGACAGTGCAGAGAAGAATTCGGGCAATATCGCACTAAAACTGCAGCAAAAATAGCTGTATAGGGTTTAAAATGTAGTGCGAATCAAAGCCCTATAGAATTCCTTTCTGTACTGAAAAGTGCGTACAGTATGGCTGAAGATTATCCCATATTTGAATGCTCAGAATTTGTGAATTTATTTTTCGAAGCATTGCCTGCGCACATCAAACTTAATTTAGCTAGAGATTTTGATGAGCACTGCTCATTGGACTGGCTGATCAAAGAGAGTACACAGTTATACTCTATTCAGCATTCCGGTGAACAGGGGGTTAAAAGGGAACCAAAACCCAGTCCCAAAATTGTGGCAGAAACTAGGGTGTCACCAAGCCCCCTCAATTTGGAGTCTAAAAAGAAAACCTATGCGGAGGTGGCCCGAGAAAACAGGACATCCCCACAAAATTTTATCTCTACCCCTCCCCCAACACAGGCTGATGCGCAAAGAGATTATGCTCAAAATGGGGGGCATACCCAGGTAAATAATTATCCCCAAAGAGATGAACGCCCACAAAATAATTGGTATCCCCGTAAAAATAAATACCAAAAGTGGCAAAAATACTCTCAGGGTAACCAGACACCCCAAGTAAATAGTGCCCCCCAAGATACTAACGCTGAACAAGTTGAACCCCAAAGACAAACACGTCAAAATAGGAGAAATAGCTATGATTCTGAGGGATCCCAAGAATCCAGGAATCAATACCCTGGGACATCAAAAAATTGGTCCATGGGTAAAGATAGCTTGTCAGTTATGTACACTGTTTACTAATCCTTTTTTAGAGGTACAGCCAGTGACCAGCAGTGGGCCACAGGCACAGTCATAAATACTGCAGTATCACCGGAAAGGGAGGGGAGAGATATACCAAATGAAATTATAAAAGTCAATAATGGTACTAATCATATTCTCTCCCTACAGACCGGAAACGGATGATTTAGCTGTGATGACGAGCAACCTCAGCCGGGAAACTTTAACAAATTTCTTCCTTTGCAGCATTCTCTTAACCTTATTTCCACAGATGCAGTACACAAGAACCCAGTCGACCTTATTATAGAGGGGACCGGTAAGAATGAAGTTTCTTCTGCATCAGGTAAAGTGGCATATTCAGGAAACACATGGCGAAGCCCACAATTGTTTAATCATGCCAATTTTATGTGTGAAATGGTAGAAACTGCAGGGAGATATTATGTATTAGCTGAGATCCAGGATTCAGTTTCCAACCTTATCATGGGATTAATTGATACTGGGTCTCAGGCAACTATTTTATCCCACAGGTACTACACACAGCTAAATGAGCTAACACCCCACAAACCTAAAATAAAAGAATTTGATGGTTCACTAATAGGTGTTGGGGGTGACTCTCTAAAAGTCTACGGTACTGCATGGTTAAAAGTGAGGCTGGGGAACAGGATGATAAGACACCCTGTCATTATAGTGGATCTGCCAACTGATCATTTAATTAATGGTAGTGATCTCCTGCTGCGATTAAGCACCATAATTGATTGCATAAATAATGTAATTTGGTCACAAGTAAAAAGGCCTATAAATTATGAGAAATCCGGTATATCTCGCATCCGGCATAACTGTCACGTGGTGGAAGAGAAACCAGATGCTGTGGAGATTAATTTCAGGAATGACTCTATACCTGAAATCACTATGCTACAAATAGATGATCAAACTCCTTTAAGTGGTTCTGATGGTAATACTTTTAAAATTTTGCCTGGAAATATAGCAAATATCTCCTTGGACGGCGATGTATTAACCATATCTCTTCACAAGGGGATAATAAAATCTCTAAAGGAGGAGGCCACGCTCAATACCTCGCTGGAATTGAGAGAGTTAAAAAGAGGATCTATTTATCCCTATGCAAGTGCATGACCTTGGTAAAACCAATATGCTAAATTGAACTTAAAACAGGAAGCTAGCTATATAAGCGAAGGCTTATTAGTGCAAATAGCTGAACCTAAAGTGATTAAATATCTTTCTCCCCATGACCACTGTGTCCACGGCCTACATGACAGGTCTGAAAGCCATAACATCACAGCAAAGTGCTTATTATCTATATCTATAGGTAATAAATCAGCGAAGCACCTGTTTTTAGTTTTAAATACTCCCCATAATCAAATATACATTGGTAATGATCTCTCACATAGATATGCCATACAAATAGATTTGATTAACTCTTGCTTCTGGAGCAGGTTAAAGGGGGACCCTGAAGCATTTCAGGATGAAAACGCAGCCCTGAAATCAAACCAGCAAATGACATATGCTTTAAATATGCAGGTGTCTAACAATGATATAATCCCTGCTGGGGCCGACAGATTCCTCTTACCCTTACAGGTAAAAAGAGGTCAGAAATTAAAAACTTCTGAAACGCTAATATACACCTCTCAAGGGTACCTCAACTCTAGGTTGGAAGAAGCCTATGAAATAGGACAGCCTGAAATCTTTCCAGGATTTCAGCAAATAGTCGAAGAGCAAATATCTTTAGCTAATGGCTGTTCCAGTGATGATGAACGCCAACAGCTACAAGAACTCCTGATGGAGTACAAGGATATTTTTGCTAGATATTCTTATGACTGTGGGACTACAGACTTGCACATTGCAAGAATCCAAACAGATCCCAATCTACCACCTGTCTTTGTTAAACAATACAGACTTCCTTTAGCCTCATATGATTCTCTTGCAGAAATCATAAGGAACTTGGAAGAAAGAGGTATTATCCGACAGGTGCACAGCTCTTATAACAATCCTATTCTAGGTTTTCTTAAGCCCAATGGACAATGGTGTTTGTGTGCTGATTTAAGACAGCTAAACAAACGAGTGTACATGTCTGGCTGGCCTGTGCCATATATTGACCAGTGCCTAGCACAGATGCAGGGATCTAAAATATTCACTGCCATTGATTGTGCACAGGGATATTGGACCATAAAGGTACATGAGGAGGACCAGTACAAGCTGGCATTCTCATTCCAAAAGGTCCAGTATGGATTCCAGAGACTCCCATTCGGATACATAAATTCAGGACATGACTTTGCTGTATTCATGCATAAGGCTATGCCTGATGCACTGGAAAAGGGGACCTTATCATATGTTAATGATGCACAGACTTTGAAAAACACATCACAGAGCTTAAACACGTCCTCAGCCAACTTAAAAGGGCAGGTGTCAAATTATCCCTACAAAAAGCTCAATGGTGCCGCACTCGTGTAAACTTCTTGGGACATGAAGTGACTTCTGAAGGGCTAAATCCTCCGAAGAAAAAGGTGGAAGCTATAGTAAATTCTAAAAACCCAACTAACTTAAAGGAATTGAGATCATTCCTGGGTATGATGAATTTTTTCTCAAAAATTCATTGATAATTATGCAGAATTAGCTAAACCACTACTACTACTTCTAAAGAAGGATGTGAAATGGCACTAGAGTGAGACTCAAGAGACAGCCATCAGAGAGCTGAAGAGAAAACTCAGTCAAGCACCTTGCTTAGCGTACCCTGAAGGGGGAAAATCTTTCTACTTAGAAACAGGTTACACAGATATAAGCATGAGTGCTGTTTTATACCAGAAGCATGATAATTTAAGCAAAGTCATTGCTTATGCAAGCAAAACTCTATCCCCAGTAGAAATATAACTTAGCGATTGCGAAAAAGCCCTCTTATCTAATGTATGGGCTCTACAAAATTTCCGCAGCTATATACAGGGTGAGAAAATTATCGTAGAAATGGCCCACCAGCCTTTGCTATATCTGCAAAGTGAGAAAATAAGAGATGGGAATTTGTCTAATAGCCGCATAACAGCTTGGACTCTTTCCTTACAAGGCTGGCCTTTAGAGATTCGCTACAAGCAGAATAAAAAGAATCCAGTCACACAGGGGCTTGCTGAGCTCCATGACTGTACTGCTAAGGATCATGGGGAAGAATTATTAGAAGATGATTTAATGAAGGAACAATTGCTTTCCCCATATAAGATATATAATGAGGACCAGTGTCAAACATTACCTTGGGTATATGTTGATGGTTGTTCTTACCATGCCACTATTGAAAATGAGTGCAGATTAGTCGCTGGCATTGGTATAACTTGGGCAAATGGATTCCCAAATATTTCTGTAGGTTTCAACATTGGACCAAGATCCAGACAAGTTGCAGAACTAACTGCTGTTCTAAAAACCATTGAGATGGCTTTTAACACGGTATTCATGAATTAGTGATCATTACTGACTCAAATTATGGGCGTGACAGTTTTGTTGAATACCTGCCAACTTGGAAAAGAAATGGCATGCAGAAATCTAACAAAACAAAACCAGTAAAACATGGCAAGTTGTTCTGCGAGATTTATAATCTGGTGGTATCCAATGATTTAACCATACACTGGAAAAAGACCAAGGGTCATTCCAGGGTTCTAGGTTCTGATAAGGAAGGCAATGATCTTGTGGATTCATTAGCCAAACAAGGAGCCATAACTGGAGAACTGCTTAATATCGACCATTTAATGGGTGCAATTCAGGTAGAAGCCATTACCAGAAACCAGGCTAAACAACAAAATGACCCTAACCTGGTACAATGGAGTCAGGATTCTCCTAGTGAGGACCTGATCACTAGTCAAAAAGAAGACCCCATTGTAGGCATCTTCTATAAACAAATAGAAGATCCTGAAAACAACCCCATCTCAAAAGATGATTGTATTGGCAAGGAAGATCTTATAATCTTAATGAAATCCAGATCATAATTCAAGTTACAGGCTGGTTTGTTAATTAGAACCTCCAAAACTGGCATCCAGCAATGGGTAGTACCCACCAAGTTCAGAGGTCTAATTCTTCAACATGCCCATGATGCTCCCACATCTGGCCATCGTGGTGCCAAACTCACATATGAAATATTGCGTGATTACGCCTTCTGGCCACACATGTTGAAAGATTTTCAAACTTACTGTCAAGGTTGTTTAATCTGTCCACAGTTCCAACCCACTACACCAATGCATAGAGTGCCATTGCAGAAAAGGGGGATGGTAATGCCATGGTCAGATATACAAATTGATTTTATTGGTCCAGTAACAAGGTCATCAAGAGGTAACAAATACATGTTGACAGTGACATGCCTGTTCACTAAATGGGTAGAGTGCATCAGTGCACCTAAACAATAGTGTTGAAAAATGCGCAGCATTGCTCATCAACCACATGTTTTCCAGATTTGGTTTGCCCCAAAGAATCGAATCCAATCGGGGAACCCACTTCACTAGCAAAGTGATAACCAAAATGTAGAAAATACTAGGGGTTAAAATAAAGCTCCATATTGCATATAGAGCTGTCTCAAGTGGTGGTGTAGAGCATTACAACCAGTCCATTGTTAAAATCCTCAAAAAGTTTGTGAGTGAAATGGGTAAAGAGTGGGATGTAAAACTACCTCTAGTCCTAATGGTATTAAGAGCAACTCCAAGTAGGGCTACCAAGATGTCACTTTTTGAACTGATGACTGGTAGAAGAATGGTTCTACCTCAACATCTACTGTACCGTACATCAGACCAGAACTTGATAAACGCTGCCAATACGCATCAATATGTGGAGAACCTAAGAAAGCACGTACAATATGCCTTTGCATTTGCTCAAAGGAACTTAGAGAAGGCCGCAACTGCCACTAAAACCTATTATGATCTCAAAACGTCCAAAAAGGAATATGAAATAAATGATAAAGTTTATCTTTATAACTTTGGAAGAGATCAGGTTAAGAAGAAGAAGTTTCTTCCATTATGGAAAGGTCCTTTTGTCGTTATTGACAAAATATCTCCAGTCGCCTATAAAATTAGGATACCCAAAAATGATACTTTTATGGATAAATGGGTCCATATTAATCAGTTGCGAGTGTGCCATCCTAGATCCCAACAACAAGTCATAGAGGGAGAATGAAATGTCATATCCCCAAATGCACTAAAAGAAATATTGTAGTTTAAAGATGCCTAGCTAATGAGCATGAAGGCTCAAAAACAACGGACTCTCTTCATAGAAGACTGTCTATAATGCATACCGTCAACATCCTCACCAAGTACCACTGACTTTAAGCCAATTCCAATACATGTGTCCTACATCCATTGAAATTGGAAGGGGAAATTATGTCAAGGTATCTGTGAAGATTATTATAATGAAAATTATATGTATATATATATAACTTATATATGGTTGGTAAGACCACAGAATTAATTATATATGAGACTAGTTGCATCAGATTTATTTACTGTAGATTGCAGTCCTCTCTGCCAGATGGTCTTGGTTGGATAAAACAACCCCCATTCTTTTTGCTATGGAACATTTGGTCTAATCAGCTCAGGCAGTCATTTAAAACAAAACAAATTACTTCAAAGTAATATTAGCATGATGGTGCCTCAGAAGTGTTTGCCCATATATGGGCTTCCTGCCCAAGATGAGTAATGAACTCACAGGCCCCCTGTGAAGTTATAGACGGTCCGTCTGTGGGAATGGTTAAATCTACAAACATGTTCAGGGGATCCAGCTGTCTTCACCTAAGTGCTAAATTGTCCCTGCTGTGTTGCAATACACAAAATATCCCACTTTCCAGACTGGTAGAAACTTAGATTAAATAGCAGAATGTATACTTAAAAAGTCATATAACTGATTTGTCTATAATTTTCAAATCTATTTAAAATACTCAAATAACACATATATGTATATATGTATTGATCTGGGACATACAATATTAAATAAATAATTGCTGTATTGAATAATAACTACATTGGTATATACAAATACTGACCCATTGATTTCAAGATAAACACATTTCCTCTGTTTTCCAGAAATCTAGTGAAAATTACAGGAATAACTGATGTGGAGATGAGATCTCTAAATAGGTATCTATATAATAAATGTATAAGTGTTAGACTAATTTCAAAATAATATCTGTTTCTTTGTTTTTCAGACAAGATGTCCCATGAATAGTAGTCATAAACACAGATATATGTGGATATTTTCTATTTTAACATAGAAATTGATAAAATACTGATGTTTCATATTAAAATAATCAGGATGAATAGTATGACATGGTCCAATATATTTGGAACATGTGACTTGTTGATATTAAAAATATGGTATATTGAATAAAAATATATAGGAACTGTATTTACTGTTAGCAGTGTTAGGAATAGAAACAACATTTCTGGATGTCTGCTGCCACCTATAGATCAGGGGTGGTATCACAGCCAAAAGATAAATGGCTATGCAGAGAGGGGTGGGACTATATTGCAAAATATAATCCCAAGCAATAGAGAAAGAAGGATCTGGCTGCAAAATTTTGGACTAACAAACTGCTGCGATCCAGTCTATAATAAAGCAACCTGGGCCTATTTTTCTTATCCATTTTGCAAGAATTACCTCTTTCAATTTATGAGGCAAAATTGGATTTACTGGAGAAACTCTGAAAGTTGAAACATTAATTGTTTATTTGGGTGATGTATGACTGTTATTTATCTTTAATATTTTAGACAAAGGTATTCTGAGACTATAGTCAAATTGTGGTTAGTAATTTTAAAAGGGTATTTTGTATTTTAGCTTACATTCATAGTCAAGTATAGTTTTAAACTTGCCTTTTGTATGCTAAGTAATTTATCTTTGCAAATATAGAAACATATTTTAGAATTTGTCTTGATTGTAGATAATTAAGAATTCATTTCAGCTTAGATAAATTGGCATATAAACTGGCTGTTTACATTTAGAATATATATAACTTCTGGTGTTTTAATTAGAGTGTATAAAATCATTTGTGGGTTAAATAGCTTAGTTCTATTAATCTGAATGTTAGTGGCTCATACTGTGATATCTCATTGTGGTATTTTAATGCAATTCAATTGTGAATAAGGTTCATTCTAAAGATACAATTTGGTTTGCTTTGTAAAGAATATTGTAACAGTTTAAACATTGTATAGTTGATCCATATCTGGTTTTCTATAAATATAATTCAATGTGTCTATAAATTTTAACTAATATAAAGAACTTAGGAATTTACATTAATTTTATTGTTTTGTATATGCATTTTTATTGGGGGTTTAGTTTAAAGAATAATTATTAAATATATTGTATTATAACCCTGCCATATACTGACACGGTTTTCAAATTATTTTAATACATAAGACAAAATAAAACATTTGGTGAACTATTTGAGTAACATGTCCATTATTGAGGATAAGAGTAAGAAACAATAAACCACCTTTTTGATAGACAATTATTGTTGTTGGTTTTTGTTTGTTTGTTTTGTCCATTTGACTGTGGAAACTTTATTAAATTTATTGAAATGTTTTAATTATTACAGGAGAAGACAAATGCTTGATTCAGCTGCATTATTTTAAACTGCTTAATTACCTCACACATGGTTTCCTGAATTATAGTTTTATTCTTTTGAATTGAAATGGTCAGGAAAGAAATCAGTTATCCCAATGATTTGTTACAAACCATTTGATTTCCATAATATTGTCAGAAATCCCATTTGTAGGAATATTTTTGATATGCGGGTACTGTACATACTTCTTTATAGACTACTATAATTTGTACCACTATATTTTATACCTTGTTATATATTGTTGCTATTGATAGTAATATCTGTTAGCTTGATTGATCGACAAATATAATAATTTGTTGCATTCATTTACAGAGTTCGGATACTGTGATAACTGCTTAAAAGTAACCTTGTTAGCATCATATTTTATTCATACTGAATATACTGACATTTGCCTATTTAAGGATATGAAACTGAGACAAAGCATTAAAGGGACAGTGAACGTTTTTCATATTTGAGTCATTGTCATTTTCTTTTCATTATTATTTTACTTACTGAATTTAGCTGATCCTCCTCACTAATCCACCAGGCCTTTAATAATTAGTTTTTGCTTTTTTATACCCCTGGAGCTGCCTATTTGACCAACCGACAATCTGTCTATTTAGTTAAAGTCACATTTCTATAGCTAAAAGTAAAGGTGCTGAGTGTGCCCTGATTTTTGTCACTTGGGCAGGTAGTAAGGTTGCTGACTGGCTTTACCACCCAGTGACTTAAATGTGAAAAACATTAGTTGTATTGGAAGGTTAGGTGAGAAGATAAATATGCATCTAGGGGGCTATGAAAACAATAATTATTGAAGACCTGGGGTATTAGTTAGGAGGATTAGCTAAATCTAGTGAGTTACAATATTGAAAAAGTGAACATTTACTGCCAATTTAAATGAAAGTAAATTAATTAGACAGAAGAAATAATTTTAGTTTAAAATGTCAAAACAATCTCTATAGTTTTGCCCCAAAATCTCTATTGCAAGGAAATACAATGTTGTACAATGCGTATTTATGATGTTATAGACAGTTTACATTTCAAACAGAGGGTATAATAATATGCACTCATAATATGTTATAATTCAAATGACAAACTAACAAAAACTCAAGAAGCATAAATACTTTGCTCATTTCGAGCTAGATTAAGAGTGAAGTGTAAATTAGCGCTCATGCGTTATCTTCACTAGAAGTAAGCTTTTGGCACGTGTCAGATAGGTGCGTATTACAAGTTGAAAGTAGAAAGTTTGCCCACAAGCGCTAACCAGACCTGCACAAAACATAGAACTTCAATTATTGCGACCGCGCTAAAGTATTCCCCCATATATTTCAATGATGCGGGAAAAGTGAAAAACACTCATATTCGCATGTAAACCCGAACGCGTTGAAACAAGTATATATATATAGGTGTAGATATATACCGATATATATTTAAATATCTATTTAAAAATGCTTAGAACATATTCCCCTATGTGAAGAACATTGGAATGTGAACAGTAAATACACAGTAAAACACTTTATTAAATATGAATATTGCATAAATATGATTCCATGTTTTCAGCTACTTGACTGCAAAGGGCTTCAATGCACTTATATATGTATCTATTTGTGTGTATATGTCTTTGTAAATACATATACACATATAAATACATAAACATATATATATATATATATATATATATATATATATATATATATATATATATATATATATATATATATACATATTTAGACGTGTATGTATCTCTATGTTAAAACCCTTTGCGTGCCTTTTTTCATTGGAAATATATATATATATACACACACATATAAATACATATGTACACACATAAAAACATATATATAAATATATAAATATATAAATATATATATATATATATATATATATATATATACACAGGTATATATATATATATATATACATATACATATTTAGACTTGTATGTATGTATGTATGTATGTTAAAGCCCTTTGCATGCCTTTTTTTTTAACACCTTACAACTCATATGTTTGAGCCCTTATAACTTTATATGCAATATTTTTTTAATTATTTTATTAGACAGTGTTATCATGTGTGTAATTACTTTTTAATGTAATTATGATGTTTTTTGTGCAACTTTTTTGTTTCTTGTAACAGTTAACCATAGCTCTGAAGTTGCACTAACCCGATGCACATTAAATTATATTGTGATAAAGCGAATGTGTTTACTTTCAACTTGTAATATGTGTGCTACTTCTGACACGTGCAAAGAGCCACGATATACCCCTTATCCCTCACGCGGAACAGTTAGATCGCCACACATAATCTAGCCCTTCATGTGAAATGGGAAAGAGCAGGCAGATCCACAGTACCAGGAAGGGATTCATTATTTTATGTCTAAATGCCATCTGCCCCAAGATGAATCTTTATAGTTTTATGTTAAAAATGTGTATGATTAAAGCTAATATAAAACAAGAAGGGTGAATTTTTAAAACTAGGGTAGCAAAAAAAAAACTAGATGAGCTAATGCCCTCCAAGCTAGTAAGAACTAGTAAGAAAACCAGATAAATGTTCAACAAGAGATTGCTCTTTCTGAGACACTTAATTCATATAGTTCATACTGTACAATACATCTTTTGTGCAATATTTTTTTTTATTTGCAAGGCTGATAAAATAAGCATCTGATAACAGATGCATTAAGTCTGTAACTACAGGTGACCAGTAATTGCTAAAACTTTTACTGCAATCACGCTTGTGGTGTTTTCCAACTGTTTATTTAGCACATGTTCCCATCTGTTTCTTTCCTAGAGAAGGGAAATAGAGGCAATAATATCTACCCAGGCATTCACTGTACCAAGTCTTCTTACATGCTGTGAAATAACACACATGACAAGCTAAAGATAGACTGTTGCCCTCCTGTCTGCCTCCATGTCTGTTTGTTGGATATATTTTTTAAGGGGATTTACAATAAAGTAAAGATTATATTTTACACACTCAGCACTGCCTGCTTTTTTGTCTAACTAAAGAAAAACATCTCTGTTCAGGAGCAGTTTTTGTGGTCTCTACAGAATGATCATGTTTGGGTGACATCCCATATTTATTTTATCTCAGTATCTAATGCCAGCAAGAATTGTGCATCTCCACAGGTGACATGAACTCTTCTGAATGCAGACTGATAGAGATATTACAACGAGAGGGTCATGCCAACCACTCTCCGATTACGGATAAGCTGTTTTACATCAAGTCTCAGGAAATGATTATTTACCATCTTTATTTGGAAATGAAACTGTTTCTGATACCTACAAGTGTCTGTTTTGTTGCTGCCTTTTTTGTCACGCCTTCTATTTTGTTTGCCATTTTCTCCAACGTCAGCCTACGCCGTGAGACGAGATTCTTACTTCTGGCAAATGCTTTGTTTTCTGACTTTTTATATCTGCTACTATTCACAACAACTAGCATGTTTATTGTTGTTAATCATAAAGTTCCCAGCTATGTTTGCCCAGTCCTTCTTTTTTTGCTGGCCGTAAACTACTGCGGAGGAGTGCAAACCGCATTGGTAATGGTTGCAGACACATATTTGGCAGTGTTGTGGCCCCTGCATTATGTGAGACTTTTACCTTCTTCAAGGATAAAAAAACTAATAGCGTTGCTTTGGTTCTCATCTTGTTTGTTTCCAGCCATATTGTTCCTAACATTGTACTTTACACAGGAACCCGGACCGTGTCCACTTGAACTGTGTTCTCTGCCCGTAATCCTCACAATTACTTTACACGGAAATGACGCAATCAGATTATTTCATATTTTTTTTATTTCTGCTTTCCTGTTATGCTTTTCATTAGTACTCTGCTGCTATTTCTTTCTTTGTTATAAAACTCGGGAAACCGGAATATGGAAAAGTATTTTATCCAGAGCCACTGCCACGTTTCTGATGCACCATGCCATATTTTTCTCTCATTTCTGCCCTCTTTTACTCCTCCTTATAGGATCATTATTATATATCAATCAAGTTATAGACCTTGAAACAGTGTTGTGTTTAAATTTAATAATCTGTAATGTTTTAATTGTTTTACCAAAAGGTGTTTCCCCATATCTGTATGGCTTTAGATACAGAGAATTATACAGATCCCTTTCTTTATTTTGTAAATTAAAACACAATAGTCTGGTTGCACCTGAAAATAGGGTTAATTAGATATAGGATATTGGGAAATATTTCTAACAGCATCACAGCATTTGAATATAAATATATAAATATATATATATAAAATATAATATTGATTTCTCGGCATGCCATAATGTTGTGGTTTCTGTACATTAATCTGTGACTCCCTTCAGAAAACCTTTTTAATGTACACCATCAGCATAATTACTTCAGCTCTGGACCTCTATTGACCACAATTGCTTATAAGCAAGCTGTACCCACATTTGTCTGAATTGTCTCTTTATATAATAAAACAGAACTATAGCTTTCTGCCAAATAATGATTGCTTCCATTGGCAAAGATTTGATTGGAATTTCTGGTACTTTATATCAATTGTGTGTTACTGATACATTGAAAACAACGCTGCTTAACTAAAGCCTTCATAATGTATGTTGTGTATTTCATAAAAGAACAGGATTGATATCTAGGCAACATAGGCACCTGCCTATGGTTCCATAAAACTGAAACAGAGTTGTATCATTGCCTAACTACAAATGGTAATTTACTAGGCAAAAAATGCAAGTGGTGGCATTACATTTTGTTTCTCCAATATGTCACTTTATCACCCAAGCCCTAAAATACATAACTGTAGCCCATCCTCAAGATTTTTTTTGACTTCTATTGTTTTACAGGGTTTCAAAATAACTGTTTAGATTCTTAATATGGCTAAGTATCATATTACAATATTAATTAAAGTGACAGTAAAGTCAAAATAAAACTTTTATGATTCAGAGAGAGCATGCAAATTTAAATAACTTTCCAATTTACTTCAGTTATCAAATTTGATTCATTCTCATTGTATCTTTTATTGAAGAATAAAACTAGGTAGGCTCATAAGAGCTCAGGAGTGTGCACAAGTCTTTAGTACTCTATGGCAGCAGTGTTTTGCAACGTTATTTGTAGCTTTGTTATATAATTTTGCTAAACTCTGCTGCCCTAGAGTTCTAAAGACTTGTGCACACTCCTGAGCTCTTATGAGCCTACCTAGTTTTACTCTTCAATAGAATTTGATAACAGAAATAAATTAGTAAGTTGTTTAAAATTGCATGCTCTATCCGAATCATGAAAGTTTAATGTTGACTTTACTGTCCCTTTAATATCCACTTTGAATCCAAATTTAGGGTTTTAGCTTAGTTTTTTAATGTATTCAAAAATGTCTGGATTTGTTAGGCAGTTAATTACCTATCAGATGAATATGGAACATAGGTTTGTCTTACATTTAGATTGGATAAACACACAAAAACGATTAGAAAAGTGACTGGGGATTTCACAGGGCATTACAGACCTAATCAGAAGAATAATACAATCAGGCAATGTGAAAGGAAAACATGAGGACTAATCAATATAATATTGATTATGATTTCTAATGTGTTTGAATGCATTTTGTCTCTTAACTAATAATAACAAATACTTGCAATTAATACGTTTACATATATATGATTATTTTTTTAAACAGTTTTGAGCATGCAACGTCTTATTTGTAATCCTGATGGTAGTGTTTAATTTTGCACTTTTCATAGTTTACGATTGTTTAAAAATAATTTGAAAATGTGATGTAACCTGTATTTTAAAGTTGTTGTTTTTATTTTATCAAGCGAGCAAACAATTACATAACTAAGTATATACAAAAACATTTTAACAAGCCAAACCAAAATGCTGCTGAAGTAAATCTTTTAAAAAACATGATTGAAATGTTGTTTTTTCTAAATACTTTTGGTGTCACATTTCTTCTTAACAGGCACAGAGGGTAGTGGCAGATATACCTCTCACTTGGTGCAAGTAGGGCCGATATTCCACAGGGAAAATAAATAGGCAGTCTGTAAAGAGCAGATTCTGAATCCTCACAAGTACTTGCTGAGGCCTGTTGTGGTGGAGCATAAAATTTGTATTATGCAGTGGCAAAACATAGAAAAAATTAATATATGGAAACAGAGAGAAAAGCAAAAATGTGTTGTTTTCTTGGTACCGTGTTAACCAGTAAACTAAGTGAAAAATAAAATAACAAACAAATGATAGAGTAATACCTTTACTGGCTAACAAAAACTGAAAAAAAATCTTTCAAAGCACTTCCTCATCAGTCATGTTTGTTTGTAAGTGAAGCTCAGACATATGTATACATAAATAACATAACATAAGTGTCTGCCATGAATGAACATGGAGGATGTGCAAAGTCCCTTTTATTCAAACAGATATATCAAATAAGAAAAGGATGGGACAGTTGTTTTGGGATGGGAATGGTCCCGGTGTCTGCAATGATTCAGATTAATGTGTGATTAAGACAGGGGCTAGATGTCTGGCTATATTAGTTTAAACTGAATATAGTTATATGTTATGACAAATAGACACCCGTGAACCCCCTGGCTTATATTTAATCCAGAACATTATTTATACATTTTACTTCCCCATCTTTCTTTCCATCTTTGATTTGAAGTTGCCCTTTAGTATGGATACTTTCATATCTTTAAAACTGTGTCTTTGGCTGTTAAAATGTGTGCCCACATGAGCATCAGTTTTCTCGTTATAAGTTGTATAGAGATGCAGGGTCATTCTCTCATGCAGTTTCTGACCTGACTCCCCAATATAATGTCCTCCATTACTGCATTTGATACACATTATGGTGTACACTACATTTGTTGAGGCACAGGTGAAGGACCCTCAAAATGTATATTCCTTCTATTTGTTGGGTGGTTGAATTATTTCTGTGCAAGTTTACTGACAGGGGGATTTGCCTGTGTTTCCTGGCTCTATCAGGTGGCTTTTAACAATCCTCTGCTTAAAGGGACAGTTCACCCAAAAACTTTCTCCCCTTTAAATTATTCCCAATGATCCTTTTTACCTGCTAGATTGTATTAAATTGGTTGCAAGTAGCTCCTTTACTCATATTTCAGCATTTGAAATAGCGGATTTAGCTTGTGGTTTCCCAACCTATACTGAAAGTTTTGATACTGGCGTATACGCTATTGACAAGCCTAAGTAAACACAGCCAGCAGAAGAGATTACACCCTCAGTGGGGGGCATGATAGTTAAGTAATAAAATGATAATTTTCCATTGTTCTCTCTATGTATTGAGCTTTGGTGTTCCAGACAAATATAAGATAAGGAAGCAAGTCTGTTTACGTAAAAGTGATAACATAATGAGATCTGATATTACCTGAAGCTCAACCCATTGTAATAGGCTGTGGTTTCAAAGCACAAAACCAGCTACTTCAGATACACAAATAAACCCGAAAATGCATTTTCTCAAATATTTTATACTTTGCAGTTGGTATAACAAGTCATTTAAAATACATTTATGGAAAAACAATTTTACAGTGTACTGTCCCTTTAAGGTTTGGGGGTTGCCTGTATTAGAGGATTGGTGGCTTAGGAAAAAATACTTTTATTCTGCTATGAAGAAAAAAAGGTAGCAGTCCTGGATCCAATCTTGAATAAAAAATGAAGTTTATTTAAAAAAATTAAAAAACACACATAATCACAGGAACAAGGTAATAGACTGGTCTTACTCGTTTTGGCATAATGACATAATCATAGACCCTCTGCCACAATAGTATTTACACTTTAAAAAGGGAATGCTAAAATAATTTTGGTTAGTGGATTATACACCCCTTATGTTTTAACCCTGTATTCACCACACAATAATTACAATGTAATTGAATGTATTTGGATAGATATAAACATCTTATTCATAAATTCTGAATTGGCAAGTTAGAAGTAGAATCACTGAGCAAAAAGCAATAAAAGATTATTTCAATCTGTGTAATTCAATATTTAAAATTCAACCAAACGAAGCTATTAAAGGAAATATATATTGTCAGGGTATCTGTGAAGTAACCCTAAATAAACTACAGATGTATAATGGAATCTAATATTTCATTTTTCTTGTTATAATCTAATTTGATATGACTTGTGTGGGCTGTAGCCATGGCAGACCAACCTCCACTTCTTCTTGGTTACATAGGATGCATCGCAGGCCTTTGTTCCAAATTCATCAAAATAATTGTTTTCATTGTTATCTTAGAAAGAACAAAAGGTTTAGACCTTTGTATAAGATAAGGCCAGTGGGCCACTTCAAGGTAAATATTAGCAGTTTGGAGACAAGAGTCTGTGAATAAGTCAGATAAGCAAACACTAAGGCCCAGGAATATAGTAATTAGCACAGACCTGTTAATTGCCCCTAGACCTCAGATACACATCTGTGCTGGCTAACAGAAACACATGTTGCATTGTAGCTGTTAAATTCATTTTAAAATACAACTGGGATAATTTTCAATACTGTATAAAAATATATAATTCCATGGATCTGAGAAATGCACGACCTATAACATATTCTTATATTTTTAAGGCATCTAATAAGTACATATGTGGTTTGTGTTTTAAATAGTGTCATGTGTTTTATACACTAAGCAAGAAATATGCAGATATGAAATATTTATATGGGATAGTAATAAATATGAAACCACATATGATTGCTGATCTCAAGGTATGTATGTTATGTTAAGATGATGGCTGAGATATTAATTGGATCCATGCTAAAAGTATTAAAATCCTTTTAAATACCCATATATTTTAAATGTATAAGAATTACTTTGTATTATGAGAAATATATCATATCTGGTCTTGAAATGCTCAGGATGCGTGGTGTGACGTGGTCCACTACACATGGAACATGTGACTTATTAATACTAGAAAATATAATACATATATATGAATCTATATTAAACTGTAGCAGCATTGATGATAAAACTGCATTTCTGGTTACCTGCTGCCACCTATAGTTCAAAAATGGTATTACAACCAAAAGGCATTTGGCTACTCAGGGAGGTGTTTCCCAAAATAACATTTGAGATGTTCAGATCCGAGGGCAAATCAGAGACAAGCACCAGTAAGGGCCTATCAAAATCTTGTGGGAATGATTAAAATAAAGTGTGTCACACACAGTAGAAAGGGGATACAGACAGACTCAAAGAAGCATTAACTTTTGGAGAGAAAAATACATAGGCTTTGGTGCCAAGTATATTCTCTGCCATTTTTGGGGACACTTTCTTGAACAAATAAAAATTAACAATTCTTGAGGTCTATACCTTTGCGCATTGTGAGTAAACCCTCCATAGATGACCCACAAGAAATTCTGGAAACTGAATAATCATTTGCTTATTTGGGTAAAGTATAAGAAATTGTTAAGTATATATGATATTTAAATCAAAGGCTATAGTTAGATTACAGTTAGTAATTTTAAAATGGCACACTTTGTATTTTATGCTTATATCCAGAGTCCTGTGTAGTCTTAGCTAGTCATATAAGCTGGTTGTTTGCATTAAGAATATATATAGCTTCTGGTGTTTTAATTAGGGTTATATAGAATCATTTGTGGGTTAAATAGCTTAAGTATATTGGTCTGGAAGATTAACAAACCATACCTTGGTATCTCATTGTGATATTTTAATGCAACTCTGATTTGGGAGATTATTGTGAATAAGGTAATTTGTAAAGGTATATTTTTATACTCTTTGTATAGAATATTGTAACAGTTTAAGCTTGTATAGTTTGATGCATATCTGGTTTCTATAAATATAATTCAATGTGTTTATAACTTTAACTAATATAAAAAATTTAGGAATAAAATATTGATTTTAATTGTTTCGTATATGCATTTTATTGGGGGTTTGTTTTAAAGAATAATTATTAAATATATTGCATTATAACCCGGCACAATATATATGGGTACATTATTCAAAGAAGTAATCCACAATACACAATTTCTAAATCCCAGAAATCTAAAACTAATGGTCTATTATTCATTGTCAACAACACAAAAGTCCAAAATCCCAAGGAACTTTTACCAGTGATTTATAACATCAAATTCTGAATTAAAACCCTAGGGAATTTAAAAATCCAGAAAACCTCCTGTCTTGATAAAAGTCTGTCCATATCACAACCACAATTGGGAGTTTGGATATTTTCGATAGCTCTCCATCTGAAGGTACTCATGTTTTTTATGTATTTCCAAAAAATGCCTAGAAAGTGCTAAGCAAGGTTTGTCATTTTTCACATAGCCTAAGTGTTCTTGAATACGAGATCTAATATTCCTAGTAGTCATGCCAACATATTGAAGGGAATGCATAGTGCATTCTATAAAGTAAATGACATAAGTAGTTGAACAATTTATACAGCCTTTTGTTTGAAAGACCAAACTGTAACACTTGATTAAAACTACCTACCCACAGTGATATAGTCACAGGCCTTACACCTGTAACTACCACACCTGTATGTACCATTGGTACTCAACCAAGATCCACTAGTTTGACAACCAGGCAGCTGACTGGAAGAGAGAATATTAACAAGTGTTAAATTCTTTGAGTAAACACAACGAAAATCCTGTATAAAGCGCTTATGAAATAAAATGGAATCCTAAAAAGGGTAACTATCCACATAGATGCAAGTACGTTCGAGCCAGCCCATAAAAATGTTCGCAAAGGATGGGGCAAATTTGATCCCCATTGCTGTGCCCTGTCTCTGAAGATAGTAAACACCCTCAAAAAAAAGTAGTTATGTTCTAGCAAGTAACGTGTTACTCTTAACACAAACAGTATAGCTTGAAAATCCATTTCACCATGTAATTCAATTTGCTGTCTCTGTGGAGGATAGGCTAAAGGTCTTTGTCAATTTTCTTTAGTACCTCAAGTTCTGGGTTGTAAGTCATAACAAAAGGAACTCTGTTATTTTCAGATTTTGGTTTATATTCCAGGAGTTTTGTTCTGGCTAGTTTCACAGCTCTGTGAATGTGTCTGTCAATGATCCAATGATTGGAGGTTCTTACTCCTGTCAGAGTTCTGTAAGCATATTTGGTTGTACCTTATTGCTTGGCTGTAGATGATGAAGTGTTTGGTGTGTTTGGGATGGAAGCTGTCGTATTTGAGGTATGATGGTCGGTCAGTGGGTTTGTGGTATAGGGATGTTTGAATTGTACAGTCTTTTATGTAGATAGTGGTATCTAAAAAATGAACTTGCGAGTAGAGTGATTAAGGCTGAGTTTGATTGTAGGCTGAAAATGATTAAATCTTCCATGAAACTGGAGGAGACTTTGTATGCGGTCCAAATTATCAGGATATCATCAACATAGTGGAAGTAGGCCAGGGGTTTAGTGTTGCAGGTGGATAGGACGTTATTCTCATGTTTTGCCATAAATAGGTTTGTATATTGCGGTGCAAAATGTGTCCCCATGGCAGTTCCAGTCTCTTGTAAATATATATCCTCCCTGAAAGAGAAATAGTTGTGTGTGAGTATAAACTTAGCCAGTTGTAAAATACTCTCTGTGGGTAGGTTGTGTTGGTCTAAGAATTATTTGCATGCTTCTAGGCGATCACTTTTGGGGATAGTGTAAATGGCTTCTACATCCAGCACAGCCTATACTTTGAATAGATATTGTGACCTAGCTAATTTGCGCTGGTATTACAAGTTGAAAGTTATAGGTCATGCTAGCATGCAAGCCAAAACTGCGGTAGAATATTTATTTTTTTTTAAATTCTATTTTATTGAGGACAAGAGACATTGCACAAATACAATTAGGTCATTACATCCAAGACAGCATTTTCATGAGTAAATAAGCACTTGTACAACTGAATTTAAATTGTTACAAAGTACAAAAATGTCATATATCAATCTCTCAAGTCCTTTTTCTGGTTTTTCAGTTATTCTCTAACAGGTTTTATTTAGTACAATAACTTTCCCTTTCCCACCCCCCTTAAACATAAATTTAACCCACCAACACTTAAGCTTAGCATTCATGCGTATTCAGTTCCAACATTCTATAAGGTTGTTGCTTTAATTTATACTGTGCGGTCCGGAAGAAAAGAGAGAGGAAGAGAAAAAAAAATAAATTATCCACTCACACACCAAGGGTCCAAAAGGGTCAGGGGAAGGGGGTAAGCAGGAGGGAATAGGGGCCAGAGGGCGGTCTCATCATCCTAAATAGTGATATTCTCTCTCCCCCCCCCGCCCCCTCGTGTCTGTTGTAGGAATGTCCACTCTCCCCTCAAAGAGGCCGTCAACATGTATTCAGTATGCGCAAATGGGAGCAATAATTGTTTTTGTGAATCCAAGGTTAGGGTATCAATGTACTTCCGCCATTTAGTAATGAAGGGTCTAAGCCTTCTGTCAGTGTCCATTTTGGTGTCTAATTGTTCAGTAAGTAATTGCTTATGCAATTTGTGCTTAAATGCATTAAAGGTGGGAGCAGCACTTTCGGTCCAGACCCTCAGTATAACCTTTCTGGCAATCAAAATCATAGTGGTGAGTAATGAGGTGTGTCTAGTGTCTTGTTCCTCCCAATTCAGGAAGCAGACTTGCTCCACCTCTATCTTGACCTTGATCTTAATGACCCTTGTGATCCATAAGGCTATTCTACCCCAGAACTGATGAACTCGTGGGCAGGTGTAAAAGTAATGAAGAAAGTCCGGGTCACCAATCCTACACTTACTGCACTCATTCATCACCCCATGCTTCCATTTAGCTAGCCTACGTGGAATAATGTAATCTTTATGCAGCATTCTAATCTGGGACTCTCTCAACGTCATGGACAGCGTTGCTCTTTTACTGCGGTAGAATATTTTTATCGCACCTTGAGACTGACATAAACTGTAATGGTTAAAAAAAAGTTGCACAAAACACTGTAAAACACATTAAAATAAAGCATTATACACATATAAACAATTTTAATAAAAATATATAATTTTAATATTAATAAAACAGTTTTAAAAGGGTTATGGTATATGGCACAGTGTTTGACTTGAAAGAGCTCCAATGTATATAGATATTAGGTATGTGCATATTTTCCTTTTTTTTAACATTTGTTTAGTGAAATTAATGCCAAAAATGGTGTCGGTCTGCAGGAATTGGCTATTTTCAGCACCTGATTTATTCGACAAAAAATGCCACATACAAATATTAGAAGGGAACTTGATACAACATTACCAATAGTCACTGAAGTTGACTTTTTCTATCTTTCAGGTGCTTCAGAAGTATGTTGTAAAGTTGTTTATTTCAAATAAAAATCTCAAGGTGTTTTCTGCCCCTTTAATTTACACTAATCTGGACTATGTCCTTTCAGATAGGTTAGTAGAAAGCACAAAAAACAATTAATTGTGGCTGCAAGGGTATAGATCCCTACATCAGAGTACTGAAGGTCAGAACACATCAATAGCAGCTATGTCCTCTGTGCATTTACTGTCAGAGGTTCATACATTTAGTTACCTGAGATTAAAACATTACATATACCAGTCAGTGACAGAGAAAAATGTAGTTCAGATAGAAGTTAAATTATTTTTAAAATGTTAAGTTCAGCTGACAGTCCATAAAGGTAACACAGTGCACGGAGACAACAGCTGACTGAGACCAGGTCATACGGAACAGAAACAACAGATGGCAGCCAGTACATAAGAAAATCATATGCCAGGAAAGGCCATGATTTTTATCAAATGAAACCTGAGACACAGATGGAGGAAAGTAAACTAGGGGCAGAGTGAACAGTTCAATACTGCAGAGAATCAGAGATTGCAGTACCATGTGCAGAGGTAGCACAGACACAGTTTGTTTCAAAGACTCAACCAAAATAGCAATTAGGTTGTCCAAGGTAGGAGGAGTATTGCAACCCGAGTAGCTCAAAGAATATACAATTCAAGCCATACATAAAACGCTGGGACATTGTTTAAAGAGACATAAAAGTGATTCAGATAGAGCATACAATTGAAGAAAAAAAAAACTTGATAGAGGACAGGGAAATTAAACAAAACTTTAGAATTTGTAAAAAAAAAAAACACTTGTGAGGGGCTGGAACTTGCCATGGAGATCCTCAGATCTCAGGGGATGAAGGTTGCTGCGGCACAGGTAAGTCACAGCACCTAACAGCACCCAAACTTTAATATAGAGGAATAGTCACTAATTGGCTAAGGCCTCATTACATTATCCTTATAATAAATAACGATAACACCTCAAAATTAGATTATAATCACATTTTTAGTTAAAATTGCATAAATTAGTTGCTATTCAAGATTTTTATTTAATTGTGTATATTATTCAAATTACAAAATAAACATGCTTATTTACCTCTGATGTTAAAAGGATAATCAGACCCACAAAAAAAACATGTCTTGAAATTAAACCCCCAAACCGCAAAACCCCTACATTGCAATAAAACTAATTAACCTATTAACCCCTAAACCTAAAACCCCCCACATCGGAATAAACCTAATTAACCTATTAACCCCTTTAACCACCAAAACCCACAATGCAAATAACTAATTAAATTACTATGACCCCTAACCTAACACCCCCTAAATTAACCCCAATTACCTAAACTAAAAAATACTAAAGTTGCAAAAAATAAAAAAAAGCTACGATTACAAAAATAAAAAAGGCTAACATTACAGAAAATAAAAAACAAATTACCAAAGTTTAATAATTAAACCTAATCCCTATCACCTAGATTACAAGTTTTGCGTTAGAGGCTGTGCGGTGCTAACGAGCAGTTTATGCTCACCGCTCACTTGCAGACAGCGCTGGTATTACAGGTTTTTACAAACCCGGCGTTAGCCGCAAAAAAGTGAGCGTAGAACAAAATTTAGCTCCACATCTCACCTCAATACCAGCACTGCTTACATTAGCGGTGAGCTGGTAAAACGTGCTTGTGCCCGATTTCCCCATAAGAATCAATGGGGGAGAGCCGGCTGAAAAAAAAACTAACACCTGCAAAAAAGCAGCGTAAAGATCCTAACGCAGCCCCATTGTTTCCTATGGGGAAAATACATTTATGTCTACACCTAACACCCTAACATAAACCCCGAGTCTAAACACCCCTAATCTTACACTTATTAACCCCTAATCTGCCGCCCCCGACATCGCCGCTACCTGCATTATATTATTAACCCCTAATCTGCCACTCTGGACACTGCCACCACCTACATTATACTTATGAACCCCTAATCTGCCGCCCCCAACATCGCCGACACCTACATTTTATTTATTAACCCCTAATCTGCCGAACCCTATGTCTCCGCAAAATACCTACATTTATTAACCCCTAATCTGCCGCCCCCAATGTCGCCGCCACTATAATAAAGTTATTAACCCCTAAACCAAAGTCTAACCCTAACACCCCTAGCTTAAATATACTTAAAATAAATCTAAATAAAATTACTACAATTAATTAAATAATTCATATTTAAAACTAAATACTTACCTATAAAATAAACCCTAAGCTAGCTACAATATAACTAATAGTTACATTGTATCTAGCTTAGGTTTTATTTTTATTTTACAGGCAGCTTTGTATTTTTTACAAACCCGGCGTTAGCCGCAAAAAAGTGTGCGTAGAACAAAATTTAGCTCCACATCTCACCTCAATACCAGTGCTGCTTACGTTAGCGGTGAGCTGGTAAAACGTGCTTGTGCATGATTTCCCCATAGGAATCAATGGGGGAGAGCCGGCTGAAAAAAAACCTAACACCTGCAAAAAAGCAGTGTAAAGCTCCTAACGCAGCCCCATTGATTCCTATGGGGAAACACATTTTATGTCTACACCTAACACCCTAACATGAACCCAGAGTCTAAACACCCCTAATATTACACTTATTAACCTCTAATCTGCCACCCCCGACATCGCCGCCACCTGCATTATATTATTAACCCCTAATCTGCCACTCCGGACACCACCGCCACCTATATTATACTTATAAACCCCTAATCTGCCGCCTCCAACATTGCCGACACCTACATTTTATTTATTAATCCCTAATCTGCCACCCCCTATGTCGCCGCAACCTACCTACATTTATTAACCCCTAATCTGCTGCCCCCAACGTCGCCGCCACTATAATAAAGTTATTAACCCCTAAACCAAAGTCTAACCCTAACCCTAACACCCCCTAACTTAAATATGATTAAAATAAATCTAAATAAAATTTACTACAATTAATTAATTAATTCCTATTTAAAACTAAATACTTACCTATAAAATAAACCCTAAGCTAGCTACAATATAACTAATAGTTACATTGTATCTAGCTTAGGGTTTATTTTTATTTTACAGGCAACTTTGTATTTATTTTAAGTAGGTACAATAGTTATTAAATAGTTATTAACTATTTAATAAATGCCTAGTTAAAATAAAGACAAATTTACCTGTAAAATAAAACCTAACCTAAGTTACAATTACACCTAACACTACACTATAATTAAATGAATTAACTAAATTAAATACAATTAATTAAAATTAAATAAAATTATCTAAAGTACGAAAAAAAAACCCACTAAATTGCAGAAAATAATAAAGAAATTACAAGATTTTTAAATTACACCTACTCTAATCCCCCTAACAAAATAAAAAAGCTCCCCAAAATAAAAAAAGCCCTACCCTACACTAAATTACAAATAGCCCTTAAAAGGGCCTTTTGCAGGGCATTGCCCCAAAGTAATCAACTCTTTTACCCATAAAAAAAAATTACAAATCCACCCCCAACATTAAAACCCACCACCCACACAACCAACTCTACTCTAAAACCCACCCAATCTTCCCTTAAAAAAACCTTGAAGATCACCTTACCGGGAGACGTCTTCACCCAACCAGGCAGAAGTGGTCCTCCAGACGGGCAAAAGTCTTCATCCAACTGGGCAGAAGTGGTCCTCCAGACGGGCAGAAGTCTTCATCCAGATGGCATCTTCTATCTTCATCTATCTGGCATGGAGCAGGTCCATCTTCAAGACATCCGACGCGGAGCATCCTCTTCTGTCCACTGCCGACGACTGAATGAAGGTTCCTTTAAATGACGTCATCCAAGATGGCGCCCCTTCAATTCCAATTGGCTGATAGAATTCTATCAGCCAATCGGAATTAAGGTAGAAAAAATCCTATTGGCTGATGCAATCAGCCAATAGGATTGAACTGGCATTCTATTGGCTGATTGGAACAGCCAATAGAATGCCAGCTCAATCCTATTGGCGGATTGCATCATCCAATAGGATTGAAGTTCAATCCTATTGGATGATTGCATCAGCCAATAGGATTTTTTCTACCTTAATTCCGATTGGCTGATAGAATTCTATCAGCCAATCAGAATTGAAGGGACGCCATCTTGGATGACGTCATTTAAAGGAACCTTCATTCAGTAGTCGGCCATGGACAGAAGAGGATGCTCCGCGTCGGATGTCTTGAAGATGGACCCGCTCCGCGCCGGATGGATGAAGATAGAAGATGCCGTCTGGATGAAGACTTCTGCCCGTCTGGAGGACCACTTCTGCCCGGTTGGATGAAGACGTCTCCCGGTAAGGTGATCTTCAGGGGGTTAGTGTTAGTTTTTTTTAAGGGGGGATTGGGTGGGTTTTAGAGTAGGGTTGGTTGTGTGGGTGGTGGGTTTTAATGTTGGGGGGTATTTGTACTTTTTTTTTTTCACAGGCAAAAGAGCTGATTACTTTGGGGCAATGCCCCGCAAAAGGCCCTTTTAAGGGCTATAGTTAATTTAGTGTAGGGTAGGGCTTTTTTTATTTTGGGGGGCTTTTTTATTTTGTTAGGGGGATTAGAGTCGGTGTAATTAGTTTAAAAATCTTGTAATTTCTTTATTATTTTCTGTAATTTAGTGTGTTTTTTTCGTACTTTAGATAATTTTATTTAATTGTAATTAATTGTATTTAATTTAGGTAATTCATTTAATTATAGTGTAGTGTTAGGTGTAATTGTAACTTAGGTTAGGTTTTATTTTACAGGTAAATTTGTCTTTATTTTAACTAGGTAGTTATTAAATAGTTAATAACTACTTAATAACTATTGTACCTAGTTAAATTAAATACAAAGTTGCCTGTAAAATAAAAATAACCCATAAGCTAGCTACAATGTAACTATTAGTTATATTGTAGCTAGTTTAGGGTTTATTTTATAGGTAAGTATTTAGTTTTAAATAGGAATAATGTAGTTAAAGGGACATTAAACACTAAATACATGCTAGATAGAATGATGCATTCAAAGAAAAGATTAGTCCATGACTAACATTTAGATGTATTTTTTTAAAGTTTCATTAGTTGTTTAAAAAGTGACAAAATAAGTGTAAAGTTTTAGTGCCTATAAAACACTGGGAGCTGCCATATTGTAACTTGTGTTACCTTCTCTGCTGTGGTCAATTAGGGTCAGTTATAAATAGGTCACTAGAGTGTGCAATCAATGGTTGTGCTGAATTTAACAGTGTTCTGCACTTCCATTTCTAACAACTGAAAAGCTCACAATTTCAGAATGGAATTACAGGCAAAGAGGACAAAATAAATAATGAAAGTATATTGCAGAGTTGTTTTATTATATACAATTTATCATTTTATTTTACCATCTCAAAGTGTTTAAAGTCCCTTTAATGATAGTAATTTTATTTAGATTTATTGTAATTATATTTGTTAGGGGGGTTAGGGTTAGACTTAGGGGTTAATAACTTTAGTATAGTGGCGGATTAGGGGTTAATAAATGTAGGTAGGTGGCGGCGATGTTAGGGATGGTAGATTAGGGATTAAAAATATTTAACTAGTGTTTGCGATGCGGGAGTGCGGCGGTTTAGGGGTTAATATGTTTATTATAGTGGTGGCCATATCCAGTTTGGCAGATTAGGGGTTAAAAATTTATTTTAGTGTTTGCAATGTGGGGGGGGCTCAGTTTAGGGGTTAATAGGTAGTTTATGGGTGTTAGTGTACTTTTTAGCACTTTAGTTAAGAATTTTATGCTACGGCGTTGTAGTGTAAAACTCTTAACTACTGACTTTAAAATGCTGTACCAGTCTTGACAGGAGAGGGTCTACCGCTCACTTTTGGTCAGACTCATAATACCGGCGCTATGCAAGTCCCATTGAAAAAAGCGGATACGCAATTGACGTAAGTGGATTTGCGGTATTTCCGAGTCTGGCCAAAAAAGTGAGCGGTACACCTGTACCTGCAAGACTCATAATACCAGCGGGCGTTAAAAAGCAGCGTTAGGACCTCTTAACGCTGCTTTTTAACCCTAACGCACAACTCGTAATCTAGGCCTATGAAAATAAAAAAGATACCCCAAAATAAAACACCCCCTAATTTAAGAATAAACTACCAATAGCCCTTAAAAGGGCATTTTGTAGGGCATTGCCCTAAGTTTAACAGCTCTTTTAAGAATTAAGGGCATTGCCATTAAAACGGAATTCAGCTCTTTTGCTGCCCATCCCTAATCTAAAAAAAAAAACTAACACTAAAGCCCCAAATAGATACTCACGGGTACTAAAGTCCGGCGGAGAAGGTCCTCTTCCATGCGGTGAAGTCTTCTTCCAAGCGGCCAACATCTTCTTCCAAGCGGGGAACTCTTCTTTCTTCTTCCTGGACAGTGGAACTGAAGACCGGCAATGGAGGAACTCACTACTGGCGACCGCAGAGCCATGGAGCATGGAGGATCCTCTTCTTCCGATTGCCGCCATACACTATATAGTGTATAGTGATTAAATATGGTGTCCCTTGAATTCCTATTGGCTGATTTGATTCTTCAAATTCAAATCAGCCAATAGGATGAGAGCTACTGAAATCCTGTTGTATATTTACATGGAGTATTATATATATTTCTAAATATATATATATATATATATATATATTTATATTATATATATATATATTTATTTATATTTATTTTATGTTTTTTCATGATTCTTATTCATGATTCATGAATTTTTAATCAACCAAATTTACTCGTATTATCAATTTTTCTTCTTTCTATGGCTGTCTTTATTTAAAAAATAATGTATATATATATATAAGCTAAGGAGGCAACCAATTTTAGCTTAATGACCCCATACAGAACTTTTTTATTGGTGGCTGACATAAAATTTGTGGCTCCCATTAAGCCACCAATCAGCAAAAACAACCCATGTTTTGATATTAAAATGGGCCTGCAACTAAACTTATATTCTTGGGTTTTCAAATAAAGATATTAACAGAATGAAATACAATTTATAGGAATACATTACAAAGTCGATTAAAATGTAATGCTCTATCATGAAATAAAATTTGAGTTTTCTGAGTCATGGAAATATACATAATTCATGGGGGCGTGCCTAAGCAGCGGCCATGATAGGTTACATATTTTAAGCCTATAAAAGAGATCAACTCGATTCAAGATATATCACCTGATTAACTCAGTACTATTCACTACATAGCTCATCAACAGCTTTCTAAAGCCTAACTGATCATATTCATACCAGAATCCCTATATCTACGATCTCCCAGTGTTGAAATCAGCCGACGAGATATCAGACTGCGGCCTACCTCACATAACAACGGACCCCCCGAGCACGAGGTGAAATAAATTCAACATGACCACTCTCAACAGGGAGGAATTTTATACCACGCTAAATGCTCTCCTTACTGGCTTTGAAAAACAAATGCAGCACAGCCTCAGTGATCTAACCTTGATACTCAGGGGGAGTGCAAGTCAAGATCCGCCATTGGATCCTGATACTTTAGTTCCTGCTGTGCCTATTGAAACCCAGATGCAAGTTGCTGTAGAGGCCTCCCACTCTTTGCTGGTATTAACTGCTTGCCCTATCCCTGACACCGCAATAATGGGAAGAGTGAACCCCAAGACCACTACCTCAGAGAATGGGGTGCCCGCATCAGTACTGGTCAACCATCAGCTCACCGAACCACATCTACACAGCATCCAGTGTCTCACAGAGCTAGCTGCTAACCTAGATCACTCTGCCACACCAGTTCAAGAGCATAATCTCCAGTCAGTTGAGGAGGTCCGACCATCGGCGATTCCTTGGGAGGATGCGGCTGGCCCCCGATTGTATTGCTTGAATGATCATAGTTCCTGGCTCTCTCTTGCCCTTCCTGAACGCTGGAGTGTACAGCAGCTTAAAGCAGCTGTTGGCACACTCCCATATACTATATATGTAAAAAAAAAAAAGAGTATTGGGGGTGAGCTTGCAGCGCTTTACTTTATTGATATTGTTGTTTAATATTTTTTTCTTTTTTTTTTAAATGTATGCTAATATACTAAAGAGGAAAAGAGAGGGAAGGAAAAAAAAAAAAAGAAGAAAAGGGGAAAGGAATAAAAGACCCTTCTCCCCTCCTCCCTGGGTCCACCACCTGTTAGATTATAGGTTAGCTTGGTCTTTGTTTATAAATTCCTCCCAATAGAAACGTATCTTTGAAAAGAAATCTTCCCTTTTAGATTTTAAGCAAGAATACTCTTCTAATTCCAATAGCTCATTTACTCTGGATATTAACATTTCTTCATCTGGTGTACCCGCTTTCTTCCAGTTTCTTGCTATAATAGACTTAGTACCATTTAGTATATATGTTATGAGTTTAGCTTTAATTTTACAAATACCTTTAAAAGGTTTATTTATGAGAGCAGTGTATATGTTTAATTGAAATTCGGTTTTATTTAAAATGAATTGAATACATGAAGAAGTATTCAGCCATAGTCCTTGAATTGATGGGCAATCCCACCATATGTGTTTCATTGTTCCAATCATTCTGCACCGTCTCCAGCAATGGTCTAATGCATTTGGATAAATACTATGTGATCTAGCTGGTGTAAGGTACTACCTGGTTAATATTTTGTAATTAAGTTCTTGAATGTTTGAAGAGACTGAGGATCCAGCTGTTTTTGAATTTTTTTTATTCCAGTCTAAACTTTCCAGATGGATACCAGTCTGTTTCTCCAATTTGTGTATATATACATGATCTTTGGGTTTAGCCGTGTTCATTAGGAGTTTATAACTAACGGAGATTGTACCTTTTATTGGGGTTCTTTTATAGCATATTTTTCCAAAGGCAGTTAATTCTCTTAAAAGGTTAGCCCTTTGTGTGTGATTAATTAAAAAATTGTTTAATTGAAAATATTTTAGCCATTTTGAGTATATTCCTCCTGCGATATTTAGAAGATTTTCTTTTGATCTAAGTTTGCCTTGTTCTAGAAAGTTGACTAGAGGGATCGTGTCTTGTGTCTGATTTATGTTATAAAATCTAGGAACTATACCTCCTTGGAATTCTGCATTAATATTTATTAGAAGTAGTGGAGATGGAAAAGAGGAGATATTGGGATATGATTGTACTCTATCACAATCATTACCCTTCTATTTTGAATAGAATATCCCTTTAACCTCTACAAACATCGCCATTATCGTATATATATATATACAGGTGGCCCTCGGTTTATGCCGGTTCAATTTGCGCTGTTTCAGAATAACAACCTTTTTTTCAGTCATGTGACTGCTATTGAAAAGCTTTTGGAAAGCAATGCACTAATTAAAATAGCCAGATCTATCGAGCAACAAGTTTTAGTAGCCACTTCCCTATTATCTTCCTGTCCAGCTGCTTGAGGTGAGGGTGCCTAACTGCCTATTAATCACTGCAGATTGAAATGCATAGGATAGGTGCAGACCCAATATTATCTAACATGCTAACAATGCAGAGAACTGATTGCAGAAAAATGCAAGTAAAAAAACATTTTTGTTAATTAAACTTGGTTTGATGATGATGCAGTCTGTGGTGTGATTATTTAAATAAGTGCTGTTAGCAAATGTTTTTGTTCATTAACCTTAGTTTGATGATGATACAATCTATATTTTTAGGTTTATAATGCTGTTTAGCATTTAAAGTCTTCATTTCAAAGCTTTAAAAATATTGTATTAGGTGTTACTTATGACAATTTTGAGAGGGGCCTGGAACCTAACTCCCTCACTTCCCGTTGACAAATTATAAACTGGGTTTCAATTTACAACAGTTTCAATTTACAACCATTCCTCCTGGAACCTAACCCCGGCGTAAACTGAGGGCTACCTGTATATATATATGTATATATATAGTGGGGCAAAAAAGTATTTAGTCAGCCACCAATTGTGCAAGTTCTCCCACTTAAGAGGATGAGAGAGGCCTGTAATTTTCATCATAGATATACCTCAACTATGAGAGACAAAATGTGGAAACAAATCCAGACAATCACATTGTCTGATTTGGAAAGAATTGATTTGCATATTATGGTGGAAAATAAGTATTTGGTCACCTACAAACAAGCAAGATTTCTGGCTCTCACAGACCTGTATCTTCTTCTTTAAGAGGCTCCTCTGTCCTCCACTCATTACCTGTATTAATGGCACCTGTTTGAACTTGTTATCAGTATAAAAGACACCTGTCCACAACCTCAAACAGTCACACTCCAAACTCCACTATGGTGAAGACCAAAGAGCTGTCGAAGGACACCAGAAACTAAATTGTAGACCTGCACCAGGCTGGGAAGACTGAATCTGCAATAGGCAAGCAGTTTGGTGTGAAGAAATCAACTGAGGGAGCAATAATTAGAAAATGGAAGACATACAAGACCACTGATAATCTCCCTCGATCTGGGGCTCCACGCAAGATCTCACCCTGTGGGGTCAAAATAATCACAAGAACGGTGAGCAAACATCCCAGAAACACACAGGGGGACCTAGTGAATGACCTGCAGAGAGCTGGGACCAACATAACAAAGGCTACCATCAGTAACACACTATGCCGCCAGGGACTCAGATCCTGCAGTGCCAGACGTGTCCCCCTGCTTAAGCCAGTACATGTCCGGGCCCTTCTGAAGTATTCTAGAGAGCATTTGAATGATCCAGAAGTGGATTGGGAGAATGTCATATGGTTAGATGAAACCAAAGTAGAACTGTTTGGTAGAAACACAACTCGTAGTGTTTGGAGGAGAGAGAATCCTGAGTTGCAACCAAAGAACACCATACCTACTGTGAAGCATGGGGGTGGCAACATCATGCTTAGGGCTGTTGATCCGTGTACATGAAAGAATGAATGGGGCCATGTATCGTGAAGCATGTATGAGAGAGAGAGAGAGAGAGAGAGAGAGAGAGAGAGAGTGAGAGAGAGAGAGAAAGAGAGAGAGAGAGAGAGAGAGAGAGAGATGTATGCAAAATTTTAGGCACCCCTGACAATTTCCATGAATTTTATTTAAATACTAAATTAGACAGGTGCATAAATTTGGGCACCCTTGTCATTTAGGCACCCCTGACAATTTCCATGAATTTTATTTAAATACTAAATTAGACAGGCGCATACATTTGGGCACCCTTGTCATTTTGTTGATTTGAATACCTGTAACTACCTAGCACTGATTAATTGGAACACACAATTGGTTTGGTGAGCCCATTGAGCCTTGAACTTCATAGACAGTTGCATCCAATCATGAGAAAAGGTGGCCAATTGCAAGAACAAAGAATGTACAACATTATGGTTTAGGGGAAGGCTACAAAAAGCTATCACAGAGAATTAAGCTGTCAGTGTCCACTGTGAGGAAAGAAGAGAGAGAGAGAGTTGTATGCAAAAGTTTAGGCACCCCTGACAATTTCCATGAATTTTATTTAAATAAGAAATTAGACAAGTGCATAAATTTGGGCACCCTTGTCATTTTGTTGATTTGAATACCTGTAACTACCTAGCACTGATTAATTGGAACACACAATTGGTTTGGTGAGCCCATTAAGCCTTGAACTTCATAGACAGTTGCATCCAATCATGAGAAAAGGTGGCCAATTGCAAGAACAAAGAATGTACAACATTATGGTTTAGGGGAAGGCTACAAAAAGCTATCACAGAGATTAAGCTGTCAGTGTCCACTGTGAGGAAAGGAGGGAGAGAGAGAGAGAGAGAGAGAGAGAGAGAGAGAGAGAGAGAGAGAGAGAGAGAGAGAGAGAGAGAGAGAGAGAGAGAGTTGTATGCAAAAGTTTAGGCACCCCTGACAATTTCCATGAATTTTATTTAAATAAGAAATCAGACAGGTGCATAAATTTGGGCACCCTTGTCATTTTGTTGATTTGAATACCTGTAACTACCTAGCACTGATTAATTGGAACACACAATTGGTTTGGTGAGCCCATTAAGCCTTGAACTTCATAGACAGTTGCATCCAATCATGAGAAAAGGTGGCCAATTGCAAGAACAAAGAATGTACAACATTATGGTTTAGGGGAAGGCTACAAAAAGCTATCACAGAGAATTAAGCTGTCAGTGTCCACTGTGAGGAAAGGAGAGAGAGAGAGAGAGAGAGAGAGAGAGAGAGAGAGAGAGAGAGAGAGAGAGAGAGAGAGAGAGAGAGAGAGAGAGAGAGAGAGTTGTATGCAAAAGTTTAGGCACCCTTTGCACAAGGAGAAGCTGTATGGGAGAGTTATGTGGTGGACTGACAAAATAAAGACTGAGTTATTTGGTCATAACAAGGGGCATTATGGATGGCGGCAAATAAACACAGTGTTCCAAGACAAACACTTGCTACCCACAGTAAAATTTGGTGGATGTTCCATCATGCTGTGGGGCTGTGTGGCCATTGCTGGTACTGGGAATCTTGTAAAAGTTGAGGGTCACATGGATTCCACTCAATATCAGCAGATACTTGTTATTACTTGAATAATGTTGAGGAATCAGTCACAAAGTTGAAGTTACGCTGGGGCTGGATATTTCAACAAGACGACAACCCAAAACACTGCTCAAAATCTGCTCTGGCATTTATGCAGAGGAACAAGTACAATTTTCTGGAATGGCCATCCCAGTCCCCAGACCTGAATATCATTGAAAATCTGTGGGGTGCTTTGAAACGGCCTGTCCATGCTTCGCAACCATCAAACCTAACTGAACTGGAGATGTTTTGCAAGGAGGAATGGTCCAAAATTCCTTCATCCAGAATCCAGACACTCATTACAGGCTATAGGAAGCACCTAGAGGCTGTTATTTCTGCTAAAAGAGGCTCTACTAAATTTTGATGCAATATTTCTTGTTGGGGTGCCCAAATTTATGCACCTGTCTAATTTTGTTTGGATGCATATTGCACATTTTCTGTTAATCTAATAAACCTCATTTCACTACTGAAATATTACTGTGTCCTTCAGTTATTTGATAGATCAAAATGAAAATGGTTATCCAAACACCCAACTATTTATAAATGAAAATCATGGAAATTGTCAGGGGTTCCTAAACTTTTGCATACAACTGTGTATATATATATATATATATATATATATATATATATATATATATATATATATATATATATATATATATATATATATATAAATGTATGGTGGTGCACAATTTGCTCAAAATTCCATTGCTTTTAGACTGTGCTAGCTGTCCCAATTAATATGAAATACAATTAAAAAAGGAAGGATTGAACATATGTCTAAGTCAATCAAAGCGGGACACAGGCTGCACAAAGTTAATCAAAAGCTTTTATTACCATAAGGCTCTAACAGTTTAAACAGGCCGTCTACCCTCCACCCTATTCCTAAAAATGCGCAACTAAAACCTAGTTGATTACATAAATGTTAGAACAAGCCGGCCGGCTAGCAAGTCAAATTGAAACAATTACAATATATATCAGCTATGATGTATGAGACCGTAAAAATATGAACATTTTCTCATATCAAAACTTCCATATAGTCCATATTATTTTTCACAGGGCCCCTACATTTGCAGATGTACTTATTGTTAAGGAAAGTTCTAAAGTCCAGGCACATTAGTGTCAAAAACACGCTCTGGTCTGTATGGTTCCTTCAGATATCTGTACAATGTAGCAACATCAATACTGCTGTATTATATCATTCCGTGTTCTGGCTCCATAAACAACTCAAATCACTTAGATAGACAACGCACAATGTACCATGGCAGGACAGACCAGGCTGTCAACCGCAAGACTTCCAAGCCTTATAAAGAAATAACTTCAGCTGTACCTGCTTCCCAGTCGGATCAATCTGGAGAGTTCTCTATTTGTTTCTGGCCTCTTCGCTTGCTTACCGCCATGTACGCTTCAGCGTTGCTACTCGGATTCAAATTTCGCCGGCTGGTTCTCAGCTGTTCACCTCCTGTGCATGCTCAGGAGGTGAACAGCTGAGAACCAGACAGCGAAATTTGAATCCGAGTAGCAACGCTGAAGCGTACATGGCGGTAAGCAAGCGAAGAGGCCAGAAACAAACAGAGAACTCTCCAGATTGATCCGACTGGGAAGCAGGTACAGCTGAAGTTATTTCTTTATAAGGCTTGGAAGTCTTGTGGTTGACAGCCTGGTCTGTCCTGCCATGGTACATTGTGCGTTGTCTATATAAGTGATTTGAGTTGTTTATGGAGCCAGTCATATGCACGGAATGATATAATACAGCAGTATTGATGTTGCTACATTGTACAGATATCTGAAGGAACCATACAGACCAGAGCGTGTTTTTGACACTAATGTGCCTGGACTTTAGAACTTTCCTTAACAATAAGTACAACTGCAAATTTAGGGGCCCTGTGAAAAATAATATGGACTATATGGAAGTTTTGATATGAGAAAATGTTCATATTTTTACGGTCTCATACATCATAGCTGATATATATTGTAATTGTTGCAATTTGACTTGCTAGCCGGCCGGCTTGTTCTAACATTTATGTAATCAACTAGGTTTTAGTTGCGCATTTTTAGGAATAGTGTGGAGGGTAGACGGCCTGTTTAAACTGTTAGAGCCTTATGGTAATAAAAGCTTTTGATTAACTTTGTGCAGCCTGTGTCCCGCTTTGATTGACTTAGACATATGTTCAATCCTTCCTTTTTTAATTGTATTTCATATATATATATATATATATATATATATATATATATATATATATATATATATATATATATATATATATATATACATATATATGCGTAAATTAAAAAATAACTTTTTTCTTTTGGTAACATTTTTACATGCACGTCCATGTGACTCAGAATAAGATATTCTCAGCGCAACAGCATTTTCAATACTGAAGCTTCTCACAGCACCAGTGGGGCTTGTATCATGTCAGTAAATTTAGAAACAGAGTCTAAAAAAGTTAAAAAAAAGCTCTTTTGGTTCTCTTAACAAGTGCTGGGTTGAAAATACTGGTGCACAGTGAATACTTAAATACACTTTTATAACTGATATAGCTTTTATTAGAAGCACATTTGTTACTACATTTATATAGCAACTATTAAAATGCTGTTTTTAATAAATGAGATGCATTCATTTGGATTACAAACTTTGATGGAGTATCCCTTTAAGATAATATTAACTATCAGAATTGTGCATGTTAAAATACAGTGTTTTACATTTATAATCTCAATATGAATCATGGAAGCTATATGTTTACTTTCATATGCCTTTAATCTTTCACTTTACATTACGTGTGATTATAATATTTTCCCCCCATTTCTTTAGATATTGAACATGCACATAATGTATCAGTGGAGATCGCCAGTTGTGTTTGACTGATGAGAGCTATTGTGGAGGAAGAGGAGTCCCTGGGAGAGAACCAATATCCAGAATCCCAAGAGCAAGGAATCTCCCAGGGAACATCGGATACAGAGGTTCTCATCTGTGCTGACCCTCCTGCCCCAGAAGACCCAGCTGATCTGGACCCTGGTGCCCCTCCTGCACCTGTTGCTCCTGCCCCAGCAGCTCATGGCCATGCTGATCCTGGCCACGAACTGCCTACCATCAATGATGATGAGGCAGTTTGTGAAATGTTAAATCTAGCCAGGCAGTACAGGGCTGATCACCATGAGCTGCATGGGGCATTAAGATTATCTGTAGAGCAACAGGAGCAGATATTAGAGAGGGGCATTCAAGTAGATAGGGAAAGATTCGATTTTGAGAGGGAAAGACTGAGAATAGAAACAGGTAGAATAGATTTAGAGAGGGAAAGATTTGTATATGAAAGGATGAAGGATAGAGAAAGATTAGAATTAGAGAGGGAAAGATTTTTATACGAAAGACAGAGGGATAGTGATATGATAAATTTTGATAGGGAGAGATTAGAAGTAGACAGGGCCAGGGTAGCTGTAGAGCAGGGAGAATTACATCATCGGGAGAGGGCAGACGAAGACAACCGGATTTTTAACTGCCATCTTTTTTTAATGTTTTGTAGCAGGGCAACAAGGGAGAGATCTCCCCCACTGTCTCCATCTGCCTGAGAGAGAATGAAAGAGTAGGATTTTTATTTTTTCTGGTATAATAATTCATTAAAAATATAATTTATATTTAATTTTTGTATTATGTATGTCATTTGATTTATATTTTTTATGATTTAAAGAAGAATATATGAATAAAAATATATTCCTAACTAATAAATGTGTTTGTTTGTTATTAATTTATTCACATAATACAAATGTTACAAATGATTATTGATGAAATTCAATGAATGGGTAAGATATACTTTTCTCTGCTTATTAAAGGGCCAATCTACGCCATATATTTTTTGGGTTTAAATTTATTAAAAAAAAAAAAAAAAAAGATTATATAGTCTTGACTTTGGCATAAGCAACTCACTTCTATTAAACGTTAAATGAATAAATAATTTTAATTTCAGGAGTCATAAATAGCATGTGATAGTAAAGTAATTTGAAATTTAAAGGGACAGTTTAGTCAAAATTTAACTTTCACGATTCATATAGGGCATGACATTTTAAACAACTTTCCAATTTACTTTTATCATCAAATAAGCTTTGTTCCCTACCCTTGGTGGTATTTTAGAAAAGCTAAACCTATGTAGGCTCAAACTGATTTCTAAACCGTTGAAAATGGCCTCTTAGCTCAGAGCATTTTGAAAGTTTTTCACAGTTAGACAGTACTAGTTCATGTGTGTCATATAGATAACATTGTGCTCACTCCCGTGAAGTTATTTAGGAGTCTGCACTGATTGGCTAAACTGCATGTCTGTCAAAAGCACTGAGATAAGGGGGCAGTCTGCAGAAGCTTAGATATAGATACAAAGTTTTCACAGAGTTAAAAACATATATTAATATAACAGTGTTGGTTATGCAAAACTGGAAAATGAGTAATAAAGAGATTATCTGTCTTTTTTAACAATAACAAGTCTGGTGTAGACTGTCTCTTTAATTAGATTGTGCAAATGTATTCATTCTCATGTTTCCTTATTTTAAAAATATATGGCTTTTTCATTAAAGGGGCACTGAACACCAAAAAAAAAATTAAAACTCAGATAGAGCATGCCATAGTAAGAAAATATATAATTTTCTAATATTATCAATTTATATTTGTTCTCTAGTTATCTTATTTGAAAAATCAAGCATCTAAGCTAAGGATAGCGTTTATTTTTGGTTCTTAACCATGGACAGCATTTGTTTAATGGTGGATGCATTTTTCTACAAATCAGCAAAAACAACCCAGGTTAAGAACAAAAAAATGTCACATCTTTAAATATTACAATCATGTTTTTCAAATACAGATAGCAAGATAATTATTATGAATTGCCGATATTAGAAAATCTCTCTCTCTTCTCTCTCTTCTCTATCTCTTCTCTCTCTCTCTCCTTTACTTTTATCACCAATTTTGCTTTGTTCTCTTGGTATTCTTTGTTGAAAGCTAAACCTAGGAAGGCTCATATGATAATTTCTAAGCACTTGAAGGCCACCTCTTCTCACATGTTTATTTGCTCATTACAACAGGGGAGAGCTAGTTCATGAAAACCATATAGATAATATTGTGATCACGCCCGTGGATAGTGGCAGACACTCCACTAATTGGCTAAAATTAAAGTCAATAGATAATAAAGAAAATGTCATGTTATAAGGGGGCTGTCAGAATATGCTTAGATAAAAGTTAATAACAGAGGTAAAAAGTATATCAATATAACAGTGTTGGTAATGCTAAACTGGGGAATGGGTAATTAAAGGAATTACCTATTTTTTAAAACAACAAAATATCTGGTGTTGACTGCCCCTTTAAGCACAGACAGGCCTAGGTGCAAGGACAATATTGAAAATTACTAAAGACATTTAAAAAAAACACACAGAGAAAGTACATAACTCACTCACAATCTCTCAGTTAAGATGAAAATCAATAATTGAAGGGTTAGTTACCGCATTTAGACAAATGGTACAAGCAAAAACCTCTACCGTTATATGCTTACACAAGTAAAGATAATTTTTATTCAAATCCGGAGAGTGCCTTCTTAGTTGAAAATCTTTTTTATATATCTATATATATATATATATATATATATATATATATATATATATATATATATATATATATATATATATATATATATATATATATATATATATATATATATACAGTGGGGCAAAAAAGCATTTAGTCAGCCACCAATTGTGCAAGTTCTCCCACTTAAGAGGATGAGAGAGGCCTGTAATTTTCATCATAGGTATACCTCAACTATGAGAGACAAAATGTGGAAACAAATCCAGACAATCACATTGTCTGATTTGGAAAGAATTGATTTGCATATTATGGTGGAAAATAAGTATTTGGTCACCTACAAACAAGCAAGATTTCTGGCTCTCACAGACCTGTATCTTCTTCTTTAAGAGGCTCCTCTGTCCTCCACTCATTACCTGTATTAATGGCACCTGTTTGAACTTGTTATCAGTATAAAAGACACCTGTCCACAACCTCAAACAGTCACACTCCAAACTCCACTATGGTGAAGACCAAAGAGCTGTCGAAGGACACCAGAAACTAAATTGTAGACCTGCACCAGGCTGGGAAGACTGAATCTGCAATAGGCAAGCATCTTGGTGTGAAGAAATCAACTGAGGGAGCAATAATTAGAAAATGGAAGACATACAAGACCACTGATAATCTCCCTCGATCTGGGGCTCCACGCAAGATCTCACCCTGTGGGGTCAAAATGATCACCAGAACGGTGAGCAAACATCCCAGAACCACACAGGGGAACCTAGTGAATGACCTGCAGAGAGCGGGACCAACGTAACAAAGGCTACCATCAGTAACACACTACGCCGCCAGGGACTCAGATCCTGCAGTGCCAGACGTGTCCCCCTGCTTAAGCCAGTACATGTCTGGGCCCGTCTGAAGTATGCTAGAGAGCATTTGAATGATTCAGAAGCGGATTGGGAGAATGTCATATGGTTAGATGAAACCAAAGTAGAACTGTTTGGTAGAAACACAACTTGTCGTGTTTGGAGGAGAGAGAATGCTGAGTTGCAACCAAAGAACACCATACCTACTGTGAAACATGGGGGTGGCAACATCATGCTTTGGGGCTGTTTCTCTGCAAAAGGAACAGGACAACTGATCCGTGTACATGAAAGAATGAATGGGGCCATGTATCGTGAGATTTTGAGTGCAAACCTCCTTCCATCAGCAAGGGCATTGAAGATGAAACGTGGCTGGGTCTTTCAGCATGACAATGATCCCAAACACACCGCCTGGGCAATGAAGGAGTGGCTTCGTAAGAAGCATTTCAAGGTTCTGGAGTGGCCTAGCCAGTCTCCAGATCTCAACCCCATAGAAAACCTTTGGAGGGAGTTGAAAGCCTGTGTTGCCCAGCAACAGCTCCAAAACATCACTGCTCTAGAGGAGATCTGCATGCAGGAATGGGCCAACATCCCAGCAACAGTGTGTGACAACCTTGTGAAGACTTACAGAAAACGTTTGATCTCTGTCATTGCCAACAAACGATACATAACAAAGTATTGAGATGAACTTTTGATATTGACCAAATACTTATTTTCCACCATAATTTGCAAATAAATTTTTCCAAATCAGACAATGTGATTGTCTGGATTTGTTTCCACATTTTGTCTCTCATAGTTGAGGCATACCTATGATGAAAATTACAGGCCTCTCTCATCTTCTTAAGTGGGAGAACTTGCACAATTGGTGGCTGACTAAATACTTTTTTGCCCCACTGTATAAACACACACACACACACACATATATATACTGTATATATATATATACACACACACATATACAGTATATATATATATATATATATATATATATATATATATATATATATATATATATATATATATATATACATATATATATATATATATACATATATATATATGTATTTAAAAGGTAATGCAAACTTCACAGCGCTAAATCTAGTATGAATACAGTGTATATTCACAAAAGGTGCATGAATCTATCTTTCATTCACACAATTTTTCTATCTGTAGATCTGTAGAATCTTCAGTTAATCTACACAGATCGGAATTCTAGTAGCAAAAAATAATAATGGTGTTTGGCGGAGGTTAACCACAATAAGATATCTATATCTATATATACACAGAAAGTTCAAGTTCAAAAAGTTCACATTCCAAAGTGGTATAACAAGCACGGATCTTATTACTTAATCCAGTTTCAGGAACAGTTTGAGGTGGTTTGTAGCTTAATATATCCCAAAATAGGCTTTTTGATCTACTTAC